>NC_087273.1:40162415-40508505 GCF_015220805.1 Pogoniulus pusillus | reverse complement strand
AGAGCAAATTCAAGTCTGAAGCACTTGCAATGAGGAGTCGGGTTTCCAACAGCTCCACATTCTGGTACCAAAGCACCCCACTCTGTCAGGGTTTGCATCTGAGGCTGAATACACATCTGCAACTTGATTTCAGGCAAAGCAATTAAGCTACCTACAAAAAGAGGAAACCCAAAAAACAACAAATAAACCTCACTAACAAACAAACAGCAACAAAAAAAAAGGGACAGTCTTAAATAAAAATCAACAACAAACCCCAAAGGCATTTCACAGGCAGCCTTATCCTTTCACTCATGCCACACTGGAATTCCCATCCCCTGTGGCTCCTGGCTGGCCGAGAGCCGTGGAGCTCAAAGCAAGGCATCAGCCTGCAGATGCTGCTGCCCTGCGGCCACCCAACACAGAGCGTGTCACTACCCATCCCCCACACAGCAGGGGCTCCACAGAGACCCCAAACCTGAGAACCCACTCAATCACCCCTCAGGAGCCCATGAAGGAACCTCCAGAGGATCTCACACCAATTTAGATACCCACAATGCCCTTTTCCATGCCCCTAAAACTCCATTTTATATCCCCAGGTCCATTTCAGATGACCCCAGAAGCTGCAAACACTGCCCCAGATGCTTTTAGGGACCCTCGGAACCCCTCTAGATACTTGTGGATCTCCCTTAGAAGCCCCCAGACCCACTTTAGATCCACCCCCCCGCTGCTTTAGATGCTGCCCCAGACCACTTTACATGTCCACAAAAAGACCTCTTGATACTCCCAGACCCATTTTAGATGTCTCCAGATTCCCTCTGGCACCCTCAAAACCCCTTTAGGAGCCCACAGATGACCTTTAGATGCCTCCAACCCCCCTTTAGAGGCCACTCAAGCCTCTTGGCAGCATGTGGCAGCAATCAGTCCCTCACCAGGTTGTGCTCAACTCCTTCGAGACCCTACAGAGATGCCCTTGGAGCGCCGAATGGCTTCCCCCAGAGACCTCTATATGATCTCAGAACCCTTTAGATAACCCCAGATCTCACTTTGATAACCCCAGACTCACTTTGCATTTATCTAGACCCACTTTACAAGCTTACAGGCCCTTTTCAGGGGGCCCAGAACCCGACTAGATACTCAGACTTCCTATAGAATTGCCTGCACCTCTTTTGTCACCCTCAAATGCCCTCTACATGACCCCAGACTCCCTAGACACAGCGGGAGGGGGCACGATTGCATGTCCCAGGCCCTTAGGGGATACTGAAATACAGAGCAAGACTTCCCTAAATCCTGTGGGACCCCAAACATGACACCCCACAACTCCACAGACAAGCCCACAGGACTCCACAGAGAACACTACATCTCACGGACAGCACCTTCAGCTCCTTTGGGATCCTCCAGACACCCCCCAGGGGAAAATCCAGAGGCCTCAGAGGCCCTTAGATACTCACAAACTCCATTTTGATGGCCCCAGGCTCCTTTAGGTACTCCCAAAAGGCCTTTTGATACCCCCCCAGACCCCCTGAGATGCCCCTAGACATCCCTTGTCACCCTCAAAACCCTTCTATGTGCCTCCAGATCAATTTTAGATGCCAGCAGGAGCAACGGGTGCTGGCTCCAGGCATGTGCAGGCACAGAACACCAGAGAGAAACAGCCCTAAATCCTGCAGGAGCCCAAACACACAGAAGACTTGACATACTGTGGGGACCTCTCAGAGACCCCTAAACCTGAGAGCCTCCCCAGCTCCTTCAAGACCCTCCAGAGACTCCCCGGGTGCCCCCAAGGGAAAATTCAGAGGCCCCAGGACCCCTGACACCCACTGACTCTCTTTTAATCTCTCTGGACTTACTTTAGATGTCCATAGACCCACTTAAGAGGGTCTTAGACCCCTCTACATGGCCATAGGCCTCCTTTGGATGTTCTCAGACCCCAGGTCCGTTTACATACCCCCAAAAGTCCTTTTGATACCCCCAGACGCATTTCAGACGCCTGCAGACGCCCCCTCTAATGCTTTTGAGACCCTGAGGGGTCACCGCCAAGCCTAGAGGCTCCCCCAGTACTACAGCTACATCCCAGCACCACAGGACGCCGATTCCGCCCTACCCTCACACAACCTCCTGTGCCCCTCCCCACACCCCACTGCGGGGCTCTCCCGGGCCTCCGCCGGGCCCCGAGCGCGCTGAGGGGCTCCAGAGGAGCCGGGACGCTCTGCGGAGCCGCTCCGGGTCCACATGGCCCACGCTCCCCGAGGTCCTTTGCTGCATTCTCAAAGCCCCCAGAGGCCCCCGAGCGTCACTCGCCACTCCCTCGCTCGCTGTGAGCGCTCGGCAAGGCGGCAGAACAAGCGCAGGACACAGGACAGCAAGCGCGGCCGGAGGGAAAGGCAAGGCGGCACCTGCGAAATGCGCTGAGGGGGGAACCGTCCGGAGAGGCTCCGTCCAGCTCCGACCCGGCCCGACCCGGCACTGCTCTACTGGTCTCCGCCCGGGTCCCTTCCTGTCGACTCGTACCGGTCCGGGTCCGGCGCCGACTCCATGGCAACGCGCCCCTGCGAAATGCATGCGCCGAGCCCGCAGCAATGCGCCGCAGCAATGCGCCGCTCCGATGGCAACGCGCCCCTGCGAAATGCATGCGCCGAGCCCGCAGCAATGCGCCGCTCCGATGGCAACGCGCCCCTGTGAAATGCGTGCGCCGAGCCCGCAGCAATGCGCCGCAGCAATGCGCCGCTCCGACCCCGTGGCAGCGAAGCCTTCTACGGCGCCTGCTCCAACTCGCTGGGACGGCAGAGTCCATAGCGCATCCGCCGGTCCTATCACGGTGCGGGTTTCTGTCTCTTAAAGCCTTCATTACAACATAGTAGATACGGGCTTTTTGGTTTTAAATACTTTTTAAACAACAAATTATTGTATATTTATAATGTCTGTATAAAAAAAGAGAAGTTTCTGTCTGTTCCACTTCCCATACTGATAGCTACAACTTCTAATACTTTTTATTCTCTTCCCCGCTCCTCCCCCGACCCCCCCATGAATTTTCAGGCATTTCAAGCATGCAGGGTATTTAGAGACGAGGCAGCAGCCCCGAGGGCCGGCGGGGCGGCGAACGCTGCTGCAACGCTGCACTGCCGACAATCAAACACAAGGCGGCGGCACTCAGAGCGGCAATCCTGCGCCTGTAGGGATCAGCTCAGCTTGGGTCGGTTCAGTTTCATCCATTTTAATTCGGAACGAAACCACAACGCACAGACAACTTAAAATCCACTACTTCTACTGTATACACACAATTTATATTTATAGTTCAAAACCCTATGTGGCTCTACTTAGGATTTGTTTTATATTCCTGATGCCTTTATATAACATAGAGGAGATGGGGGGGGGGGGGGGGGGGGGGGGGGCATTTCATAATATTTTTTACACGCGAATTAAGACAACGCTTCAATATCTAGATACAAACGAGATTTTTTTTTCTCTGTTGGAACATCTCACACTGATAGTCACAGGTTTTAATATGTTTTAATTCCCTCCAAGGATATTCAGGCATTTCAAACACTCAGAGCTGCAAGCACCCTTTTAGGGAGGCTACTCCCATCCCTACTCATCTGCTCCTCTGTGGCATCATCACAACCTGCCCTCCCTCCGCCCATATGGCATCCTGGAAGGAAAGACAGACAGGGACTGCTGACAGACTGTGCTACTTGTTACTTCTGGAGAAATCCTGAAGTAATACGTCTCTCTGACTTGACACAAATGGTAGAAAGCAAACGGTTTTTATAAGGAAATGCAAGAAGTGGAGCTTTTTACAAGTGGTTTGTGTGTTGCAACCTGAGCTGTGTTGTCTCTGATTCTCTGACTCCTCTGTCAGACGCTTTCTCTCTTAGTGGAAGACATCTTCATTAGTAACAAGATAAATTGTTTGAAGATGGGATGGTGAGAAAAAACAACAAGGGACTCCTTAAATTCTGGAACAGTGTTTCCAAGCTGAAATATTACTGATGGCAATTTCAATTTAATCAGAAAAAAAAAAAACAACAACCAAAAACAAAACAAAACAAAAAAAAACCCCACTAAACCCCAAAATGAAAGAAAGAAAACCCCCCACAACAACAACAGCAAAAAAACCTTCAAACTCCAACATTTTTCTCAGGATCTCTATAGTCAGACAACGACTACATCAATCTATTCCCATCTGTCATACAAAGAAATAAGAAAAAAAAATCAACTGTGAAGCAGAAGACCAAGTATTTCTCTAGGGAACACCTAATGATGTATAATAGATGTGATGGTTTATTAGGGAAAATATCTTCTTCAGACTTGGCAGTTGGAAAGCTATGCACTTGCAGAGGTAGAGCAACATCAGCAACAGCTAAACCCAAAATCGAGTCCCTATGGACCTGCAAAACAACCCCAGAAGGATTAATTCTTTCACTGTGCCTAACTTACTGTACTGGTTTAGCACATACCTCTTTTCCCCTAATGCAGAAGAGAGGGAAAGTATCATGAAATAGTATTACAATTGATTTTCCCGTATAATTCAACTTGGAAGCAGATGTCTGTGGAATACAGAATAGTTGTTAACATTTTCTATGTGAAATACACAAGGATCTTGTATAGAAACCCAGCTTTGCTGATACAAGGTTGTTTGAAACCCTAATCTGACTCCTTCAATTTAACTGGAAGAACATCAGTCATTAATAAAGACACAAACCAGAAAGAAGTTGGATTCTACCTTTGTATTCTTGAGGTACGAGCCCACACGGGTTGGCAGAATTCTTTCCAGATGAATGTCTCATCCCCTGCAATGGCTGGTAGAATCCTGAGAGTCATTATGCTTGGAGAAGACCTGCAAGGTCACTGAATGCAACTGTGAACGCAGCAGTGACAGTAACACTAAACCATGTCCCTCAGCACAACAGCACAGCTTTTAAATTCCTGCAGGGCTGGAGCCTCCACCACTGCCATGGGCAGCCTGTTCCACAGCTTAACCAATCCTTCAATGAATGAATACTTCCTAATATCCAACCTAAACCTTCCCTGGTGCAACCTGAGGCTGTTTCCTCTTGTCCTATCACTTGGTTACCTGGGGGGCAGAGACCAACCCCACCTGGCTACAACCTCCTTTCAGGTAGTTGTAGAGAGCAATAAGATGTCCCCTGAGCCTCCTCTTGTCCAGGCTGAACAATCTCAGCTCCCTCAGCCACTCCTCATAGGGCTTGTGCTCCAGGCCCCTCACTGTTCTGCTGAGACTGAGGCTTGGTGTCTTTTTCCCAGTCACCTTGTCAGTGCCCCCCTTTTCCTAGATAGGGATCACAGCATCACAGAATGTCAGGAGCTGGAAGGGACCTTGAAAGATCATCTAGTCCAATGCCCCTGCAGAGCAGGATCACCTATATGGGTGCTTGGCTTCCATATACTCGATTTCCAGATTGCTGCTCCAAATATCCCAGGGTTGGAGCAGCCAAGTAATAATATGCTCTCCTGGACAACATCTGAAGTCTTTCCACATATTTTCCATCTCACTCAGGAGCAGGGATCATGTGGTTACCTCAGGCTTTTCTTTCTGTTCTCATGGTGACCCTGGTTCATCCTCATCCTTACTATGTGAACTGATTCTTCGTGTGTCTTCTTTATAGGGGTATCTGATGCTGGCACTGATTGATTCTCTGATTCAGCTGCATCACCCATCCGTGGGGTTTTAGCAGCCTCAGTTCCTGTCACTAGAGTCTGAGTAGCCAAAATACCTATCCTGGAAATTGATTTTTGTGTGATTGATGTTACAAAATAGTTATTTCACCCTAAACAAGACCTGGAACATATTTAGGGTTACTAGCAATAGGATCGTGCTGGTTTCAGCATCACAGGGATATTAAAAGTTTTCAAAATTCCCGAAGGCGGCTGTCGTCATCCTGGCAGAGAAGAGGAAGCCGTGGGAAGATGCCTCGTCCAGGGATGGACTTGGCGGAAGTTAGAAGTGTAATTATGAATAGTGCCCAGGAGGTGGCACCCAAAGCACGGAGATGCCTCCTACCTGGGTTGTTTCTCTGCGTCTGGGTACAAGGAGCAGCTATATCCAGTTTGCGGTCAGGACGGCAGTGCTGAGTAGAAACACCAGGTGGGTTTCACGTCCAGGAGCTATTTTATATCATAAGATAGTACTGCAGAGAACAACGACATGATAACTCCAGTCCGCCTGCCGCTAATGAAGGACATCTCAGTTGGGAGCACATACTCAAAGTGGGGGTGTTGTATAACTCAGCTTTAAACACAGCCCCACCAGTTCTGACAGCAATTGGATCAGCACTGTGACCAGCGACTCTTAAACCAAGAGGAAAGAGTTCTTTTAATATGCTCTGATCAGATCTGTTGTTGTCTTGACCCTTCCAGCTCCATGTTGGGAGCCAAAAAGGACTGACACGGTTAAACCCCCTGCCAGAGAGGTGGGAAAGAGAAGTAAAACTCATGGGTTAACATACGAACAGTTTAATAACTGAACAAACCAAAAATATAATAACAATCACAAAAATCCCAAACCAAAACATAACTGTAACGAAAAATAATGTAGCAAAACGAGGGAGAAATAAGATGTCCTAGCCATGCCCTCTTCAAACTGAGCAACCCTTAGACGGGGATAAGCACTGCTTATTAACAGCTGAAATGTGTGAGACCAACACTGTTCTTACACTGACCCCAAACCACAGCACTGCAACAGCTACAATGAAGAAAATTAACTCTGTCCCAGGGGAAACTGGGACACTAGCTAATGGTTCTCTCACTCAGTACAAGCAGCTACCACCTAGATGTTGTGGACATGGCCAAGTTTGAATGCTGTTGGTGGCCCTCACCTCTTTGCAGCCCACTCATAGCCCCATCAGCTCTTGGGCTCCATGCTTTCTTTACAGCGTAATACTTGCTCCCACCAGAGTCCGTATGCTGAAAAAAACCCAAACCACACAAGATGATTTTTGTACTGTGCACCTTGCATTATTTATAACTAAGACTTATGAAAATGTATTCTCCAGTGGCAGTCTCTGAGTTCATGATAAAAAGGTCAAAACATTAAAGGCCTTCTGGGATCCATTACTGCATTAACATTGCAAAGTAGCTGATACTGACAGCTGTCAGGGTTGTCTGTTGACCTAATCTCCGAAGTCTTCCCAGGCTGAATTACTTCTGGACATTTGAAATTTCCTTTTTACTAGCCATTCAGCCAGGCTGGCTCTTCTCTCTTTGCCAAGTTGCTGATGTCAACTACAGATTTCCCTGGTTTTAGAGGTTAAAGACTCGTTGTAAAGCAACAGCTGACCTGTGGTTTTATAATTTGCATGATTATTCTGGAGCAGGATCATTTGGTGAAGGGTGATTAATCTTACACTGTTAACTGCTTCAATGCTTCCCTGTGAACGAATCATTTTAAACACAAAATAAGCTGGTGGTTGGTCCTACTCCAAATCAGTGGGCTCTTTCTACCATAAGACTGCTTTCTCTCAGGACAAAACCTGACTGTAGTACATGATTCCTTCTCCACAAGGCCACTGCTTTCTTAACTATGTGCTGCTGTGGCCAGGGCTGTAGACAACCTCCAAAACATGCAGGACCACTCATTTATAAACTGACTCTCTGGTCTGACTTGCAAATGTCTGCGCTGAAATTACAGTGTAGGAAGCATTTGTATGGATTTTATGGTAATGAGATGATCAGAATGAGACCCAAGGGAGAAGTTTTAAGAGAGAATTCCCAGTGCCCATACCTTTCCAGAAGAATCTTTTCTTATTGCCGGAAAAAGAATTTGCAACTAGTGACCCATACATATATCTTTGTAGAGACAGCAACAGCAGCACTGTACTGGAAACATATGAGATGGACACATTGCTCTCTGTTTAATAACTTGCCTCTTAATATAATAAAAAATGGAGGAAGATATGAGTTAGAAACATGAGCTTTGTGCTGATGTACGCTGACTTATGTGGATGAAGGGCAAAGGAAAAGAGGAAGAAAACACAGCAGATAGTATTGACCATGTAGCGATGTGCCCTGGGCCATGCAAGTCATACTCTTCTCACTGGTTCTGGTAAATTTTCCCTACAGCAATTTTAAGGGATTGCTGAGGCAATGATCCATGTGTTTGAATACCCATTTGTGCCAGACGTGTTTAGTGATTCTGTTTTAAAACTGCTGTGAGAATTAACCTCACCTTACATGTTCTTACTTGTGCTGTTACAGAAACCATTTCTCTGAAGCCTCTGAGTAGACCCAATCTGGAAAGCTAAAGAAAAAAATTACAAAATGGAAGGAGTGTCTTTCAGAACTTGAAGAGTCAAATACTTTTAAAGGCAGCTGCTCTAAGTGTTGCTTTTATGTTGGCAGAATCCTTTTAAAAGGTTTTGTGGTGTGAAAAGCTCCTTGTCGTGGGTTTTCATAATGCACCAGGAGAGAGCAAGAAAATGTTTTTTCCCCATGGCCAGCCGTGGAGCTCCCTTAGAACACTGTGTACCCAAACTGGGAGGTGATTTTCTGTGTGGCTCAGGGGCTGAGCTCAGGGGATCAGCAGTCATGCTGCCTCCACTCACCTGGAGACCCATTTGCTTCTTCCCAGTGCTCCTTAGGACGATTCAGGCCTCCTAATGTGCCTGAAGGAGATATTGGGGTGAGGGCTCACGCCCACCCGAATGTGGTAGATTGACATCCCCATGGCTTGCTGAAGGGAAAGTGCTTTGGTTATAGAAGAGTGTCTGTGGAGCTTGAGGGTTGTCTTGCCCTGTGCCAGCTGCAATGCAGCCATGGAGGGGCAGGAGGAATGTGTGCCATCAGGTGGCATCCAGCCATGCAATCCTGCTGTACGCCTGTCTCCTGTGCTCTGCAGAGCTCTTCACAGGGACCCTAGGCAGAAGCCAGGACTGTTGTGCTCCTGAGGCTGCTATTACTCAGAGATAAAGACCAGCCTGGGTGTACACCTGCTCCCTTCTTGTCTTCACTCAGATGCCCTTTGGGAGTGGCACCACTTGTAGGGTCTTGCAGGGTCAGTGACATCTGAAGATGCTCTGTGAACAGTAGAAGATCGAGCCTCTGGCTAGGTTGGCCAGAGTCCCAGTACCTGCTGGTGTAGGCGTGCCCTGTGCCCACTGCACTGTAACTGGTCAGATGCAGTAGAGTTGCAAGAGCCCAAAAAAGTAGCAGATGCTCCCAGCTCAGCTCTCCTGATGTCTCTGCTCTGCATCTAATCTGTAACAGATCTAACAGCCAACAAAACAAGAAAGGTACTGACACAGGAGACTGCAACAGTCTTCTGCCACCTTAATGACACTATGGTGGGAGTGAAGGTGTTTTTTTCCTCACACAGATGACCCCCTTCTTGACATATGCATGATACCTCTCTTGTATACCATGCATCTCTGACATTTAGCAGATCATGGCTGGCTGGGGGTGGACAGGACAGGATGGATGGATGGAAAGATGGATGGATCAATCGATCGATTGATCTTGCAGTGCTGCAGCTTTTGCCAAAGCAAACATGAGTGATAAGAATGTGATAGAAAGAGAGAGAATCTGGAGCTGGGCTAACTAAAGGAGGCATCCCATGGCTTCTTTGAAACATATTCAGATGAACTGTACTGTTCTCTGTACAATACTGCTTCACTCACAGCTAGGGCTTTCCTTAAAGCACACTTTCAGCTGCTTTGCACAAGTGATGTGTAGGAGTTTCCATCAGAGGTACACATTCTCCTGGTCCACTTGGCAGAATAGAACAACACTACTACCCTCTGCCTAAACATTTTGGAGTTAGAGACAACCTGAAGATGTAAGGTAATGTGAAATAGTTTCTGCACCCAGTGTTGTTCAGGTGCCATTAGGAGGCCAGGCACAAGGCAGGCAAAAATTCAACACTCCCATTTCTTGTATTTACATGTTTAAAACTTGAGCATTTCTAAACAGGTTTCCAGGCCAGATAAGGATATTAACAGAGGGAAGAAGTCAGAGAGTTGTGGTCAAGAGGACAGGGTCTAGTTGGAGGCCTGTGTCTAGTGGGGTCCCTGAGGGGTTGGTACTGGCACCAGTGCAGTTCAGTACATTCCTCAACTACCTGGATGAGGGATCAGAGGGCACTGCCAGCCGGTCTGATGATGACACAAAAGTGGGAGGAGTGACTGACACCCCATCCAGCTATGCTGCCATCCAGCAGGACTTGGACAGGCTAGAGAGCTGGGCAGGGAGAAGTTTAATGAAACAGGACAAGTATAGAGTCTGACATCTGGGAAACAATCCCATGGACCAGGATAGGCTGGGGACTGACCTCTTGGAGAGCAGCTCTGGGTAAAAGGATCTGGGTGTCCTGATGGACAACAGGATGGCCATGAGCCAGCAGTGTGCTCTGGTGGCCAAGAAGGCCAAGGGAATCCTGGACTGGGTTAGAAGTGCTGTGCTGAGTAGGTCGGAGAGATTCTCCTGCCCCTCTGTTCTGCCCTGCTGAGGTCACATCCGAAATATTGTGTCAATTTCTGGGCCACTCAGTTCAAGAAGGACCTCAGGGAAGTGCTTGAGAGAGTCTAGCAGAGAGCCACAATGCTGCTGCAGGTAATGAAACATCTCCATGCTGAGGAAAGGCTGAGGGATCTGGGACTTGGAGCCTGGAGCAGAGGAGCCTGAGGGCTGCCCTCAGTCATGGTGATAGAGACGTGAAGGGCAAGTATGAGGAGGATGAAGACAGGCAGTGCTCAGTGATAGGACAAGGGGCAATGGGTGCAAGCTGCAGCATATAAGGTTTCATGTGAATATAAGGAAAACCTTTATCACTGTGAGGGTGACAAAACACTGTAATGGGCTGCCCAGAGAAGTTGTGGAGTCTCCTCTGGAGGCATTCAAAACCCACCTGGATGAGCTTCTGTGCGACCTACTCTCGATGATCCTGTTCTGGCACAGCAGTTGGACTGGATGATCTTTCGAGGTCCCTTCCAACCCCCAATGTTCTGTGATGCTGTTATTAGCAGCGTGCAATATTTCCCTGGGAGTCACAGCTATGCACTGCTCAGCAAAAGTAATGCAGTAGCTGTGAATTAAAGCAACTCTAAGTGCTTTGCTCACAGATCTCTGTGGAATTAAAGAGCTGTACCCAGTTTTATTCCACTTTACTCCTTCCACAAAAACATCTGAAAAGAGAACCCTCACAACCCCCTCACATTTTCTCCAATTTTTTTCCTTAGTTCAAAAAGCCTTTTCGAGCTTGTATCACCTAACTGAAGCAAAGATGCTATTTATTTCTTGCAGATGAGCTCCCATTTCATTGCAGGCTCATTTAGGCTTAGGACTAACACAGCACAGCACAGAATGCCACAAGGATTTGATGTTATGCAGCAGTGTTCCTAGTTAACCATTCTTTAGTTTCATAAGCATGAATTAGGCATTCTGGGATGGTTCATCCCCAACCCTGTGGTATCTCTAGAAATGGGGAAGAATGACCGTAGGATGTCAGGGGTTGAAAGGGACCCAAAGAGATCTGTGCTAGTTTGAAGCAGGCTAGAATGTTTTGGTGAGAAGAACTAGATTACAGGCTGTGGAAAGAAAACAGTGGTGATGTCTACTTCACTCATAGGCTTGACACTGTCTGCCACAAGAAGCTCCTAGCCAAGCTGGCAGCTCATGGTTTGGACAGATTCACTCTGTGCTGGATCAAGAACTGGCTGGATGGCAGAGCTCAGAGAGTGGTGGTGAATGGTGCCACATCCAGTTGGCAGCTGTCACTAGTGGTGTTCCCCAAGGATCAGTGCTGGGCACAGTCCTGTTCAATATCTTTATTGATGACCTGGATGAGGGGATTGAGTCCAGCATCAGTAAGTTTGCAGATGACACCAAGCTAGGAGCAGGTGTTGATCTGTTGGAAGGTAGGAGAGCCCTGCAGAGGGACCTGGACAGGCTGGATGGGTGGGCAGAGGCCAATGGGATGAGATTTAACAAGGCCAAGGGCAGGTTCTGCACTTTGGCCACAACAACCCCAAGCAGCACTACAGGCTGGGGACTGAGTGGCTGGAGAGCAGCCAGGAGGAAAGGGACCTGGGGGTACTGATAGATAGTAAGCTGAAGATGAGCCAGCAGTGTGCCCAGGTGGCCAAGAGAGCCAATGGCATCCTGGCCTGCATCAGGAGCAGTGTGGCCAGTAGGACAAGGGAGGTTATTCTGCCCCTGTACTCAGCACTGGTCAGACCACACCTTGAGTACTGTGTCCAGTTCTGGGCCCCTCAATTCAAGAGAGATGTTGAGGTGCTGGAACATGTCCAGAGAAGGGCAACAAAGCTGGTGAGGGGCCTGGAGCACAAATCCTATGAGGAGAGGCTGAGGGAGCTGGGCCTGTTTAGCCTGGAGAAGAGGAGGCTCAGAGGTGATCTTATTACTGTCTACAACTACCTGAAGGGACATTGTAGTCAGGTGGGGGGTGGCCTCTTCTGCCAGGCAACCAGCAATAGAACAAGGGGACACAGTCTCAAGTTGTGCCAGGGTAGGTATAGGCTGGATGTTAGGAAGAAGTTCTTCACAGAGAGAGTGATTGGCACTGGAATGGGCTGCCCAGGGAGGTGGTGGAGGCACCGTCCCTGGAGGTGTTGAAGAAAAGACTGGATGAGGCACTTAGTGCCATGGTCTAGTTGATTGGCTAGGGCTGGGTGATAGGTTGGACTGGTTGATCTTGGAGGTCTCTTCCAACCTGGTTGATTCTATGATTCTATGAAAAACATAAGTCAAAACATGGATAAGACACTCGGCACCACTCTCGCTCGGGCTGCTGGCTGAGCTGCATCTCTCTAACCTCACCCTCCATTTTGGGCTAATCCACTTTGCTTCCTAACCTTCTGGCCAAACCTCCATTCTTCCTTGGGACTGGGGTAAGGTTGAGAGGGGTAGGGGGAAGGTGTAGTGGTGGTTGAGAGCCCCTCCTGGGGACTCAGGTTTCTGGGAGGGCTGCTGTGTTTCTGTATTACCTTTTACTTTGTCTATTTCTGTCTATAACTGTATGTACTGTTAAATAGCTGCTGGCACTGCCTGGCACTGTGATTTAGAGCAACAGTGCACACATGAGGACAGCTCAGGATTCAGCTCACCGTGTTGTCTCTTCCTCCTGCAGGACACCAACTACATTGAGAGTAATAAGCAGCAGAACTATTCACTAATACTGCAGCACAGAGAAGATTTCTTTTGCAGAACAGAAGCTTTTGCTCAGTTGCAATGTCTCCTTTGATTGGCTTGTTCTTGAAGATGAGCAATGTACATTTCTTCTTAGTTTAATTCAGGGTTACTAATTACCTTGAAACTAACAACTACAGAAATTTACTAACAGTTCATGTAAATAATTGTGCATTCTCTTTTTCTGAAGCATAGTTGTCTTTTTTTATGTCTGTATTTAGCTTGTACCTCAAGCTGAACTACTGCAGCTGCTCTATCATCTGGTGACCCCTATGTAGGTGAAAAGGGAGATTGGGAAAAGGAAAGGAGACCCATAATTTGAAATGAAAAAAGGTGAAACAGCCAAACTAATGCCAATACAGTTTTACTCAGCCCAGCAAAGGTACAGTCATCACAATAAATTGGAAGATAGTCCACAGGAGAAGTCAGCAGAAGCCTGAGCAGGAAATTTTCCCCTTTATATGGACTGTGATGTTTATGGGATGACATACATCTGAGAACAAATGTAGGGCAGCTGCCTGCTAACAGCCTACAGACTGTGGCTGGCCTGCAGCTCTGGTACAGCCAAGCCAGGACAGCCATTTACATGATGCCAATGATTTCTACATATGCTGGTGGAGGCTGTCACCCACCAACTACTATTTCTTCAGCTAAAGCCACCTGTTATAAAGGCTAAACACAAGGCTCCCCTGAATCCATGACAGAACTTTTCAGCAGGTACTTCTTTCATAGGTTAATGGCATTGAGTGCTCAGAGACATGGGAGATGTTACTCTTGAGTACCAAACCTCCACCACTGGCAAAAGTTTGGACTCAGATTACAAAAAGTTATCATCTGACCCACCCTGCTGAAGTTGTTAGCATTTTGGCCTTTGACATCATTTGGGTTAGGTAGCTATTCTAGAGCTAATCTGTTTATTAGCTATGTGCTCCTAAGCAAGTCACTGAATTTGATGTATTTGGTACTGTACCAGGTAAAACTGATGTGTTCTATTAATAAATACACACCTTGCAGGAAATTAGTAATAATACTTTTGGGTGAGAGTTAGTACATGATTGTAGCAGCTTTTACAAACATGAAAACCCCTCAACAGGTTTGGACATATCAGCATCAGCCCACATGCAGCTTGTCCTTTATCTAGACAAAGAGGTTTCTTTCCTGAAACTATGGCATGAGGGTTTTAGCATAATTGTCTCAGCACTGAACAAAGATTTGCCTCTTTCATAAAGGAACTTTATACCCATAACCCACACTTTGTCTTGTCATTCAGGCTCTGGAATAACTTCACAGTTCATTAATTTATGTTACTGTTGACAAATCGAGTTACCTATGAAGATTCAGCATTGGGGGTCAAAAGAAAAGGTTCAGTCTTGCAATGTCCTAGCAACTTCTGGTTGTGTTGAGCTCTGCAAACTCCTCTGAAATTCAAAAGGACCACGGGCAGTAGTATTTACATAATGAGCTCAACAGACACCTACCTAGAGCTATGCCGTCGCATGGGAGTTCCTGCAGACAGCCTTCATTTGTAATGAGAAGCTTCAACAAAGCTAGTGCAGTTCTGTCTGAAGTCTATGAGGCTCTTTCCTGTGTGGCATTACGAGGCTCAGAGACTGATTTCTGACATTACAAGAGGCTATTACAAACATCCAGCCTGACCTTTGCAATAAAGCAGGGCAAAGAATGGCTCAATAGCTTAGGATCTTTTGGAAAGACAGCAAGAGTGATTTTTAAAGATTTTCAAGTAATGGAGATTGTAATACAATTCTGTTTAAGTGATTAATTGCCTCAGCTGTTACAGAAATGCATTTTATTAGAGGATAGAGATGGATCAAGCCATAAGGCCACAAACAAGAAATTCTTTGTTCTATCTTTAAATGTAAAAACTAAGAATCATCCATATCCCTTTAGGCTAAGTAGACTCAAGTACTTTATTGAAGTTAAATGGATTTGAAGGGAAAAAAAAAAGACGTTTAAAACCAGTGGTGCTGCCTTATAATTACAGGCTTTGGTCCTTAAACATCCTCCAGTGGGTTGTGTCTGCAGTTAGACACCCATTTCATATCACAGAATCACAGAAATGTTAAGGCTGGAAAAGACCCTCAGGATCACCAAGTCCAACAAATAACCTTACTCTACAAGGTTCACCCCTAAACCACATCACCAAGCACCAGATCCAAATGACCTTTAAACATATCTAGGGTTGGTGACTCAACCACCTCCCTGGGCAGCCCGTTCCAATGTATGTTTCAGAGCCCAGAAACCGGCAGTTAAAGGCAGTCAGGTGCTAAAACAGCTCCTGGTCTCACAAAGCCAGAGCAGGGGAAGTCAGTGGGGGCTGCAGGCAGAGGGATCCAGCTCTCAGCCTAGCTGGGCACAGCTGCCATGCCAGTGCCCTGGTACTTTCTGCAGGACCAGCTATGCCAGCAGCTAAAAGGTCTGTGTTGGCTCTCTAAGACCCCTATTGGCTCTAAAAGGCCCATGCTGGCTCCCAGCCCCAGGATCTGGCTCCCAGTCCTGGTGCCTGCTCTCCAGTCAGCCCCAGGCACAGAGGTATATCCAGTTCCAGGTCTGACACCTCTGTCTTCCCACAGCTACATGTCTGCCTGAGCAGTGTCCCACCCTGCACCCTGAAGGGATAAAGTACAAGCCCACCTCGAAGTGCACAAAGGAGGGGCCTAAGATATGTGAGGGACTTCCATGCCTGGGGCAGTTCTGGCTGTGGCCAGCACAAACTGCAGCTCCATGAGTCAGATACTGCCCCACAGGGTGCACAAGCCACTGGCTTCTGTGTCCAACCAAATGTCTTTTCTCTTTTCCCTTGATGAAGCAGACTTTATTATTTTGTCATTGCAACAGACACTTCTGATTGATACTTGCCAGGCTCTGTGTGTGATCTGCTTCTGTTGTCCTTGGCATAGTTAATTGGAATTATTGAGCAGTTCTGGCAAGCTGGGATTCACCCCTGTTGGGAGGGTCCTCACCTGCCCACCCTGGCCCACTTCTACACAGCCTTGCTCCTACCAGACTGGATTGAGCTACACTGTCAGGAGCCAGGGACCCGGCAATGGTTTTCCCGCACAAGCCACACCAAATTAGTGTTTGGTAATAGGCTGCACACTGCTTTGTAATAAGAAAATATGGATGATTCTATTTATTCCATCTCACTCCTGCAACGATAAGAAATGTTCTAATTCATTATTAATTTGTTCCAACTATTTCTGGTAAATCTAAACTATGAATAACTTTAGCTATGCCATTAGCAATACCTCAGAACTACAGATGGACTTTAGTTTCTGAACACAGGCATGTGGCAGTCCCACTGCTTCTAAAGTTGCACCCAAAATTCTGCCACCCAGGTACCTGCTGTTCATGCTGGGTTATGGCTGCATCTAAAGCAACCTGGAATACAAAAATATTGTGGCCATTATTTGTCTTTATTATTGTAGCTTGGATTCATCCTGTGAAACTTTGTATGTTCAATCTGCACAAAGGTTTACCCTCACCTGAACGCCAGACCAAATAGAAACAGAGTAGAAATAGACCTTGACCTGCTAGCGGTGCTGAAAGCTTTTACTCTGCCCAGCAGACCAGCAGTGTCTTTAGTGCCATTTTGCCAGCTGCTGGCATTAGTGTGGAGTAGGCCTTCAACATATTAAATCTTCAGAAGGAGGATTATTTTGTTGGTTTTTTTTTGCCTTGTTATAAATGTATCTGCTGGTCATCCAGAGCAGCGATCTGTTACATGCACAGCATGGTGGTATATCTTGTAAAAACGAGACCACTCTTTGACCTTTAATTCGTCTAGAAAGTGCTTTTCTTGCCTCTGTGTTGTCATAGTCATCTGGCTTCATTTACTGAAAAGGAGGAGAAGGATTCCAACCACCTGGGACTGAACACTGAGCTGCTATGTGGGCAATTCCACTGACCTCATCTCTCACCATAAGCTCTAAGCAGGGTTGAGAGCAGGATGATTGCACTCCTGGTGCTACCACACTACTGCCCTGGGAAACACTGTCCTGCTTTCTCATTTCAGAAAAGGACCCAAAAAACCCACAAAAAGCAACCAACCAAAAATACCCAAACCAGCAAAAGCAAACCTCATAAAAACCACCCCAGCCTTTTCCCTCAGAGTGCACATACTTAAGAATGCTTTTTAACTGTTTGCTTTGAAATATAACTAAGGCAATGAAAGGCAGTAAAGTATGATCTGGAAGACCTTCACAAAGACTTTGCTAATGCCTGGTGGCCACTGGCAAAGAGGCTGGCAAGGGTGCCAGCCACCAGGCTAGTCTTACCTCTCTTGTGTCTTCAGAGAGCTCTGTCCCTGCTTGTTGCCCTCTATTTTACCCCCAGTTTTACTTCCTGCCCAGAACATACCTGAGCGTGTAAGCTGTCTGGGTTCCAGCTTTGCTCCTTCAGTCTGCAACAGCCAAGGGAGAGCACACAGACACGCATGCTTCCCACAGCCCGCCCAAACCTTCTGCTGCTTCTATCTAGAGAAAGCACACGAGGGTACAGTTTAATAAAAGGAAAAGAACTCTGTGAATTAATTACTTTAGGTCTCTCTGTCCCTGAATTGACTGTCATCTAGCCTCAAGGAGGGAAGCCAGGCTTCCCAGCCTCTGCTGCAGGTGCCATGTCTGAGCTGGAAGTGCTGATAGGTCCACCAAGCCCCAGCTTCCCTTGCATATGCTTTCACAACTTCTGTTCCTCTGCCAGGTGATCTGCAATGAGAGAGACCACTGTCACCAGTTAAAGAGTTAGCAGAGAGCACAGCTACACCTGAGTGACCTCATTGCTGAGTTAATCTCCCCTCTGACAAGTCCGTTCTCCCTAAGGCCTAGCTCTTGAGGAGGAGGAGGCTAGAAAGCCAAGAAAAGATGAAGGCTGGTCTTATGTTTGTGAAGTTGATGCAGGTGTGTACTCACCAGCAGATTGGTCTGCAACAGGTTCCCAAAATCATCCCAGTGAGAAAGGAGGCCTGGGAAGAGCCTCTGAGAGCCTCTGCTATGAGATGATAATCCCATAGCATGTGTGTGTGTGAGAGATGTTGGCAGAATTGTTTGGTTTTCAAAAAGAATCCATCCTTTTCTACATTGGCAGAAAAGAAACATGTGCCCTTTCATGGAAAAATTACTTACTCCAGATCCATCAGTCTGGCTGGTTCCACAGCTAAGGTGGGACATATGGAGAAAAGATGGGTATAGCGGTTGGACATCCAACAAGTGTGCATGAGATCTTCCAGCTCTGTGGGCCACTAAAGTTCCTGAGTGTTTGATAGATTACTTGTGGTATTTTTAGTAACCTATGCATAAATATGCCCCAAAGAAGCGTTTTTCTAAATGTGAAAAAGATAACCATCATGGTACATGAGTAAACATGTTTCTTTGAGTTAAACCTGTGTCAGTAGGTCTTAGAGCAGTCAGTCCTGGTCAGGCTTAACATGTCTCAGAGGTTGTAAGCTCCCCTAGAAACATCTATACAGTTATTATGCTCTAGTTAATAAAATAGATATTATAGTCTACTATAGATAAAATAGATATATAGATATACAGATATATAGTCTACTCAGGTAGACTAAAGGGTTTTGTTTAAGATGGTAAGAGAATGATGAAAGCAATTCTGCCAGTGAAAAAAAAATTGTTTTCTTCCAGTGCTGCCTTAGAAGTTTGCCTTAGATGAGAGTATTATGAATTCAGATCCTTCTCAGCCTGGATGTGATGGTGTTCTATGGATTTAAACCTTCATTTATTCACTCTAAACAGTAGCCATGCCACCATCATCTCCACATTGCACATGTACAGCTGTGAAGATGACTGAGGTGCTATGAGACTCTGATTTCATGAATCATATCTGGGTTACTCACTTTCCCTAAATAAGAGCACCGCTCCTGTGTGTGCAGTACCAGTGGTGTGGCACCAGCTGCTTTCTGGGGTCTGGAGCATCAGGTCTGTTTGATGTGAGTCTGTGTCTCTTCTGATGCCTGTTACTTCAAGCATTCTGATGCTTTCTGTAAGGAGTGAGGTGGGAGGGCAGGAAATGAGGCAGCATAAATAAAAAGAAGCTGAAAATACCTTTTCTTAGAGCGAAAATAGCCACACCATTGTCCAAGATTCCATTCTCCTTAGAACGAAGGAGTATTTCTTTCCCATTCTTTCAGCTAAGCATGTTGTTCAAACCTCCAAAACGAAGTTATCCATGCAATTACTGCTGCTCTTGTGTCCAGAAAACCCTTCCTACGACAAGGTCAGTTAAAAGCAAACAAAAACCCCACCCCAAAACCTGACGGGCAGCCCCCCATACACGACATTCCCTCAAAGCTTCCCCAAACCAAATCCCAAAGCCCCCCAGACTCGGCAGCTCCCAAAGCCTCTCAAATCTGATAGCCCGCAAAGTTCCCAAGGGGTCGGTGCTGGCAGAGGACAGCCTTTCCCCGTCGACCTCTTCCCGCAGCCGGCAGCGGGCCTCTCCCCGGCCCGCCCTTCCCGGGACACTCAGGCACCGCCGATGGCGGATCCGCGGCGGCGAAGGTGCTGCTGCCGCACGGTGTCGCCCCGCGCCCACGGAGCTCCGGCGGGGCGCGGCAGAGCGAGCCCTTCCCCAGCGGCTCCGGCAGCCGCCTCACCGGACCCTTCTGCTGGGGGTTCTGCCCGCTCCTCCGCGCTGCGCACGGGATGGCAGCTGAGGCCGCGTCCCACCACGACCTGGGTCCTGGCCTCACGGCGCAGCACTGGTGACCATTGCTGCGGCATCTGTTCATAAACCCTAAATTTCCTTTATCTCCGGACATAATAGAAACTTTAACTGGCCATAATCGGAATGTAATTGCATGGCGAGTTTTGTTGTTGTCGGGTTTGAGAAATCGATTTACCCTCCAACAGCTCATCTCACCGTGTCACAGCGAGGCCACCCGAGTGGGCAGCAGGAGATCCACCTTCCTGCTGCTGCCTGAACCCTCTATTTGCGATCCCAAATATTCACTACAGGCAGTCATGGCTCCTGCAGTCCCTCTTTCTGCGGGTAGTTCTCGGAAATCAAGGTCCACTGCTCAATCGTAGTTTTCGGGAGGGGAGGTCGCAGACGAGTGCGATGGCCCCGGCTGAGAGCCTGCCGGTTGTCTGCACCCGGCGTTCCCCGCGTCCCTTGAGAAAAAAAGCCATCCCGCCAGCGGGGAAGTCCCTGGAGAAGGGATTTCCCTCTCAACCCCTCCGGCAAAGCAACTTTTTCTTTTTCTTTTTCTTTTTCTTTTTCTTTTTCTTTTTCTTTTTCTTTTTCTTTTTCTTTTTCTTTTTCTTTTTCTTTTTCTTTTTCTTTTTCTTTTTCTTTTTCTTTCTTTCTTTTTCTTTTTCTTTTTCTCTTTCTTTCTTTCTTTCTTTCTTTCTTTCTTTCTTTCTTTCTTTCTTTCTTTCTTTCTTTCTTTCTTTCTTTCTTTCTTTCTTTCTTTCTTTCTTTCTTTCTTTCTTTCTTTCTTTCTTTCTTTCTTTCTTTCTTTCTTTCTTTCTTTCTTTCTTTCTTTCTTTCTTTCTTTCTTTCTTTCTTTCTTTCCCCCCCCCCCCTTTTTTCCTCCTCCTGTCGGTCCTCTCCCCTCCCGCTCTGCCAGACGCTGCGAGCCTCGCATCTGTCTCCATATAAGGCGGGGAGGGGAGAGAGGGTCGGGACAGGAGGGGGTGGGGGAGACGGAAAAAAAAGCCGTTCTCACCGCCCCCCGGGCCATGGCGCCCATTTGTGGGACCCCGCGGCTGCGGCACCGGCAGAGTGGTTATGGTGCTGCTAGTCTCTCCGGCGGGAATTTTGCGTCATGCAAACAATACAATCCTGTAAAGCAACAACAATCACAAAAACAAACAAACAAACAAAAAAGAAAGAAATTAAGAAGGAGGGGTCAGGAGAAAAGTAGATCCCACTCTGCCCCAGTCCCGGTGGAAGTGGTGTTCCGCACTGGGACTGCTCCGCCTGCGCGCTTAGCGCCGGGCGGCTTCGTGGGGCCCCGAGGCCGCCGGCGGCGTCGGGGTCCGGCGTGGAGTGACCTGGTCTCGCGGAGAAACGTGGAGTAAAAGTTTTTGACAAAGCCTGCCTGGGTTTTGGACCCCCCCAGATCAGCCCGAAACACTCTCTTTCACCTCCACATCCCTTCCCACGGCGGGTGAAACTTGCCCGTGGCGAGTATTCTCTTAGGTTAATGGGCTGGGTTGTGAGGGGTTTCTGCGTGTTCCTGCTTGGTTGTCGATTTGGTTTGGTTTTTTTTCCCTAATTTCTAGGGGGGGGGGGGGGGGGGAGGAAGGGAAGGTGTGAGTTGGTGTTTATGAGAAGCTTTATGACTCCTGATAAGCTCATCTTTGAGGACGACACAGAACTGTGTTCCTTGAGGAATTGAGGTGGTGACGTCTTTTCTGATACCCGATTATTACGTGACTGGGAAAAAAAAAAAAAGGCATTTGATTCATGAATAAAAATCCGGACACCACCGCGGGGACAACAAACAATATTGCCCGTCCTCTAAAGTAACAAGGAGGCAAATGTTTACGAAGAGGGCTCTCGCCGAAGCGGGTTGTTTGCAAAGGTTTTGTTGCTGATTGCGTGTCAGACGGAAGGCTGCAGAAGGCTGGTCAAGTTTGGAGCCACCGAGCAGGAAGAGGAGAAGGCTGAAGACAGTGAAGGGAGAAATCTGGGGAAGACAACGCTGCACGCAGCCAGCCCGCGGCTCTCCGCCTCCGCGCCCGCCGCCCTCTTCCTCTTCCTCCACCACCCCTTCTCCGGCGGCATCTCGTTCCATCGCTTTCTCCCTTCCCTTGCAGACTCCACTCCAGATCTGTGCTGCTACCTGAGAACTTTTTTCCCCCGTTTTTTGCAATCCTCTTTTTTTTTTTTTTTTTTTTTTGAGCGGATTTCCCTAAAACCAGCAAATAACTAAAACTGCCGCTTTTGCGTCTTCTTCATCTCCTTCGCCCACCGGATAGATGATGCCACAAGGGTTTTAACTCCTTTCTGCTGCGATCTGGGAGAAAGCTCGATTTCTCCCGTCTCTTTTTGGGTCTTTTTGGTGTTGTTATTATTGTTGGTTAGTTGGGGTTTTTTTGTTGTTTTGGTTCCCCCCCCCCCCCTTTTTTTTTTCCTCCCTCCCAAGACCTTTCCTTTTATATTCGCAGACGAACGCTCATAGTGCCGGTTGTTTAGAGTTTAATGGTAAGCACACAAGGCGGCTCGCCGGGCCCTCCTGCAGCGCTGTCGGGGAGGGCGGGCACGCGGGCGGGCACCGACGGGGCGGGCGGCGGCAGCGCTCTTCAGCGGGCACCGTTCCGCTCCCCTTTGCATCGGCATCCCCTGGCTGCCCAGGGCGCTTGCCCCTCGAGGCCGAGCTGCAGGCTCGGCCCGTGGCTTGGCGGGGCGTGGGGTGTGCTTTTTCCCGTTCGTGGGTTTTTGGTTTTGGTTGTGGGCTTTTTTTTTTTTTTTTTTTTTTTTTTTTTTTTTTTTTTTGACAGCGTTTTTCCTTTCCCTTCCGCGCAGAGTGGCGATGTGTAGCAAAGCGCTCCTGGCACTCCTGGTCTATGGCATAATAATGCACTGCAGCGTCTACTGCTCGCCGGCGGCCGGACTTCAGTACCCGCCGCTCAGGTAGGTCTGCCCCCGACTGGTTGTTGCGCCGGGACCCCTTCAGGCCCCCGCTGCCCCGGCTTCGCTGAAAGTAGGGCACTCCTACTAGAGAGGACAGTGGAAGGAGATGTGGGGTGCAGTCACCAAACGAACCCACCCGCACTTATGCTGTGTGCTCACTCACTCCGACCTGGGGTAGGAGCCGCCGGGAGGGTCACACGGGGAGGAGGTCCCCACTGTCGCCTCCCGGGCTGCAGCGCTGGCTTCCCCCAGGACCGCTCCCCCGAATATTGGCGGAGTGACCCTGCAGCCTCTTGTCTCCGGGGAGGCGGACGGGACCTGTCCTGCTGCATCCTGGCCACATCTTCCAGCAGCAGCCCTCAGCCTGGGCTCTGTCGCCCAGGATGAACGGCGAGCATCGGCTGTCCGGATTGGGGAAAGTGGGGCGAGGGTCCGGGTGCCATGGGCTGCAATGTGCGAGGGATGTCACGTTGTGTGCAGTGTCACGGGAGTTGTCGGGGGCTCAGCCCCAGCCACTCTGGCTCTCAGTACGCAGCCCCCCTTCTCAAGGGGTAAAGCAGCTGTCACAAAGGCTGTTTGGTTTTCTGCGCCTGTTGGGTTGTACGGGGCTGCAGCGCAGGGCGACGCCTGTACTAAGTCCTTTACACTCGAAGGCCGAAGACGTTTGGTCCCCGCTGTCTTTGGGGCAGGTCTGAAGGGCCCCCAGCGGCGAGTGTCCTGTGCTGAGCCGAGAAGGGGGCACAGGGTGCTGGTCCGGACAGCACCCTTTTTGTAGCTTGCTCGGGAGACTGGTGTTGTGTAGCTTGGGAGAGTTTTGGGGTTCAGTGCTGTCGTCCTGCCCCACGAGTGCTTGGCTCCGTTCTGGGGTGCTCTGTGGAGGTCCTGACCATGTGGCTCAGCCGTAAGTGGGGGGCGATGCCAGGCGTGCAGGGCAGTCGGAAGAGAGTATCTCTTTTAGGGGGACTCGGAGATGCCCTTGCACAAACAGGGAGCCTGTCGGGGCTGGCTCAGAGCATCACCCTTCCCCTCCCCGGGCAGAGGGGCTGCGGAGCCATTAGCCAGCAGCAAGCAGTCTCCCTTCGCTCCAGCGCCTGAATTAGCAGTGAAAAGCTTTAACGGCATCTATTATTAATCGTCCTGCTAAGGCGCACAGACAGAAATAGCTGCTGGTAACTTACAGTGACCTACATCGCGCTGCAGAGAGCGGGGGTGGGCTGGGGCGGAGGGGGACACAGGCACAAACTACCGAGACCTCAGAGGGTAGAGGCACCACTCAACGAAAACTAGCACCAGGCTAAGCCCCCGCCCCCAGCCCGGCAGGCGTTGCGGGGAGGAGCGGGGCGCGGTCCCCCGCACCCACCGGCGGAGGCAGCTACCGCCCCCTGCCCCATCCCTGCCGAGGAGGCTGCCTGGCTCCCGCCCAGCTTCTGGCACACGGACGTGTGTTTCTGCGTGTGCGCGACAGCCTGTGCGGGCTCCTCTCGGAAAGCACCGGCTGTGGCGGATAGGGTCAGATCCCGGGGCCGGGGCGGGGGAATGTTTGGGGCTTCTCTCAGAAAACGTCTGGCGGAGGATGTATTCCCTCCCTCGCCGTCCTGCCCCGCAGAAGAGGCGGAGGGCGGGGTTGGGACCGGGCGGTCGCAGGATGGGGCAGGCTGTGCGGGGCGCCCGGGTCGGCTCCACCGGCGGGTGGCCACCGGATCCCGGCTGAAACCCTCCCCTTGCCGCTCTCGTTGCCAGGCTGGAAGATGAAGTCTACGACGAGGACGGAAAAACCCTACAAGACTTCGCCTACGACCACGAGCCCCTCGGTATAGCTAACCCATCCTCCGTGATCGGCGAGATGTACACCTGGTACTACCCCCCGGAAAAGAGGTGAATGTCGCCCGCGGGGCCTCGGGCGTCGGTTTTGAGCCGGGAGCAAAAACGGGTCTAGCCGAGGCGATTGTAGGGCGATGATAATAATTAACGCTGCCAAATAAACCAGAGGCAGTGACCCCAACACAGCAATACATCCCGAACCCAAACAAACGGCAGCGCCGCCCGGTGCTGGGGCCTGGCGGAGAGCGAGGAAGGAACGGGCAAGCCGCTTACCTTCAGCGGAGCGGGAGCGGGAGGGCTGGCGACGCGCCCGGGAACCAAGGCGAAATGCGCGGCCAGTACGGAGCTGAACGACAGTGTCAGAGGAGAATGGGTGGGGGCGGAGAGGTCCCGGGGGATGCGGGGAGATGCCGCCCTCCACTCGCCGGTCCCCGCTGCAGCCGGGCCCTCGCCGTTCACTAGCGGGCTTTCCCCCCGCGCAGGCACGCCGACGGCATCTTCAGCAAAGCCTACAGGAAACTGCTGGGGCAGCTCTCCGCCAGGAAATACCTGCACTCTCTGATGGCCAAGCGGGTCGGGTAAGGGGTTGCTCTCGCTGTTTTCCCGCGGGGGGTATTGGTGATGCCGGGACGGAGGAGATCAACGGGCCGCGCCTGGGGGCACAAACATGGCCCCGGCCGGGACTGGGAATTCGTTGTGCCGGCCATGAGGCTGCGGGAAGGAAGGGGGTCCGGCCTCCCAAACAGCCGTCCTCGGCCGCCGCCTGCCTCCCGCTCCCGACGCAACGCGAGCCCGGCTGTCAGCGCGGGGTCTCAGGGAGCTTTGGCTTGCTGCGCTGCGCTCACGCATACACACAGACATGTGTACATTGCTGTTTGTGTATATGTGCATATACGTGTGCGTGTGTTTATAGATGCATATATACGCGTGTATGTGTATTTATAGATGCATATACGCGTGTGTAAGTGTATTTATGTACACGTACACATCATGTGCTGCCACCGGCCCATTTAAAATTAAAAAGCCAGGCAGCCTGCCCACTTTGCCGGGGGGTGCAGCCCGCCGGGAGCGATGACCGAATGCCCAGATGAAGCAGGGGACAACCCAGGCTGCTGCACTGCGCACGGCGAGGCGCCGAGCGAGGCTTCCCGGGGCCTCCCGGCGGCGGGGCAGGGGCGAGCCCGGAGCCAGCCGCTGTCCTTCGGCAAGAGGCAGCGCGTTAACGAAGCGGCGAGGAGAACCACGCTCCCAGCCGCAGTGAATAATTCATGGCTGGGACACAGATCTCGTCCCTCCCGCCCCGCGTCGGGAGCACGTTTGGGCGCGTCCTTTGTCTTCCAAGCGCATCTTCAGCGCAACGTGTTGCGCCGGGGGCTGCTCGGTGGGGCTCGGAAGGGCTCGGCGGGGCGCGGCGGAGCGCGAGAAGGCGCGGAGGTGCTCGGAGCAGCTCCGCCTGACGCTGGTGTGCTTCTGGGTGCTTGCAGTGGTGGCAGCGGCGGCCCCGGGGAAGAGGTGGAGCCGCTGACCAAGCGGCACATAGACGGCATCTTCACGGACAGCTACAGCCGCTACCGGAAACAAATGGCTGTCAAGAAGTACTTAGCAGCAGTCCTGGGGAAAAGGTATAAACAAAGGGTTAAAAACAAAGGACGCCGAGTAGCGTATTTGTAGCGATGAGTAACCAGCAATTCCTGTGTGTACAAAGTCCTGAGAGAGAGAGACCCAACAACAAAAAAATCTAAAACAACCCAAGTAATTTCCAAACTGACTGAACAATCACCGCTCCTGTGTTATCTAAACATGTATTTATGTATGAAGTAAAGCCATTAAATGGATATTTTGATAATAATATTGTTTTTCTTTTTGTACAAAAGCACTAGAGAAACGCACAGATCTACTTTGTGGACCAATCATTAAGTTATATATATTATATAAATATATATATATAAATACTACTACGAATAGTAAAGAACAGTTCTTCATATAAAGCCTGCACAAGAACAAGAATTCGCCTGAGCTGTTTATGTTTTTATATAAAATAAATAGGAAAAAAAAAGAGACAATCATTGTTTTGAATATTACTCCTATTTTTGTAACCGAAATTAAAAGGATAGTATTTTTATCCGTGACAGGGTCGAAGACATTAATTTTCACCATTTGCTACTGTACATAGAGAAGGATGCTCTGCTCCCAAGGGAATCATGCGGAAAAATGATTTGGGAGATTTGGTGAAGCAGATTCTTCCCCAAGTGAGTCTTCAGGCAGGCTCCTTCACCAACAGCCTCTGCGAAGGCTCCTTGTCTCTAGATTTCGGATTTTTTTTCTTCTCCTGCTTCCTTTTATCCCAGTTGTAGCTGTATTAGTGTCTCCTCAAACAACGAGCACAGACAATAATTCTTCTGTGAAAACAACAGCTCGATCCAAATTATGAATCTCTATTGTCCATTGAAGAGAGAAACAGCTAAGAAACCTTAACCAAACCAACCAAACAACCAAAACCCCCAAAAAAAAAAAAAATCAAACAAAAAAAAAATCAAACCGAAACAGCTAAAAAAAACCCCACCCGCCAAACCTTAAATCCCGATCCAACAGCCAGGACAGTGAGGACGAAGCCCCGAGCACTGGCCTCGGGGCTGGCTAGGCAGAGCCGCAGAACAAAGCGAAAACGGAGACAGGACCTATTTGGGAAGTAAATGGGGGGCGGCTTTCAGTGGGCCCCGGAGCCGGAGTCGGTACCGGAGCCCGTACCGCAGGGTCAAGGCAAGACGAGGGCATCCCACCTTCGATCCGCTACCCAACTGCCCTGGGCAGCTCGGTACTGGACCTGGATGCAAAGTACAGTGTGTTACTCTCCAGTGCTGTCCACGCTTCTCATTATGTGTAACGAGTAGGTTCGCCTTCGCACCTTTCGGTCGGAGTTGCTCTTCTCTTTGATTTGGTTGTTTTTATTTTCTCTGTTTTCTTCTGTGTTTTTTTTTTTTTTTTTCCGGTTTTGTTCTGTTGTTGTTGTTGGTTGTTTTTGGTTTTGTTTATTTGTTTGCTTGTTGTTTTTTTTTTGAAGGGGTGTGTCCCCGCCTTGTAAACACTCCCGTTTTCCATCCTCTCTTAGCACTTTTCCAAACTCTGTTTTAACCCACCCTAATCACCTTTTTGTGTTACGTTCTTTTGGGGAAAACCACCAAAATATCAAAAAGATTGTGAACGCTCTCTCACTCCTTTGTTCTGTTTTATGCAAGCTCTTATTGTACGAGTTTAGGAACCCCTGTTGTAGCTACCACTAAAGAATTATGCACTACTACGAACGTTTTTGTTCCTTGTTTATTGAGTTTGGAGGTAAAATGTATTTTTCTACATTCTGGCTTATTGCTTAGTAAAATTTATTTCATAAAACAAACTTTTGTCATAAAAGAATGTGCAGTGTTCACCTGTGGTGCGGTTTCTAATGAGATAAACCATTTTCACCTCATCTCTCTCTGTACGGACTCCTATCTTACCTTCCGCCTGGGGCCGGTCTCATCTCCTCGCCTGGTCCGGGGGCGAAGGAGGACCTGTAGGTACTGGCTTCCTTCCAGCGCACCACACACCCCTTAAAGGAGTCATTCCAAAGACACAAATCCAGTCCCGCGTTCAAGACGCCGGCAGCGGCCGCTCCTCGCATCAGAGAGCAGTGGCGGGCACAAACCTCTTGCCCTGGCCGGGAGCCTCCGACGGGGCGAGCCGGGAGCGGTGGGCCAGACCCGGCGGGGCGGGCAGGCGCTGCTGGCACCCACCCCCGGATGACCGCACCGCCGGCATCGCCTGCCCGGCAAGCCTAGCAACTCAGCTCGCCCCGCCCCGCCGGTGCCGGCCCGCCGGCGGTACGGGCCGCGGGGTGCCGGGCCGCGGGGTGCGGTGGGCAGCCTTCGTGCCTTCTCTTCTCCTTGTCAATCGCCACGAGTTGACGGATGGCTATTCAGTGGCCCTACGATGCTGCAACACATCGGCTTGCGTTTTAGTCGTGCTTCTTCTGTTCCTCGGCGCCGGGCAGAGCTCGCGTGTTCGTGTCGGCCGTGCTGTCTGACAGGGCTCCCTGGCCTTCGCTTTCTGAGTTCCGTGGCTAGCCGCAAGCATCCTGAAGTGATCACCTAGGTTATTATCCTTTGTATGGTTCTCTTGTAGGAACGCCAATAGCCTTACCAAAACTTGATCAGATCTGAGATGCAGTGGTTAGTGGGAAAACTTATTTTGTGTGCAAATTAATATAAAAAGAGCTTAAACAAAGTGTGGTTACACACGTGGTATTCTATAACTAGGACTTTGATAACTGTTATATAAAGCGTGTAAAGTTTGTATTAATAAATTTTTGTAAACAATGCAATTTTGTCTAATGTTTGGGGGAAAGAAACCTAGAACTTAACAGTGAAAGCTGCACTTAATTTTAACGTTTTATTTGTTATTTTAAAATTAGTTAATTTAAAAGCAGCATTCTTTTAGCTTCCTTTGCCCAAGATATCTCTTTTACTGTCTCCACATTTTCACATCAAATAACCTCCACTATTTTACCAGTGGGTACCCTCTTGCTTGAGTAAACTAAACAGAGCTGCTGGAATAAGTGGCCTAGTTCCACACCCCCCTCCTAGCTCAATAACACCCTCTAAAACATGCAAACCAAGTCAGTTGGTGCCTATTGTCCATTCCTCCAGTGGTCCCTGTGTCTAGACGTCACTATTTCCAGAAGAATTGGTGTGTTTGATGAGATCTTCACTTAATCCCTTTTTAATGAACATTCTGTATGTGACGATGTGCCTCCCAGTGTCCCCCAGCTTGAGCAGCACCAATCTTTGGATTGGAAAGACACTGGGGTCTCCTAAAAAGTGACACTGCAGCATAGCAAGGAATGACTTTGGTTTTGCGGGGTGTTTGGTGGTCCCACTGGCAGAGCACGTGCTTCAAGGGAGCAGGGTAGGGATCCCTGACCTTTAACGGGCACCTCAGCTGAGCAGCAGCTGCCTGTGCTTGTTATCTGTGCTGTGACTCGGGGGTTTTACTTAGATGTGTTGTTACACAGCAATTTAGAGTAATCTAACGTCCATTTCCTTCTAAGATCAGACAACTAAAAAGCAAAGCATAAGAATGAAATTATGATTTCCTACCAATTTATTTTGCAAAATTCCTGAGTACAGACTTTGAACCAGACTGGTCAAACCCTCTGTCACAGGCTCACCTCCTTTCAACAGCAGCATCACAAAAACTCTGAGAGAGCTTAGAGAGAGCTTAGGAAGAGCTTAATAGCTAGTGACACCAACAGCGTGTGTTAGGAAGTAGTGCAAAGCGAAATAAAAGTTCTGATTTAATGCAGATTGAGTTAGAGAAGAAGGGGAAAGGACAATGCTTTCTTGGACTAATAGCATCAGAAAACCAAGTCTCTGCTTCTCATAGGCAGTACAGAGCAGAAATCCACTGTTAGGTTCATTCAGGAATGCAAGTGCTCACACACTTGATCACACCATGCCTTCTGCTCATCTAAACTGGAAGAGTGCTTAAGTAAACCAAGCAGAGCTCTCCTTGGTGTTGGTAGCTAAAGTATGAAGCTTGGAGTTAGTCCACCTGAAGTAAGAGGTTTCCTTCACTAAGTCCTGGCACTGGTTTAAGATGTGTAGATGATGGGAAATTTGCTGTAAATGAAGTGGAGATGGTCCTGGCCTCAGTCTATTGAAATTCCTCTTTCCCAAATGTAATAAAAGTTCACAAAGATTCATGGAATCATAGAATAGTCTGGGTTGGAAGGGACCTCCAAAGGTTGTTTAGTCCACCCCCCAAGAAGCTCAGCTCTGCTCCTGGTGATTTGAACTGCCACTTGAAATGACACAAGGATAATAAAGGGTATAGAACATCTGTCTTATGAGGAAAAGCTAAGAGACCTGGGTGTATTTAGCCTGGAGAAGAGAAGCCTAAGAAGGGATCTGGTCAATGTTTACAAATACCTGAAGGGTAGGTGTCAAGAAGATGGGTCCAGTCTCTTTTCACTGGTGACCAGTAACAGGTTGTGGGGCAGCAGATAGAAACCAGAATAGAGGAAGTTCCACCTCGACATGAGGAAACACTTCTTTGTTATCAGGGTGCTGGAGCTCTGGAGCAGGCTGCCCAGAGAGGTTGCAGAATCTCCTTCTCTGGAGACTTTCAAAAGCTGCCTGGTCGTGTTTCTGTGTGTCCTACCCTAGGTAAATGTACTTTGGCAAAGGATTGGACTGGATGATCTCTGGAGGTTCCTTCTAACCCCTACTATTCTGTGATTCTGTGAAAATATAAAACTAAGAGGAAGTTTGATCTTATGGGGGCCTGTCACTTGACGCTGTTACAGCTTCGTTCCTGTCCCAATCTTTCTTAAGGAAAAATCTTCATGGAAAGCACATCCCTGAAAATTTTAAGAACCAGATGTATGGCTGCTGGAAGTACATGTCCTCTTAACTACACTCATAGATTTTTTAAGACCCAAGGGGACTCTTATGATCATCTACTTTAACTTAGATAATACAGAGCATAGGATTTCACTGAGTCCTTCATTTAGCATTTAATTTCTAAGCGAGTTGTTCTGTATAACAGCATTATTGATTGCCAGACTTGCAGGAATGGCAAACTTGCTGAATAAGTTGTTCCAAGTGTGGCACTTTAGCACTCTGCTCTTTTCAGTTTGTCTTGTTTTTGAGTCCAAGAGATCTGAAACCTGCTGAAGAGTCTGTAATGCTGAAAGATTTTCCTCTCCATGCAGACAGTCTTAGGCAGACATTTACTCTCCTCTAAACCTTGCCTCTGAGGAAATTAGGCTGATCTTTGAGGGAGGGTTTCCCTGACTATTTGAGAAAGAATTGCATTACTTCTGAAACTGTCTGTGCCATGTGAGACTGGAAATGGTTACAGTACGTTGCAACGACTGCCTCAAGGATGTGGCAAGTAGTAACTTTCCTCTTCTTCCTCAGGTGCTGCTCATTGCTAATAAGGGTCACATTTGCCCTCTTGGCCTTTTCCTCATCATCTGTTCAAATATGCTCCCACAGCTGGCTCCTTCTCTGGGTGATTACTTCACACACACAGAAGCCCTGGCCCAGGAGTTAGACCATCACTCTTGCTTCCTATTTTGTACTACTTTGTGTTGAGTTAAAGCACCTTTCCAAGAGAATTTGCCTTACTGAGCTACTGCTGTGACAGGCATTCCTGTTCTTCCTGCACAAGCACCATGCTTTGCCATCCCAGATTTCACCTGCCACCTTTAGAAAGTGTAGATCCACTCCAGCAGTGCTCTTTGTACCCCCACCCTATGATACACAGGCCCAATCCAGCTCCAGTGCACATCTGTCTAATTATGCCAGGGAAGGATTTGGCCTGGTTTAAGGGAGAATCCTGAGACAGAACAAGTCAGGCTTCTTAGCAGGCTGCCAGCTGAATGTCCTTGCTTTGCACCTCCTAAGAGGTAATTCCATCCAGGTGTATCCGAGGCCAGGAAGGCACAGAGAAGAGAAAGAGTTCACAATGCACTAGAGACAATATGGCTGAACTGCTGAGGCAGAATAAGAATCTGTGGCAATAATTAGTTACCTGGCTGCTGGTGGGATTTGTCCAAAACTAAAATTGGGATTTAGTTTTGAACAACAATATTTGAGCAGCAGGAAGACACCAGTTTACAAGCTGTGGAGACAAGCATCCTGTGTCTGCCCTTTACATAAGAGTGTTTGTTTTACAACTCCAGTAGCAAAGTCTCTAAGAAAGACTTATTGATATCTACAACAGCGCAACGCCTTCCCGTGGATCACAAAGAGAAGACCTCTTCCTCCCCAGGCTCTGAGATGAGCTTCAGATAGTCCATTGCAAAAAGCACCTCATGGAGATTGACAGTAGGATGAAGTAGGACAGAAAAACGGCAGTCACCACTTGTTCTTACGTGGTGTCCTCCAGCGTCTCAATATCAGGATATGCAGAACTGTACAGAGTTAGTTGGATAGGAAGGGACTTAGCATGAACAAACACCTCCCATCTGACACACCCAAAATGGAAATGAGAGCTGGAGAAAGGAGAGGGATGTTGAGAATAAATGCTTTTTTGAGAAAGGGAATTTCTTTTGCCATCTTCCACAGATCTGTCAAAACAGGCATCCAGGTTGGAGCTTGTTTTTCTCATTTGCTGGATCAACCACTTGGGAGTGAAGGGCCTGGTAATTTCTGATGGGTGTTAGAGAGCAGGGACACTTGACTAAAAATCATGTGTTTTTCCCCTTCTGTCAGACTCTTGTAAAAGTCTCATGGTCTGCTCATGTCAGGAAGGTTGGCCAAATCCTGCCCATATTTTAAGGGTTAACATGCTTCTCTGGCAGTGATGTCCAACAGGATACGTGTATTTAGAGGAGGAAAGGGCCTGACAGACAACATGGATGCCCAGGCTAAAAGTTTTGCCACTTGACATTTGACAAGGGATCTAAATATGTGTTCATTTGGGACAGATTAGACTAGACTCAGCCAATGGCTCATCTCTGTTTTGACATTTGTCTCCACGGCTAGAAGAATAGTTGCTTTTGAGTAGTAGAGTTATGAATAAATGACTGCATTTCCCTCAGGAGTGAAGGTTGATGTCACAAAGAATCAGCCATCGTTTATGTTCCGTGCTGAACCTCTCAGTTCCCTCTGCCTGGATGGGACTGAATCTTGCCTGACAGTTTGAGAGAATGGAGAGGTCTTGGTCAGGGTGGGAATTGGGCTGCTCAGAGAATGGTTAAACTCCTAGTCAGCTACAAGCTCTGATGTCACTGGCAAAATAACAATCTATGCAAATTAAACGGTAAAAATAGGATGAAGGACTCTTCCTCCCCCTTGCTGTGCCTGTGTGTGCATATGCGTATGTATGTGCACATGCTTCTAAATCAGACAGAATGATAGCACACCGAAGCTCTGGTATTTATGTATGGGCCACAGCTAAACTTAGGCACAACATCTAATTTACACTGACGTCTTTCTTTAACAAGTTTTGTAAGAGGAATGATTTAAGTTCAAGGAAGTGCAGTGAGTCATCTGCATGGTGGGCCAGTGGCTGAGCTAAGTTTAGAATCAAGGGGAAGTTTGGATCTTCTGGCTCCAAGTTTTTCCCTTTACATCTTTGCCTTTCTCAACACTTACATATTTGATGTATCCTTGGTTTTCTGGTCTTGGATGGAAAATCAGTGAGTTTGATTTAATGATCTGATCCCAGTTTAGAAAATCAGGTTGACTGATGACCTTGCAGATATTACCTTGTGACATCTCAGTTTCAGGAGAGCTGAGATTAAAAAACTGAAATAAAAAACATGGAGGCTGCTCAAATGGTGCCCAAGCCACAGCTCAGACGTTATTTCGTTGCAAGGAAACAAACCAGACAAAGTTGAGCGAGGCCAATCCAGCCCAGCCCACCCTGCTCAACCTCTGTTGCTACCTGCCCACTATAAAACCACACAGAGTCATTCACTTCTCAAGACTTTCTGTGGGTCAGTGAGCGTCCTGCCACACCAAGACAAATCTCGCAGGTTATGGGGCACCATAGCTGGTGTGAAGTCCAGCTCTTTCCTCCTCCAAGAGGTGCCTCTGAAAACAAACTCACGAATAGAAGAAGGGAAGATCAGTGCATTGCCTGCGGGTGGCTCTGGCCAGGCTGCTCCCAGAAAGTTCTGAGCCCATCTCCTCTGTGCTAGACCCAGGATGCTCTTCTTGTGCAACGTGGATTAGAGTCTTTCGTCTTCCTCTACACACTGGCAGCATCTCTCTCCAGCACAGCCTGACAGATACCACAATGCACACCCCACCTCTGTTACAAGCTGAAAGGTTAATCTGCTTCTCTACAACTTCTATAGATTTTATCTATTTTTTCCCTGGGCCAATAAACACTCAAAACCTAGGGAAGCCTGGCCAGACTCTGATATTACACCTGTTTAATAATTGCTGCCTTTCTTTGATGATTGGGTGCATTGCTATGTTTTGCATCAGTAAAGTGACACGCCCTAGAAAAAGGGTGATTAAACAGGGGGCTTTGTGTGGAACACTGCATGTGGACAGGTGGAAGTGGGAGAAAGTGGCTTTCTGATCACGTTTGGCTTTGCTATAATAAAATGCAGTTATGCTTTGTAATGCTTCCATTTTATTCTGGTTATACTCCAGTGACAACCTTATTACATCACCCTTTGTGCTTTTTTGCTAAGCTTAGTCATTGTTTAATCTTATAAACAGAGGGAGAATGGGAGAACTTCATGCCTGATAGCTGCTGCAGCTTCCACTCCTGAGCCCCAGCACAGCTCCATGGAAGAGGAAGCAAAATCAATGCAATAACTTTAAAGAGCCGTAGCAGGGGAACACCATACTGTTGTTATTGTCCAGTAGAGCCAGGCACCTGGAGAATATATTAACAAATATATCTATTGAGTCTACTAATGCTCAATTATCAGCATCAAACAGAAGTACTGCAGCTGCACTTTACTCAGTCTTCTACCTGCAGTGATGATGTTAGTGCCAATGGGGCCACAGGCAGAAGGAAGATGCTGATAAATGTGAGTGAGATTCATCACCACCTGACCAACGTCTTATTAATGATGACTTTTTCAGCAGGTGCAAGGTGCAGTCTGTTCGTACTCCAGATCAGTGGTTCCTAAAGGGTGGGCTTCAGAGTCAGAAAATCACAGTACTTTGCTGTAACTTCACTGTGAGCAGCTGTGCTCTGCTGAGAAAAATGCCGGCTTTTATAACCTCTAGTCACTGTTCACTTCCCTTCACTCTTCTTGTAGCTCTGCTCTGACCAGGTCTGAGTCATCCCCTGCATGGGAAACAGTTTTTTTCCTGTGAGCATACATTATGACTGGGGTTGTATACTGATAAAAGTGGTACAGTGCGTCCCCTGACTTTGCAGTGAAATGCTTCTGCCTGGAATTTGGATTCTTGTTAACAGTGGAGACACAAACCAGCAGAAGCTTGTTAGATTCTCCTGCTGTGGGCAGATGCCAGGTGGAAAAATAGCCCTTAACTGCCAATGAACACCTTGCCCATGCACCTGTGTGTGGGCCATGCAGTCACAACGTGAGATAACCAGGCAGGAGCAGAGGCTACCCAAAGGTGCTACAGTGCCCACTGTGCATGGGCCTTGAGAAGGCACCAAAGTGGAAGAACTTGCTCCTTCCATATTTGAATAGTGAGAAATAGAGACTAGCTGCTTTCCTAATCAGTTCTAATGGCAGGATCTACTGAAATATCCACACAGAGCAGCCCAGGCTAGGCCAGCAGTACCTTTCTAATGGTCACCCACGATTTAGGAAAAGCCTACAGATTAGGGTGTGCAGAAGGAACATTTCTGCTGAAATGAGCCTCTGGTCATCACTCAATTAGGGACTTCCTCATCTGCAAGCTTGCCTTTAAATGCCTGTTTAACAGAACAGGTGGACCTGCATCGATTTGGTGGGCTCCTTTTTGAGATGGTTTTTATTTTAAACTTTATTTTAGCAGTGAATTCCCCATTTTAATTATGCATTGCTGTCTGATAAACTGCATTGTTACACAAGACAACTGCCTCCGAAGGCTCTAAGTGTCAGTAGTCAAAGCATCATTTCTTGTCCATTGCCAGCAGGAGACAGGCTAGCTGTTGTTGGAGGTTGTGGAAAAGTCGCAGCACATTAAAATGAACCCAAATCTTATTGGGGCTATTCTTACTTCTCTGTCCTTCCTGTCTTGTTTGTCATTTAGAGCTCTTTAAAATTGCTTGTTATGGCTTACAAGTTATTACACTGTTTATGTTCAGAACAGCTGCTTCACAACAATGCCTCGAGAAGAAGCACCATCAGAAAGCATTGTATGATAACATGGTTATGCTTTCTGTACTTCTCCAAAGCCCAAGTCTCAAATTTAGGGATGAATTTTTGCAGCTAAACCCCAAGTAAATTCAGCAGTATGCTTTAGTTGTACAAAGCCATGTGTTTGAATGCTGGCTTCAGCTGGTTCAGCCACTTGCCTAGTAATTTTTAGTGATTACACTGAAAGAGAAAAGAAACCACATATTTTTTCACCCTGGATGAGACTTTCACCAGCTAGGTAAAAAATGTGAATTGTTTCTGTTTTGAACATTTCTCTTTTCCACACGTACTCCCACCCAGTGATACAGAAACTGTAGCATAACCACCTAGGCAAAAAGGGATGGTGCTAAAACACCTGCCAAGACTCAGAACACCCAGAGAACATCACATGGACTCTCTCATTTGTCCATCAGATATGCTAGGCATCCATTAATCTTTTGAAGCTCCCCGAGGGCTGATGCTGGTGCTTGCTGCGTTTTGTGGCTGAAACTCTTTTGAATACAGAATTTCCTTTGTTTTTCTATGATTTTCTGCATGCAGAGCAATTAGCCCAGGATCATTGCCACTGGAATATGGAAGGGGTAGGGAAATGCTCAGGCCACTTGGAATTAAGATGCTCTGCATCACAGTGAAAGACATAAGCCAGCAGGATTTTGTTAGAGTCTGGCTGCCTTAATCAGAAAAAAAAAATCTGGTGAGCTGAAGATGTCCAGATGGGTTTATAAAGATAAACATAGCAGGCTGTGTCCTTCCCCCATCGTGAGAAATAGTTCCATGCCAATGATGCCCCCACAACACACCACCGGTGTGGCCACTGGAGTGTGTTCCATGGCAAAGCATCTCTCATGATCATGAGTGAAGGTGAGAGGTGTTCCATGGATTCAGCAGGAGCTCTGTGCTGTACTGCAGAGGGAGAGATGCAGAATAAGAAGATACCTCCAGGAAAGAGGACTTGACCCAGCAAACAGAAGCCATCATTGCCTGCACACAGGCAGCATAGCCAAGAAAAACTTCAGGTAATGGTCTGGAGGGGCAAGGATCACCTCAGCACTGACTGTAGAGACAAGGGTGCACACAAATCAAATGGTCTTCTGTTGACAGAGCCATCACCTGCTGAATACTTTATGCCAACCATCACCATCACGGGAAAAGGCAAGCTGGCCTCTGTGCATAATCCTGAGTGGAAAAGGGGATTGAATTCAGATCAGATGCGAAAGAATGTGACATGAACACTGAAGTCAGACTAGGTGCTGGGGTGGTGTTGTGTTTCCAAGACAGTAGAAAGTCAGTGAACTGTTTTGGTAAGGAAGTGAGGAGCACTTTCTCAAGAGGTGTAGCAGAGAAAGGAGGGGATCCTGAGTTCCAGTTCTGCTGGAAGTAATTTTAGTAACAACTGTGAACTCCAAGCAGATGCCTTTCCCCAGTGCCCACACATGCTTGTACACCTCTGCAGTCTCACCATGACCGAGCCTCTGCTCTTCTCCTCAGTCTCCACATGGAGCAGTCTGTGAAGGGGCTGATCAGCCTGGAGAGTAAAAGGCTCCAGGGAGACTGTCCCAGGTTGAGGCTACAGGGTAAAAAAAAAATTCTGAGGACTGGAAGATTGTTATTCAATCCCATAATTGTGCTATCTCTTTATAGACTCACAAAGAGGTCGATTCGCTCTCCTTTCCTCCTCCTCCTGCCTTGAGTGTGTGGCAGGAGCCAATTTATCAGGCACATGGAAGCAGCAGCCCGCTTGGATGGTGGAGGCACTGGGGGGGGGGAGAGGATTGGAACACTGGGGAGTGTAGATTTTTTGGGGGGGATGGGGTAAACTTCAAGGGGGTTTGCCATGGGTGGGGTAATTGCTTTGTAATGTCTATCGCTGTATTCTCTCTCTCTAAATATAATTCTGTATTTTCTCCCCAATTTGATTTGAGAGTTCAATTTCTGTCGTCTCTCTTTGAAAACCCATGGCAGAGACCTTAGAGCTACGTTTCACTATCTGAAGAGGATCTACATGCAGGCTGGAGAAGGACTGTTTAGAAGGGTCTGTGGTGATAGCATGAGGGGCAATGGTTTGAAAGTGGAGCAGGGCAGATTTAGGTTGGACATCAGGAAGAAGCTCTGCACAGTGAGGGTGGTGAGATCCTGGAACAGGCTGCCCAGGCATGTGGTTGAGGCCTTATCCCTGGAGACATTCAAAATCAATCTTGATGTAGCCTTAGCCAGTCTGATCTAGTTGTGGACATCCCTGCTGAGAACAGGAGGGTTGGACGAGATGACCTTTGTGGGTCTCTTCCAACCTGATGCAGTCTGTGCATCTATGAATCTCCTCCCAGTTGCAGTGAAGGTTTTCAGCAAACTCCTTTTGTGCAACAATCTTTACAGTTGTCCCGAGTCAGGGTGGATCCCTCCCCTGGTAGAATAAACTCACCACAACACAGATTTTTTGTTTTTGAAAGTCAGGGAAAGATGAAATCGTATTTCTTATAGTGTAAGTATAACAGTATAAAGAGAGATAAACTACTAGAGAAAAGAAATATAGTAACCTTAAGGGAGATGGGGAAGGGGTCAAGCAGCGGCGAAGCAGCAAAAGCAGCAGCAGCCAAAACAGCAGGCGGGGAAGATAGCAGGCAGGCACAGCTCAAGCAGCAGAAGCCAGCAAGGGGGAAAGAACAAGCTGTGCTTCTAGGCATAAAGCTCTTGATACTCCAATGAAATGATATTAACTTATCCATTGTTGCCATTATATGGCCTATCCCTGGAATGTTCACCTCTCCCCTGTGTCTGAGCTAGAAAATCAGCTCAAATGGCCACAACGGTCAATGAAGGAGGGTAAGAAGGGAGAAACCACTGGGGCTGGGAGCGAGCTGCAAATGTGGCAGTTGCGCACTCTCAGGCAGCACTTTAATGTGGACATGGATGCCGAGTGATGCAGAGCACAAATGCTATGCTGTTTAATGAAGCCTCAACAAAGAAACCTGGAAACATTCTGGGTGGGTAAGTGCTGCAAGGGGGCCCTGAAGCCTTCGGCAAAGGTATGGAGGGTGGGTGAGCAGCCTTGTGTCCAGCTGTGTCTTCCCTTCCTCCACGGGGAAGACAAAGAGTTGCCAAACCTAGGCTTACAGTTCCGGCTATGTTCTACGCAAAGCTCATGCAGAATCCACTTGAACTGGTGGTTCTCATTCTGCACAGGCTGTGCAGATCCTATTTTTGGTCTCCATTTTTAGGCTTAGGAAGTGCAAATGACACAGATTTGCTCGTGCACATTTTGCTTGCTGCCATTTCAAAATTTGGCTCCCTAACCAACAGCACTTTCTACCTTTGGAGGAGAAAGATATGGAGAAGTATTTGGCTTCTCTTTGACCAGTTCCTATTCCTTCATTTCTCCTCATGGAATTGGATTTGGAATATACAACAAGACTTTCAATTTTGGGTTGAAGCTGGCATTGAAACTGCATCAGGTTACTGCTGTTAGGAAGCAGCTTGTCTCTCTGATCTGAGAGAAGGCAGGGACAAGTTGCCAGGCAGCTGATGCTCCTGGATCATTGTGCTTATCATGATAAATTTGCTTTGCAGGCTGGTGGTAGGTGTATCCTGGGGTTTGACATTGAGTGCTGGAGCCACCAGGAGAAAGGAATGGCTTGGTGCCTGAGGCAGCACTGTGTTCATGTACCTCCCGCCCAGCGGTACAGATGCTTGAAGTTCACTGGTGCCTCTCCTTGTCCTGGTAACATAGGTCAATGTTCTGCAGGCAGAATTTGGTTGCCTAAAGCCCTGACATAACCAAACATTTGCCTGCTTGTCACAAGCTAGATGTTACCTCACCTACTTCTGTTCAGGGTGTCAGGCGTGTTTAAGAGAGCTGTCACCCATGGACACATCACTAGGCAGAAGCCAGTGATGTAGCTGTGAGCTGGAGAAACAGGGATTGCATCTTACTGCTCCTCTCTCTTGCATGGTTGGCAACTTGCTCTCCTGTGAGAAAGTCAGAGGGATCTTCAATAGCCTGCTGTGCTCAAAGAGCAGAAAGAGCTGGGTTGTAGCTGAACTGCAAGCTAACTTCCTCCTGTGTAATGTCTTCTTTGGAAGGATGCTTGTTTTGTTGTAAAGTCATACTACACTAGCTGTATAAAGCAGTGAGTTGGAGAAAAAAGTCTTCTGCAACCAGAGGGTTTGGGAAAAGGTAGGGAAAATGTATGCTGGTGTGTTAGTTTGTTTTAAAGTTTTCCCCTTTTCCTGCTGAGGCCTGCTATGAAAACCAAAAGAAATCTGGGAGAAAGTCGAATCAAGCTGCTTGTTATGACATTTTTTCTTCTGTACTTTAATCCTTCAGAGATTCTTTCTGTAGCTAAACACTAGTTCAGAGAAGTAATTTTCTTTTAGAGCTTGCAGAAGTAAGCAACTGCCACTCCCATGTGTTATTGGGTGTGTTACTGCCGGTTCCCAGCTCTGTGTGGTTAGGTATATTGCAGTGAAGATGCACAGAATTCTTGACTTAATTTGTCAAGGTTTGTCCTCAGACATATGAGTTTCTTTTATAGCTGCACAGCATCATCAGGTCTTTGTAATATCTCTGAGAGCTCTGGATTTAACCTTCCTTTTTGTTTGCAAGCCAGTAATGTTTAGACTTTCTATTTTTAACATTTAATTTTTCATCTATTCTAGAAATGTGTCAGCAGACAGAAATCTAAGCAAACCTTTCCGTGACCAGTGGAGCTGCTGGAGATGGTCAGGTGCATCTGTCACTGCTCAAGAAGGAAAGTTCCCATTGCCTTGTTTTATAAATAAAGCTAGCAGCAATTTCTGTGTGATCAATACACACTCATAGGCAAGCATCTGTTTGTGTGAGCTTATGCACCCACGGGAGTAAATATAATCCTTTTTTCAGTCAGGAAACATATCTTCAGACACTTCAGATTCCACCAGTGTTTGTGATCTTCCCTGCAAACAGGAGGAAAGGCAGCAGCTTTCCTGCATGGGTTCAATTTCTGTCTGCCATGGAAATCCATATTTGTACCCATTCAGAAAAAGGTGTGGGGCAAGTCCTGTAACGTTGAGATCCAAGGAGCATCAGCTCTGCTGGTTTTCAGATACAGCTCTTGATCTAAAGCTTCGTGTTGCAAAATTGTATCTTTGCTAGTTGAGTTGAATTCTTTGCTGTATGATAAATAAAAACAGTCTTTGTGGCAAGGAGAAATGCAAATTAGAGCTATTTTGTGTCCTTCTTGCACAGCTGGAGAGGCATAAAAAGATTTTCCTGTGAATGAGAGTGGGAACTTGATGGTAATGGTGAGGGAGAGTAACCCATGGAATTCTGCTTGTCCTTCACATGTGCAGTGTCATGAGGCTGGACATGCCTGGCTCCCGTGTGTCATGCAGGTGCCCTCATGCACACTCAGACACACATTTTATGCTGGGCACCCCTCTGACAGCAGAGAACTGAAGCCAGGACCAGCACTGCAGCTCATGTGGTGAAGCCATTTCCATCTTACAGCACGTGTGAGTCGTGACATCATTCACAAGGGTTTTGGGACACCCCAGTAGAGAAGTGCTGCTCAGAAATGGTAATCTGTAGGAAGTGCTATTACTACTGCTCTAGAGAGCATACTTACCAAATCAGAATACCTTATTCCAATGCATTAGTTTTACTATTTATTTATCACTTGTATTGCCATAGCAACTGAGAGCTCAGCCTCAGACAACCCCCCTCTCCTCTCCTCTCCTCTGCTGGAGCTGCACAAACAAGGGAAACAGACAAGGTGCTCACATTCACATTAATAAAGTGTTCTTAATTTTCAAAGGTCTCTGAGGTCACACATACCACTGCAGACAATAAATGTGAAGCAACTTCCAATATAAGCAGATAAACCCACAAGCAGCCCCTCAGTGATAGCTTGTCTGTCTGCTGAGCTCCTCGGAGAAACGTTGCCATTATCAGCAGCCCCTGGACCATGCCCTTGGGGAAATAAATCCAGGCTCTGTCAAAGCAAGATGAAAGGGCCAACCAAGGCCCTCACACTGCAGCACCTCCACATTAACCAGGTGGATGGAGAGTGGGAAGATCTGATCTGGCTGAGCATGACCTCCTTGCAGAGGAAAACTGTGTGGCACTCTCCGGTACAGATTACAGGCTCTAATGAATGTGGGGTCTGGAAATATCCCTTTCCCCATAATGCTGCCATTGACCTGAGAAAACCTTCATGTTCATTAAGAAGGGAAGTAGTCAGCCCTCCATCAGAAAGCACCATCCAGCAAGTCCACGGGGAGGCTCTACGGCGGGGACCCTGCTCACACGGAGCAACGACCTCCTTAGGTTCTCCTGCATCTCAGAGGATATTGATTCAGGGTATTGAGCTGCGCAGTGCCACTGCTATTTTACATTCCAGAATTGCCAGCTCTGCTAATGCCTTGAAATCTTCCCTCAATATTTAGAGTCCCCAGAAGCTGAAGATTAACTCCTTCCCTTCCTGCAATGTCTCCCTGGATTAGTTTCCTCTTTATTTTGCTGCTCTCTCTTGATTTCAGCAGTTTTGCCTGCAGTGTGTTACCATCACAACTTGCTGCCTGAAAAAAGACAGAATTTGTTCGGTCACTGTAGTGCAGGGAGTCTGCAGGATGCACGCGGGGTTGCATCATTTCAAAACAAACACAAGACAAACATGCACCTACTAATTAAACCTGCCATGCTAATAAGGTGGCAGTGTGTGGCCCTCTTAACTCCAGCAGCTGTGAGAAGAGTCCTGAGGGCAGTATACTTCTTCAGGCTCAGCTGCTGTAAGGATCTTTGCAGGGAGGCCCTCTGGGTTCTCTTCTGAAGGTGGTGAGCAGTATGCTTTTGCCAGTAACCTAATGCTGGTGGCCCACTGCCCTTGCCCCTTTTTTTTCCACACTAAACTGCAGATAAATCTCGCTGGTTGCCCTGTAAAGCAGGAGAGAAACTTAAACCCACTGTCTCAAACCCATGTGACTGTGGCCAACAGCCACCCACAACATGATGCAGAAGCAGAGCTGGGTGGCTGAGGTCCTGCTCTTTGCCAGCAGTTCCACTCATAGCTGTCAGAAATGGGAAGACAGGGCCTGGCCTTGTGCCTCTCATGAGCTGCTGTGCCTGGCATCTGGCTTTGATCACCATCACAGGTGCCCTGGCCTTGGACTGCACCCCAGTTTGCAACCCTGTTCAAGGTCGAGTTTGAAGCTGGAGAGGGCCCTATACTTTCTGTGAAGACAAAGGGAGATTTGCTCATTTTCTTCTCCTTTTTAGCAAGTATGGGTTGATAAGCAACTCAATTTGATTTTGTGATTGCTCACAGGGTTCCTCTGCATGAAAAGCACGACCCTTGGACAACGTTTTTTTTCATCTGTTCTATCATAACAGAAAGAAATGTAGTTGCTAAAATACATCATAAATGAAGGAGGACAAGTCTTTGAGGTTTGTTCAAGTCTGTGTTTGGACAAAAGACTTGTTTCTGTGAGTGAGGCTTTTGAAAACTGAATAGCCAGTCTGCTGTTACTGGGCCAACCAAAGGGAAACCAACTCAGAGCCGACGCCAGAAACTTCTCCAGGTCAAATGGATGTATTTAGCTCTCATAACTTTATATCTGCATGCATCTACAGATTAGGTAGCTGAATTCTCAGGTGCTGTCATTTATGAGTATCAAAGCTCCATATTGAGCCTAGAGGGGAAGATGCTCTCAAAACTGGACCCTAAAATCTCCCCAGGTGTGCAGCAAAGATTGAAGCGCAGGCAGGTGAGCGGCAGTGATCTGAATAAGGAGGGATGCTGCCACCAACTACAGCACAGGATGTTCCACCTCAGGGTGAGGAAGACCTTCTTTACTCTAAGGGTCATCGAGGACTGGCACAGGCTCCCCAGAGAAGTTGTGGAGTCTCCTTCTCTGGAAACTTTCAAGCCTTGTCTGGATGTGTTCTTGTGCAACCTGCACTGGATTGTGGTCCGGCTCTGGCAGGGAGAGTTGGACTTGATGATCTCCGGAGGTTCCTTACAACCCCTAACCTCCTGTGATCCTGTGAAAGAGGGGATGGGGCATGGGATGAGTAGAGTCTTTTTTCTTTCAGCCACCTCCTGCACTCATGACTGGTGACTAGCTTTTGTGAATGTCTCTAGCAGCAGGATCGAGAGGCTGACACAGGAGCTGCTTTGGAGAGCACTTTTTAGAAGATGCTTTCGGTGGCAGGTACTGACTCCAACCTTAGCCTGGGCAAAACCTGCCCTCTAGCTGTACTGAGCTGTTCATCTGAGTGTCTGGAGATGGTTTGGCATGCGCTGAAACAGAGTCCTGCAACTCAGCTCTCTGCTACCAACAAATCTTTGAGTTTCAGTCATTTCCATCTTTGTTTTTTTTGAGGAATGTTTCTGATAGGTGATGGATATTTTATGACTGGCCACAGACCAAGGGTGCCAAGTCAGCCCAGTGGCTCTTTACCAGTGGCTCCTGGGCTCTGTCTTCACTTACACTACCATCTGCTGAGGGGCCAATTCAATTCCTACTTTACCTCACACGAATTAAGCCTTTTGCTCCCCAGGCTGCAGAGGAGTAAATTCCCTTTCTGAGCAGCAGAGGCAGGATAAGAGGCTCTGCCGACACCTGGGCTTTGTGCAAGGGACGTTAACTCACCTCTCCTCTGGTTTTGGCCTGTAATGCCTGTTCCTGCCAAGTGTCTGTGGGAATGGGTGTTAAATGTTACTGTCACTTATAGTACATGAAAGATGATAAATATAGTGGAGACAAGCTGTGAAGAATGAAGCCAAGAATATGATGTTTGGTGTGAATGAAGAGGGGGAAGGCTGTGAAAAGTGGAATCACATGCTCCGAGCAAAGGGCTAGGAAAGTTCCCTTGGCTGTAATGTTATGAATGGAAATAGGTAGCAATGCTACATTTGACAAATGTGTAGAAGATGATGTTAGTCAGGATGGGTGATAGTGAGAGCCTGGAGGAGTGTTTCAGGTTATGAATGAGAGTAAAAGTGAGTAACTTGCAGCTGTAATGTAAAAAGATGGAGTAAGAGCGAAGTGGGGATTCAGCTAAAGACTCTGTCAAGGCTATGGATCTGAGGAGCTGGAGAAGAGACAGGACAGTAGTATTGCCATAGTGACAGAGAGGGGGGGGAAATGTCAGAGGGAAAGGATGATGAGCCCTACTCCAACCGTGCCAGTCTTTAGCAGATGGCTGAAACATGGAGCAGGTACTTTCTTTGTTTTGCAGATGAAATTATCTGGAACCTGGTTATCTGTATCATTATCTGTAAATCAATTACCTGGAGACAACAAGAAACAGAGACAGAGCCCAGGTGTAGAAGGCTTCTGTAGAAAATCGAAGGGAACAGTGAGGAAATTCCTTTGAAAGATATGTTGAAAGTGCAATTAGAGGGAAAAGAGGAGAATCAAGATGTAGATGAGTCAAAGCTCACGGTGAGCAGCACTCTGAGAGCAGGAGAATTGCAGGCAGGCTAGGGAGAGTGACTAAGGGCCAGAGTTCTGGCTTTTGGCAGGAATGATTCATCAGGGACTTAGGTGAAAGTATGGCTCCTTCACTGGAAAGCAAAGGGAAGAAGTTGGGAAAAAGAGGGCTTGAAAATGGACTTTACTGGGAGAGCTCCAGAATACAGCTGCAGACCAAAAAGGTGGGTGGGATGGCTGGTGGGGAAGAGAGGGGAGGCAAAGCAGGTTTGTTTTTATACTGTGAAGAGGAGAATCCTGAGGAAACTAAGAAACAGAAATATTGATGAGGGAGTGAAAGAGTGCCAGCTGGATTGGAAGACAATCTTGGAAGAAACTAATGAGCTACTCATCTGCTCAGCGTGGATATGGCAGGTGACATGCCCTGCATGTCCTGGGTAAGGAGAGGAAAAGTCTTGGAAACAAAGAGATTTTGAAAAAACAGACAATTTGAATTCAGAATAAATTGATGACATTTTGCACCCTGGGAGATGGTTGGGAAGAAGGAAATGGGAGGGACCTGGACAGGCTGCAGAGGTGAGCACAAGCCAACATCATGAGGTTCAACATGACCAAGTGCAAGGTCCTGCAGCTGGGTCGAGGCAATGCCAAGCACCAATCCAGGCTGGGCAGTGCCAGGCTGGAGAGCAGCCCTGAGGAGAGGGACTTAGGGGTGCTGGTGGATGAGAAGCTCAACAGGAGCCAGTAGTGTGCACTTGCAGCCTGGAGGGCCAAGTAGAGCCTGGGCTGCAGCAGCAGAAGTGTGGCCAGCAGGGCCAGGGAGGTGATTCTCCCACTCTGCTCTGCTCTGCTCAGACCACACCTGGAGTACTGCATCCAGTTCTGGAGCCCCTGGGACAAGAGGGCTGTGGAGATGCTGGAGAGTGTCCAGAGCAGGGCCAGGAGGATGCTCAGAGGCTGCAGCAGCTCTGCTGTGAGCACAGACTGAAAGAGTTGGGGCTGTGCAGGCTGCAGCAGAGGAGGCTCCCAGGTGACCTTCTTGTGGCCTTCCAGGATCTGAAGTGGGATACAAAAAAGCTGGGAAGGGACTTTTTAGGCTCTCAGGTAGTGACAGGACTGGGGGGGATGGAGCAAAGCTGGAGGTGGGGAGATTCAGACTGGAGGTGAGGAGGAAGTTGTTGAGCATGAGAGTGGTGAGAGGCTGGAATGGGTTGCCCAGGGAGGTGATGGAGGCTCCGTCCCTGGAGGTGTTTAAGGCCAGGCTGGATGGAGCTCTGGCCAGCATGATCTAGGGTAGGGTGTCTCTGCCCAGGGCAGGGGGGTTGGAACTAGATGATCCTTGTGGTCCCATCCAACCCTGACAGATTCTATGATTAACATGCTCACCAGAATGCCATGTCCTTTGTGCAGCCCCTGGGATATGCTCATTTATATCTAGGAGCACCTTAGAACTTAGGAATATTAAGCTTACTGAGTGATGTATTAACCTGGCTCATTAGGCAATGGCTAATCACAAAGTACTTTCTAGATCAACAAGTATTGTGAATTAACAGGAAAATCACTTCTGAAGGAAAGTATGAAAACAGCTTTTAGGAATGCCTGAATAGTGATGATGAAGGTCAACACTGAACTAGGTGTCTCTCATCTGTTCTCTTAGTTTCACCTGCAGAGCTGCATGCAGAAGATAAAGAACAACAGCTGTAGCACCTCAGACATGTGTCCATGAAATACAGTAAATATACCTAGCCAGAAGTAGGAGCTACATGATTTCTCCACAGGTTAGGAACCTCTGCTGTGATCCTGGAAAACTCTGATGTCTATTCTTATTCTGAATCTTTACTGATCTAATGGTGCAGCTGAGATCAACAAATCACTTGCTAAGTCACACACTTTATGCGTAACAAGTGTCACTGTCATTTTCCAACTAAAAGGATTTTTTCCTCCATTAGAAGCATACATTTTCACTTCCTTTGGAATGGATTCCCTTAGTCATCTAATGTGTTCTCAGAATCCAGCAATTTCTTTCCAAAACTGGCTTTCAGCTATATTAGAGGTTTAATTAAAGTGCCTCACTTCGATGTTTACTCCCCTAGATTTCTCATGGGCAGCTGTTAAGGCTTCTTGTGATTGTGATCCATATTTGTGGAGAGATTATTTGATAATGCTGCATCACTGCAACAGAAATAAATCTGTACAGCACTTCGTGGGAACAGGACTGCAAACTGGCTTGACTGTAGATGAGCAATCAAAGCATGGTGTCAGGTCTGTGAGCTGCGATGTCTCTTCTTCTGCTTTACAGTGTTCCTACTCAGAAGATCCTTAATATCTTTTCATCTTAGGGGATGTCAGAAACACAAAGAGATGGAGCTACTGCAGAACAGAAAGTTAACACTTGTGACCTCATGAAAGCATTTAGTCCTCCCCACCGCTGAATTGGGATGAATTAACTCTGTGCTTGACGCAGGCCAGGAGGACTCCCAGAGACAGCTTTTGCAGGTGCTCTGGCAAAGGGCTAGCCATTAACTGGTGGTAAACTGGTCTCCTGTAGTCACATGGAACACTATTACTGTAGCAAATCCATGCCTTTGGGTCTCTCTTCTCCTGGTCTTAGCTCTTCCTGTCCAGTGGTGGGGACACATCAGGACCATGTGCACAGGTGTCAGGCTCTCACTGTGCCTCGCTTTAAAACTCCTGCAGCTGTTAAAAATCAAGTAAGTAATGATCTCAGGCCCCAGATCAGTCACCTTCTTGTTCATGTCTACAAATAGCATTTTTACTGTGTGGGAAAGCTTTGCCCTTACCATTAAGAAGGTGATCAGAGTCGGGAAGCTGTTTGAAATCTTCTCTGGTTTTCAGCACTGGGTTAAGCAAATGGCTACATCCATGCAAGGGAACGAAGTGGTGCCAGGGAAGGTTTGAGGGCATGGGCACTTGATTGTCCCATTGTTATTGTTGCAACAACCCAAGAACAGCACATTTGTGACCCACAGAAAATAACAGCTTGCTGCCAACTCATGGAGTGACTCAGGAGTTAGCAGCTCCCAAAGGCACACTGGCCTCTTGGAGGCTAGTAGAGCTTAATGACATGGCCAGTGAGAGGTCGTGCCTGTAGGTCTCTGTCAGAGCACAGACTGAGGCACGTTGAATTGAGGCACAGTTAATTAACTCATGTAAAGAAGCCCTACAGTGCCATACATTGCATATGTCAGGGAAGCCTAGAGGAGGAGAAAGTGTCTGTTGGTGGCTCACCAGTGAAAAGGTGAGCTGAGTCAACCGGTGGTGGAGGCAGGGACAGGGTTCAGCACAAAGGGATCTGTATGAGGGCAAACGTCATTTCTTGAGTCTTCCTTTTGTTTTAATGTCCAAACATTTCTTCTAGAGATGAATCATCACCCTTATTGAGCTTCATACAAGCCACAAACTTCTTAATTTTACAGCCTTTGCAGTGAGGAAATATTAAGGGGAAAGGCTTTGGGGTAAAAGACAACAATAGCTTAATGACATTTTTCTATTTATTTCCTATAGCCAGCCATTGCCAGGAAATGAGGTGAGAGGAGCAGAGGGTCTGTGATTCCCTGTGTGGTATTTTAGAGTTCTCTGTTTGTTGGAACACTTTCATCCTTTCTGAGTAATGGTTATAACTGTTAGAAATTTGCACTGCCCTTTTGATTTTATCTTGTAACAAACTCTTAAGGAGTGATTGAGGAATAGGTATAATTGACTTGAGTTTTAGTCTCGAACTTGGACAAATCTTTAATGGAGCCTTAAAAAGCTCAGTTTATATTTAGTTTTTCTTCTGTCTGAATGATTTGGAAGAAATGAACTCTTACATGATCCTCCCTGCTAAGTGTTTTAGCATGGGCAACACCATCACTGCATATTGATCAGTAACCTCACGGTAGGTTAAAACCTTCAGGCATTGACGTGAAACAAAGTGGCCAGGAGAAAAAGAATTTCTGAAAGAGAAGGGGACAGGTTCCTCTAGCAGCTCTGCTGTGATCATTACCTGTCCTGCACTGAGTAGGGTGTATGGTGTTGGGCACTGCATCCAAACACAGAATCTGCACATGCAAGCACACAAACCCAGAGAGAGCTCACAGGCTTGAGAACAAAATGGAGCAAGGAGTCGTGCTGTGACCAAGACATTTGAAAACGATTTTGATTTTGAGAGCTGCCATCTGTGAATTTCAAAGCAGAGATTTTGACTCATATGACTGGAGCTCTGGACCTCTGGAGATGTCTCAGTCTGGACAAACCAAATTCTTTTGCAAACCTGAGCCGCTTTGTGACTTTTCCAGCCTATAAGGCTTGTTGGGTTTATCTTCTTGTATGTCCTACATTATAAAGCAGCTGACCTGCAACTACATTGTGATCCACCTCTGATGGCTACTGCTGAAAGGAATGAGTCTCTGGTTGGGCTCACCTTGGCTTTGCAGCTTTGCCACCCCACCAGTGCCAGTGAGACCAATGGCACCAGTGGTAATGAGATTGCTTCTGATTTATAACTCTGAAGCAATTGCAAGACTTCTCTCCTCCTGGAGGCAAAGTTTCAAGTCTTTTTTACTAACGCTCAGGAAAGCATATCTGAAATTCCTCCCTGCTTTATGTCAAAGCTGCATCTACCAGGAGAGCTTTATCAGTGCAGAAGCAAGTGAGGTTTCAGATAACCTTTGTGGGAGACTCTAAAGCTGTATGTGGGTTCACAGGCTGTGAGGTAAATTTAGATTAGTATGGACTAAATATAAAGTGCTGCTCACTGCCCTGAGCAGTTGATGGGAAGGGGTTTCACTCCTGCCAGAAATCTCTGTGTGAGCCCCCGCTCTGCACTGGCTTTCTGTGGGGGCTGGGGCAAATCACCGAGACACCCAGCCCCACAGCTTGTTCAAGTGCAGAATTACGATACCTAATTACTGAGCAAGCAGAGTCCAAAGAGGACTGAAGCAGTTTGATGGCAAGAAATGCTGTAGCCACGGTGCCAGTAGAGTCCAGCACCTACCTTGGCATGCAGACAAGCTTTGGTGGCATGACCTGTGCATCAATACAAGCCTTTGCTGTCCCCTGCTTAAAGATAAAAGTATCCAGATTTAGGCATTTGGAGTTCAGACACAGTGTGCTAGTTTGAAGCAGGCTAGAGTGTTTTAGTGAGAAGAACTAGATTACAGGCTGTGAAAGGAAACAGTGGTGATGTCTACTTCACTCATAGGCTTGCTGAGATGTATTAAAATAAAAAGCAAAACCTAGATAACCACTTCTCCTTCTGCTGGGAGCTGGCTGAGCTGCATCTCTAACCTCATCTAGCAGATGGATTAGTCACACAGCTGGCAGGTTAGGTTAGAGAGAGAAGTTCAGCCCCAGAGAGATAGAGAGTGACTCTGTTATCTATATTTTTGTTCTTACACATCTCAGCAAGCCTGTGAGTGAAGTAGACATCTCCATTGTTTCATTTTCACAGCCTGTAATCTAATTCTTCTCACCAAAATATTCTAGCTAGCTTCAAACTAGCACAGTGAACAAATTCTGGGTTTGGGTGGCTTTCCTAAGACTCTACTTCCCAAACTAATATGCCTTGTTGCATTTGCATATTGCCAAAGGTTTTCTGGTAAGACTTCAGTTGTTAATGCCTATTTTGGGAGTGTTTTTCTATGTTAGCTAGATTTTGTTTGATTAAATTCAGTATCTAAAGGTATATAGAGCCACAGAATTGTCAGGGCTGGAAGAGACCTCAGGGATTGTCCAGCTCCAACTCCCCTGCCATGGGCAGGGGCACTTCACACTAGATCAGGTTGCTCAAAGCTGGCATCCAGCCTGGCCTTAAAAACCTACAGGGATGAGGCTTGCACCACCTCCCTGGGCAGCCTGCTCCAGCATCTTGCCACCCTCACAGTGAAGAACTTCTTTCTAACATCCAATCTGAATCTGCCCGATTCTATTTTTGCTCCATTCCCCCCAGTCCTGACACCCTAAAACGTCCCTCCCTGGCTTTCTTGTGGCCCCCTGCAGATACTGGAAGGCCACAATAAGGCCTTCTCTGAGCCTTCTCTTCTCCAGACTGAACAGCCACAACTCTTTCAGTCTGTGTCTATAGCAGAGGTGTTCCAGCCCTCTGATCATCCTCACGGCCCTTCTCTGGATACCTTCCAGCATGGCCATATCCTTCTTGGCTCCAAAACTGGATGCAGTAGTCAAGGTGTGGTCTTACCAGAGTGGAATAGAGGGGGAGAATCATCTCCCTTGCCCTGCTGGCCACACTTCTCTTGTTGCAGCCCAGGCTCTGGTTGCTCCCTGGGCTGCAAGCACACACTGCTGGCTCGTGTTAAGCTTCTCACCCACCAGCACCACCCAGTCTTCTTCAGGGCTGCTCTCAAGCCAGGCACTGCCCAGCCTGTATCGGTGTCTGGGATTGCCCCAGCTCAGATGCAGGACTCTGCACTTGGTCATTTTGAACCTCATGATGTTGGCATGGGTCCAGCTCTGCAGCCTGTGCAGGTCCCTCTGAATGGATCCCTGCCCTCCAGCTGTCAGCTGCACCGCACAGCTTGGTGTTGTGTGCGAACTTGCTGAGGGCACACTCAATGGCAGTGCTGCTCTTTAAACTACCCAGGGAAGCAGCTTTGGTGAGGTGTTCATTAAAAGGTGACTCAAACAGCTAAGTCTACTCTTCCTGCATTTTTTATTTTTTCAATTTGCAAGCCAGGGAGAAACCAACCAAAATTCTCAAGATATTCCTAATGGAAGGTGGCATAGGGACCAACTTGCTCCAAACTGAAATTCAAGTCACACTTCATATCTGTCCAAAAAAAGTTGCAGTCACACAGTGTCATTTCCCTTGCTGCTAGCTTTGGTAATACAAATACAGGAGAAGAAGATGACACCCCTCCTTCCCCTGAAGTCTGGGAAGGAGTCTGCAAGGGACTCAGAGGGCCTCTGCAGCATGCCTGGGTTTTTGAAAAGCTGAGTACTGATGGGTTGTGATGAACCTGGGTACTTCACAGCCCTGGTTGGGCTTCTTGTGCACATAACAGGGAAAGCAGCAGGGAAGCCTTGAGGGCCTCTCTCGGTGGACTGAAGCTGTCAGTGTACCTGTGAAAAGCTGCAGGGCTGTTGGCTGTGAATGGAGATGTGAAGCCTAAGGGTGCTGTATGGCATCAGTCTGTACCCCAAGCTGTCCTGCCACTCTGGCCTGGGTCTGCCCTCAGGCCTGCAGGAGCTGGGTGCAGAGACTCACTGGCATGGCTGAGTAGATGGGAGCAGGTGGTCACAGGCAGCTGAGGAAGAGATGTGGGTGGACAGGAGCAGGCTGTACCTCTTTGAGGCTGCCTTGTTTGTGGCATAAGAAGTGGCAAAAAGTTCCTGTTGGAATTTCACCTGTGCTAAGGATCCTTCCTCCAAGAGAAATAGCCAGTGCTAGGACAAAGATCTATGGAGGTCACAAAAGAGGGAAGGATGCGTGCTCAGCTCTACCTTTTCCAGTTCTGTTCATGTCATCGTCTCCGTTCTTTCCGGGTGCAACACCAGACAGTGGCCAGACCAGAGAGCTGCATCTTAATGCCCACACCTGGAAGGGCTCGTCCTGTTTCAGGTATGATTTTTTTTCAGCTGCTGACAGTGAATATCAATGAATGTTGCACAGCTTGCATGACAAATTATTTATAACCCACATATTGTTATGTAAATTAAGGGATACCGGAGAATGATCACTACTGAGGGACAAACTAACCTGAACTCTTCATGCAGGAGCCTGTTTTGGTTCATATTAAATAATTTTAGGTGGTGAGAAGGTGACTGTCTGGTCTCCTTTTACGGGAAAGGGTGGCAAATACCCCCTCATTCAGCTTTACTTAAGTTCTGGCAGTGCAATTCTCCAAGCTCATATAAATCAAGGAGTATTGATTTGATGGACAGCTGAGGATTTTGCCCTGTGCCTTCTCACCTGCCAAATGCTCAGTGGTGAGAGATTGTTTTTCAGAGGGCTGCTTTGCTCGGCATGAGTGCGTGGGCACACAAGCGTGACAGGAGAACTTCCAAGGTTTGAACTTGTTGTTTCCATGTAATGAAACCGCAAAGAGTGCAAGCACAGGCTGAGAGAAATCCTTTGTGGTGGGAGCAGGAGCTCCTGTTCCATGAGCTGGAGCTGCGTTGCCTACCTGGTGTGAAGATTATGGGAGCTGTCAGGGCAAGTGTCCTTCATAATTTTCAGGCTAGGAGATGGGCTACTGGATGTATCAAAGCACTCAGAAAACCCCAGCAAACGGCAGCTTTAGTACCGCCACAACTCAGCTGAGCTGTTGCGGCAAGACGTCAGTCCCCGCTGCCTAGGGAATTAAAGTTGTACTGCACATCACCTAAGACTTGAAGTAGGGCTTCACGCCTCAGGCTTTGAGGATAAAAACGAATTAGCCTCCTCATGGAAGCGCTGCTGCTTAACGCTGCGGCGGTTTTGTTGGTTTTGAAATGATGATTGTTTACACAGCAAGGAGCCTTGGACAGGCCCTGACTTGTATGGCCCTGAGTTGGTTGTTCTAGAGTGGCTTGGAGGGGGCTCCAGGCAACATCTCTGCACCTGAAACTGGCACAGCCAGGCCTCAGAGATTTTCTTGTGGGTGTTGTTTGAGGTGAAGGACCACAGACAGCATTACAAGACGACGATTCTGGTGCTTAGTGAGCCCATAAGTACTGTGATGGTTAAGTCATTGTCTGGGTTTGGGCAGCAGGCTGATACTGATGTTTTTTATGTTGAGGCCTCCGACAGAAGAGCTGTGACATTAGGGTTCAGAGCTGCGCTGCGGAGGCTTGTCTGCAAACGGCGTGCATCCAAAGGCCAAACGACATGTTAAATAAAGAGGAGTTTGAAAAGAACAAAGCTTTAATATTTGCAAGTGTGGATCAACTTGAACAAATGAAATACATTTTTCAATTAAACAGCAATGAAGCATATGCACCGTGCAGCAAAGGAGGCAGATAAAGTGCAGCATTTCGAAACAAGCAGATGTTCAAATATAAATTCCCTGGTTATTGAGATTTCAGAGGTAACAGAGGAAAGGTCTCAGAGTGCCTGAGCAAGTCAATCATTATATACCTTGTTAGTGTGACAGCCCCCTGTGTATAGTTTGACTGGAAATAAAACAAATACCCCAAGCCCCTACTGTGCCTGCTTCATGGTGCATAAATCTATTGTGTGCTGTGTCACTTAGAGTTTTGGCAGCAGGCTACCAAATGGCAGAGGAAAAGGCACAATCAAGCCTTCATTTTCATAAATGAAATTAAAGTACACAGAGGAAATGCAGAACACAAGTGTTTTCATTAGTGCTCTGCACCCAAAATGGAGACTCTTGCAAGCCCCACTGAACACTTGATTACAAATGCAGATGAGTGGGTTTCCCAAGTAGAGAGTATTTTCTTTTCCAACTCCAGTGGTCTTTTTGTAATAATAATATCCTGTGCCAAATTATTTTCATTAGCATTATGCTTTGTCCCTGGTTGGACTGACAAGGACAGAGTGCTGGGGCTCTGCCAGTACTGCGTCTAGCTGCTGGGGGTGTGCTCCTTGGAGGTGCACCTATGTGAGACATGCTGAAACACCAAAATGTATGGCTTCCAAAGCCATCACTATAGCCAGGGCGACTGCCAAAATGGAGTTTGGGTTAGCTGCTGTCTTCGAGCCCTGTGTTTTCTAATTGCAAGCAATTAGGGAGAAAATACCTAAAAATAGGCAATGACTAGAATTTGTCGAGCATTCCACAGAGCAAAAGTGAAAAGAAGGAATTTTACCCCTAATCCTTGTGATCTGAACCAGCATGGACACCGTGCAAGGCAAAAGGGTTTCAATCTGGGGCAAAAGAACAAAGACGTGTCCTAAAAATAGAGGTTGTCCCTTCCTCATGTGCATTGCCTTGGGATCAAGGAAATAAAGCAGACAACTTCAAGAATGAGCTTTTGCAACTAGACTTTGAGAAAAGTAAATCTGGGCTGCAGCAGAAAAAGCTGGCTGGTAGTTTTTACATCAAGCTGGATCTTGTCAGCATTGTCACTATTTCCAATGTTACTTTCCTTGCAAACCCTGAAACATCTGTTTGCTTTTGTTTCATTGATCCCAGGGGGTCCCACGAATGTAATCATGCCTGACTTAGGAAACCTGGTCTCCAAAGAGGGTTCTCTGCAGCACTTACCAAAACAAGAGAACAAGTAACCCAAACAAGTGGTGTGTGGAATCCAGTCTGCTGAACATGTTTTGAAATGCCAGGTGCACAGTGAGGCAGTCCCGGAGCAAGTGGCAAGTTTCTGTCTGTGGCACAGGGAAGACAGTGTGGGTTTTGTCAGAAGAATTTATGTCAAGATCCCCAAGAGAAGCTCCTGTCTGTTTAATGTAGGTGCTACATCTCTTCACAAAGCTTGGCTCACTACAGGTTCCACCTTTGCTGTAAATCAGTTCTATAAAAGCAGCTGGGACAAGCACAGGCACACCTGAGTGTTCAGCCCTGGTGCTAGATGACAGGTGAACATCAAGAGATGGCCTCTTCTGAGGCTGCAACAGTATGACGGTGAGGTCAGCAGCAACTGAGGGGACTTTTGGAGTTACCTGGAGAATGCAGATACCCTTATTCTGCAGCTAACAGACATGCAGAGCTTAATTCCTTTAAGTGTCCTGAGGAAGATCTCAGATATAATTCTCACTTAAAGAAGGTAAAAATAATCACAGCCCCAGTGAGAGCATAAATGAAGGTTGCTGGTGGTGTGATTTTTATCTGTACATTCTGACTGGTACAGCATGCTAGAGGGGAAAAAAGGGCTTTCCCTTAATTAAAACTCTGCACTGATAGAGACATTTTGCTGCACATCACTCTCTGAACTGTCCCATTAGTGGTGGTAGATCCAGGAGGGAGTGCAACGTTTTGGCTCTCAATTTCATAGCAAGATTGGACATTTTTGGTTGCTCTTCCTTGGTAGTGTCTTGTTGATTTTTTTGCAGTTTCAGTCTGAGTTGCTCAAGCACTGCATTAGAATGATTTTTTCTGTGCGGGTAAAGATGTGTTAGCTGGACCTTCAGGGCCTGGAACAGGCACAAGTTACTCATCCACTCCTAGGTAAGCTAACAGAGGGAAAAATACTTCCCTAATAAAGAAATTTCTACAGCACATTTCCAGTCTTTACACCTTGGAGAGTTGTTTCATATTTAAAAGTGTTAAGAATAAATGGATGTGGATGGTTGAGTGTCTTGCTGAGTATTGATGCTGGCCAGATGAAGGTTTCCTGCTGCAGCTAGCTGCTTTTCCTGCTTTGGACTGGGAGCACTGCTCTGGGTAGCTACTATCAGCAATCTTTGCTAGTCAGCCGTTGCTGTCTTCTAATCCAGATCTCCTTCAATGATGAATGGATCATGGCCAGACCTCCAGGATGTGCAACCTGCTGTACCACTGCTGTGCTGGCTGTGGTGAGCACTAGGCTGTCCTAGCTCTGTGGCTACAGCTTGATCTTGGCACACCTCAAAAGGCTGCAGATGTGGCATGATGAAAGCCCTCGTGCTGCTAATGTTCTCCTTGGTGAAAGAGCTCCCATTCTCTGTTCTCACCATTCTCTGTCTCTGTGCTACTCAATATTGCACAGTCGTCTTCAGAGTTAAGCTTTAGATGTCAAAAACTCCAGAGGTATTTAAGATGTCCCTTTCACCCTCCTTGCTACTCTTTAAGCTGCTGAACTAAAGCCTTGGAAGGCTTTTCTTTATGGTCAGCATCTCTAAGTTTGAGCATGCTGGTGAGGTCTCCCTTCTCAGGTTCTCCCTAGTTTCTCCCTTCTTCAGGCTAGATGAGGCCTGGGTTTCTAGACCGTTAAATCCCTCACCTGCTTGTCTGAGCAGGCGAAGGGAAAGAACACCCTCTCACTTCAATTCACTTCAAAGGGTGCAAGTGAATTTTCCTCACCTTGATCAGCTCTGGCTACAACTTCGGTCTTTTTTACAGCTGGCAGAGTGCAAAAAGCAAAAGGATCCAGAGTTTCAGTGTCTTACTGTTGCAGAGTCTAAACCTTGGCTGTGAATTTGCTGCTGTGACGACAGTTTTGCTTCTTACACAGAATATCAGGCCTCAGATATGACCTCACAGACAATATAAAGCAGCACTAAGAACTTCATTATTCAGCACGTCTCAGGAGGCTGGAATAATCGTCTCTCTCGGGGAAGGAAGCAGCAGATGGCACACTGCAGATTTGCATGTTTGCACCACTTAGTAGTTTATAGAATTAAAAAAGCCCATTTTTAAGATATAAAAAATATTTTCCCCAGAAGTGATAATGAAGTGGGTTCTGTGCAGAGCTTCCTCCCTGTGACTGTGCGGCAAAGGTCCCTTCCCGAGACGCTAGTTTGGTTTGTGACGTTTGACTGCAGCGATTATTTATTCATAAGTAGAGACCATATTGTCTCTGTCATGTCTGCACATAGCATTAGCTCTTCCTATAGAAGGAGCAAAGAACTGTGACCAAAAAAATCAATACTCTGTGTTAAATTACTTAGTATCATCAGCCATGAAGAAGAGGCTTTAGTAAAGCGCTTTTTGACTGTGCTGTGCACTCTTCATTGGGAGCTGAGATCCACTGTAAGAACATTGGTGTTGCTGGCAGAAGATCCCCAAAGAGTGAGTTTGAGCTTTCAACTATTTGCTCTTGCCTCTATTTCTCTTTCTCTGGGCACATGCTTTTTTTCACACAGTTTGAAAGCAAGTGAGAAAGCTAACAAAGTCCATTTGTGGTTGACTATCCTGATGAGTCTGATCCCATTTTACTTGAGAAGAGACAGCAAGATTTGGCCCAGCATGGACCACAGTGCAGTCTGTGAAAGATCAGACTGACAGCCCTGGGAACTGAAGGCTTGTGCTCATTCAGTGAGCTATGACTGTGCAGTCCTGCCTGTCTTTGCCACTTTAAGATGCACACTCCAGCTCTTTGCTAGAGAAATTCCTACCAGTCAGGATTGGTGCAAGGTTGGTGTTTGGGTTCTCTGAAGAGCAGCTCAACAAGGGACCAGTATCTGGCTGGATAGAACACAGAAATCTGTTTCCTTCCAGATAATCTGAGCCACTCCTTCCAGACAGAAGCTGGATTTGGTGTTGCTGCCTGACCTGAGCTTCTCTGGACAAGTAGGGTCTGGGAGCTCATTCATCAATGTGGATCCCAAGCTGACATCACTGAGCCTTCTCAGAATCCTCCCGCTCACCACATGAGTGGTCTTGAGCCTCATCTGTGGAGGAAGAATGAATCCTTGAGCACTGCAAATGAAGACCACTGGCATTAATTCTGTGTGCATATTTTGAGGGATTTTCCAGAACTTACTTTTGAAAAAATCTACTGATTTCAGTAAAGCAGAGTTGGGGTTTTTCTGTGGAGTTCTCTTTAAAACAAGACAGGACACAACTTCAAAACACCACGGCACTCTAGCTGTATTTCAGCTGCTATAAATATAGAATTTTACTCTAGACTTAATTTTAGGTCACTAATGGCAGGAAACTATCAACACTTCTAGTCTCCAAGCAGTCAGTGATGATTTCCAGCTAGGGAGGGCAATCAATATGCAGGAAGTGGCTTCATTTTGAACAAATTGAAATCTTTGACCTGGCAGGCGCTGATGCCTTACTCTAAATTCCTGTGGCAGAATGGGTCGTCCAAATTGTTGCATTAATTTACCTAAAAGTAGTAAGCATAGGGACATGCCAGTTCACTGGGAAAGACTTCAAACGTTTCCCTGCGTCTTTAGAAATGATCTGCCTGAACAGTTTCCATCTGTACTATTCGTATGCTGCAGATATTATGGCACCCAAGGGAACAGCATTTTCGGCATCTCGCACTGCCTAAGCACCAGGTGATAGAAGCCTCAACGAATTTAATACCTTCCCTAAAAAGCTCCTGGTACCAAATCACTTACAACTTGCCCCATTTTTTTACCAGCTAGCTTCACACTTCTTTTTATGCTGGACCTCTATCTCTGACTGGATGTCTAAGGAAAATTCGAGGGATAGTGGGTTGAAAATGTAGGTTGTTCCCACCTGTTGGAAAAACCTGGGAACATAAAAGTAAGCTTTCAAATGTGCTTATTTTTGTCTCTATCACAATATATAGCTTAGTAATCTTCCCTGGGAATATTCCAAAGCATTTCATGATAACTTCCTGGAAATCACCTAAACACCCTTGAACAGAGACTTTGAACTGACCTTCCTACTCTCCCACAGATCACTCTGAGCAAAATAAACAATGATCCTTTGGCTTGTCCAGCCTGCCAGCTGAACCCCAGAGTGGGCAGCAAGGTGCAGCCTGACCTGGTGGCCCTGTTCCTTGCTGGTGGGCCTGGGAACACAACTCTTGCACCTCCACAGACCTCTGGAAGTGGGGACTGACTCCCTGTGGATGTCTCATGCTGGTTTGGACTCATCACTTGGTGTGGGTTCATCAAGTCATGAAGTTTCATCCAGCCAAAAAGGCTTAGCACTGCACAAACTCAGCCCATCTCCAAATGTACCAAATTTCTCTGTCTGCCTTCTTTTGTTTCTGCTTGGCACATCACTTGTGGTGGTGCTAGACTTAGTATAGCAAAGGTATCTTCGGCCAAGAGAGCAGTCCTTTGACAGAGCATGTTAGTGAAACAGTGTTTTGAGGGGCCCCAGCTCTGGCTTGAAGTCCTCTGACTTTTAGCTGAGTTCTATCCTCCACAGCTCTGGAGATCTTTGTTTCATTTGTACTGGAAATAATCACAGCTTCCCAGAGAAACACTTCAGGCAGCCTGGCACAGGCTTAGTCCCTGTAGGAAAGGTCTGGCTGTGTCAGGGCCCCTGGTTTAGCAAGAATCCTGCAACTCAGTTCTAGAAACCTTCTGGCTTTGAGAGGGGCTTTGCTGGTTAGTGTTGTCTGAATGGGATGTGCTGAAAAACACCTTCTGAGGCATTACATGAAAGACTCACTCCAGCAGATGTAGGAGATCACTTTATTATCATGTTCTTTTACCAGGAAAAGCCAAGACTTTGTGCTAAATCAATGGTGCAATTTGTTTAATGTGGCTTGTTTTTGCTCCAGTCAGACCTCGCTGGTCTTTTCCTGCTCTGATGCATGCTAATAAGTTTCTTTTTAAGTTTCTGTTTTATTTTTTTTCTAGATGTGTCTCTCCTGCTGGGAGTGAGTTATTTGAAGGATATTTATTCATGAAGTAGGTCCTTTCCTTCCTGAACTGAATGAAAATATCTTGTAGATTCTCCTGCCTTTTTCAGAAGTATTTTGATCCTAGCACTTTCTGTGTGACAAAAGTCTCACAGCCACAGAGCAGGTGTGTTTGCTTTGATGAAACTTCTAGATCCTGTGTTGTGAAATATGAAATGCTCTGGCATCCAGGAGGAAAATACAAAGATACCCAGATTTCCTATGCAAGAATGAAACCTGCAAAAAGACACTGCACCCCCACAGGAGACAGAGCTTTATCTGGCAGCATGGCATTCAAAGGACCTGGTCGGTGCCATGCATGAAAGAGAAGTCTTTCATAGTCTGTGCTGAGCTCCTGGTCATTAAGACATGAGATGCATTAATTGTGTATTCTGGGATGAAAGCTGCAGCACCCAGCTTTGGCCCATCTGCCACTGCTCCCTGGTTACTGGCCACTTGGAGGGGGTCAACATGCTCTGCAGCATTTCATACAGTGTGCTGGGTGCAGGTGCGGGCAGTGGCGGCCTTGCAGGGTCACCCTGGTGAGAAGAGGCCAGAGCTGGGTCCAGCTGACCCACTGCAGGACATGGCTGAGCCCCTCAACCAAGGTGGTGGCACCTCAGGGCCTTTGTGTGTCACTTTTTCATTACCGAGGTCTGGTTTGATTGCCAAGAAGTGAGCACAGCTCTCCACAAGCTCAGGTGGTTTTGCCCATGATGGTAACAGGTCCATGGTGTCTCTGTCTTTACTTTCATCTGCAAGCTTTGAGTCCCAAGATCTGTTTTTTGGTGTTACCTCAGCTTCTTGGCCAGAACAGCCTTGCTGGACCATTGCTGCACCTCACTGGTGGGCAGAACAGGGCCGAGTTGTACCTGACCTAGCTGCAGCTTCAGCCCCCCCCCCCAGGGCTTTTTCCCAAGCCTTTGGTTATTTTTCCCTCAGCACTTGCTGGTTGTGTTGCACCCAGCAAGGAGCAAGGGCAGTGGGTGCACGGCGAGCCGCGGGGCTGAGGGCCACGTGTCCATGCGATGTGCATTCGAATGGCTTTTCCTTCTGGCTGGCTCTAGCCTGGTCCTGTGTTCCGAGTGCCCGCTTGTGCCTGGGGTACTTACGTGTCCTCCTGGAGGGCTCTCCTGGGGCTCCCTCACATTGGAGGGGTCTGCTTCCTGCGCTCTGCTGCTGCATCACTGCGTGGAGATTGGTGACCTTAGGCCAGACGCTGGCTTGAACTCAAACGCTGCTGCAGATGCACCACAGGCTGTGCGTGAACAACTCCTCTAAGCTGTCGTAACAAGCTTTTGGCTTTGCTGTGTATGTAGCTATGACTCAGTGATGCTTTTATTTTGTGTGTCCTACTTTTGCTTTTCTGCTACTCATCCTCACAGGCTGTATTTATTGGCTTCTCAGAGACGGTGAGGGCTGCAAAGGAAAGCACATGCTATCTTAATTTTAGTTCCCTTTTAGTGCCTGAAAATAGTTGAGTGCTGTTCTGTGTGGAGGAAAACAAAAATGTTTAACAGCCCCACAGAAGTTGGCAAGAAATGTCATAAAAGCAGCTTCGTGGCCCTGGCAAAGTTCCCTTTATAAAAGCATTATTCAACATGGTCTGGACACTGAGTATTGTAGAGGGGTTCATCATGCAGGTTCTGGTAGAGGACAGGTGGTGAGTAGGGAAAAAGATGGGGATGATTTTCTGTTCCATGGATTTTCCTGTGGATCACGGAAGAGTTTCCAAACCAACTCTTGCCTTTAGAGAGTTCCCTGCTTCTGAGCCATTTTCCATAGTTAAAAATCAACCCTTCTCACTCTAACAACACACATGGATGCTGTACCCTGTGTCCTGGGCATGCTGCTGTGTGCTGCAAACCATCTCACACGTTTGGAAGTAAGGTCAGCAGCATCTTTTCCAGCACCGTGGAGCTCTGTCATCCATCAGTGCCTCCAGCAGCAAGAAGGGTTTGCAGGGCTCAGGTGCTTCTCCTCAGCCTGCTGTGCTGGGCGTCTGTCACAGGCACTGTTAATGACGAGATGTTGACACTGCCATTTTTCACGAGGTTGCAGGTGAGTTATGAGCCAAAAGCAGACAAGACGAAGGAACTCGCGCAGCATGCAGCACTCTGCCCACGGCCGGCGTCCCCTGCCCAGCCAGAGGCTTGGCTGGAGTGACATCTCCAGAAAGCACTCACCGTAGTTCAGGTGGCAGCTCTGAAGTGTGGCTGCGCAAGGTCTGTGCAGTGCTTTGCTCAGAGAAGTGCTTGCCAGACCTGGGCGCTCAGGCTGGACAAAGGACAGCGGCGCAGGTTTGAGGAGCGCTCTGGTCCGTTGCCGATCGGCGGCGGTGCAGCAGGAGAAGCGTGGGCTTGCTCAATCTGCCAAGGAGAGGGCCTTTCAAGCTTGCCAGCAAACCTGCTACTGTTTGTGCCCAGGCCCCAGTCCCACAAGCTGTTCTGTGCGGGTGGCCTCAGCACTGTGCAGAGTCCCAGGGACTGTGCTGGCTACAGCAAATGGAGGACTCGCAGCAAGAGCACTGTAAATCCCCAATTCCTTGGAGAATGGGCTTCAGATCCCCCTGGGGAACCATAGCATTCTGGAGTAAGTGACCTCAGACCTCATCCACTCCAACCTCCTGCCATGCCCAGGGACACCTCTCAGCTAGACTCAGCTGCTCAAGACCTCATCCAGCCTGGCCTTGAGCATCCCCAGGCAGGAGGCAGCCACAGCCTCCCCAGGCAGCCTGTGCCAGGCACTTAGCACCCTCACAATGAACAATTTCTTCCTCAGCTCCACTCTAACCCTGCTCTGCCTCAGGTCCAAACCATTTCCCCTTGGCCTGGCTCTAAAGCTGTGTAGAGAGGAATCACATTAAAAACCCCAACTCATCCCAGCTTGCTCTATCCCAGGCCTCAGAGGGATTTTTCTCCAATACAACACTGTATATTGGAGGCCTATTTTTAAAGATCTTTATTCACACTTCCCAGTGTAACAAACTCAGGTTTCCTCTAAACAGACACTGTGTGGAAGGTGAGGGCCCCGCTTGCTCCCAAATGGGTATTTTTGAAAGCTCAGCTTTGGGAAAGGACAAGAAAAGCCAGCAGCGAGGAGAGCAGGTGGAATGTTGTGCTCACAAGTGCTACGCTTCTCTGCCCTATTTGCCAACCCAGTGTTACAGGACAGTGTGGAAAATCCTAATTGCCACAAATACACTGCAAACAACTGCAAAGCAACTTGCTTCTACTGCCTCAAGCTACAGCTGGAAAAACACCTGTTACCACAGGGGCTAGCCTCCATCCATGGAGCTCCACAATCAATTGTCTTCAGGTTTCATCGCGTTTTATAGATTTCCTGTTGGCACTAATCAGAGTCACTCAGGACCAAGTCTTTATGTTTGTTCATCTTAACTTGTCAGTCCTTCTGCTGTAAATTAAATCTTTATTTTACTTCTATATGTGCTTTCTCTCCTACGTTAATGCCAAAGGTTTTCCTCTTGTCTAATAGCTGTAATGAAAGCTTTTACTACTAAATGAAAATAAAACGAGTTAATGGGCACCCAGTGCCTTGTTCTAGCTAAAATGTGCATCAATTTGCAGTGACCACTGCTCTGGGACTGTAGCATGTGTTATATCATAGGCAAAGTGTAGGGAGCAGTGTGAAATTCAGCTTGAAAAGTGCCTAATCTGCTCTTCTGGAAACCTATTTATAGCTTACTCCACTTACTAATAACCTTACAAGTTGCTCTGAAACTTTCCACGGTAGATAATTGCTTCACATTGATTTTTTTTTTCTCCGCAATGTTATTGAAAAGGGTTTAGACATTTGGAGAGTGAGATTAAGTGAAAAAAATGGACAATTTAAATGTTTTAGAAGTTGCTCTTTTATGACGTGGAACAGCAGCAGGTTTTTCCCCAATGGCACACACCTATGGTCAAGGGACTTGCACTACTCCTGCAAGTGTCCACTCATGTCTGAAGGGAATAAAGTCCTTAGGTAGAAGAAGGAAGACCTAACTTTAATAGTGTTAATGTGGAATGCCAGACCTTTCACTGTTCCTAAAGTCCTGATTCTCTTTATTAGAACATTTTGTGTGGATACTTTGTCTGAGGTGTGTAAGCAGTCACAGGGATCGAGTCACCTCTACAGCCTGGGATCAGTTTCATCAGGAACAAGCTTAAGCCCAATTATTCCTGACCAGTTTCAAAAAGATCAATGCTCCACCAGGATTAGATACAACTTAGGTAGAACATGCTGCTTTAGGAACTATGTTTTGTGGTGGTAAAGACAAAGACCTTCAGCACTGGTTTCTAAGAAAGCACTCATGGCTGCTTTTTACTGCCTCAAAGCATTGGATGGCCTGTATTCTCCTGGCCTTCCTATTTGCATCTGTGCTGGAGGGCGACTATCGTCCATGTTCCCAGAAGAATCTACTCCCAAGGCAGCATTGTTATGTCTTGAGAAGCTGCTGGTTTGCTGGAACCAGCACAGTAGAGAGCTAGAACCATATTTTGAAGTCTGGCAGCAGCAGAGTGATGCTCTTGCTGTTGCTTCCCATTAGCTCTTTCAGCTGTCAGGACTCTCTCAATATGATGCAGAGAAGTTTCCACATGATGAATTTCAGGGAATGAAGGTCATTGGTGGTAACCAGCATGGCTTCACCAAGGGCAAATCATGGCTAGCAAATCTAGTGGCTTCAATGATGAAGTCACAGTAACAGTGGACAAGGGAAGGGCAACTGACATCATCTACCTGGAGCTGAGGAAGGCATCTGACTCTGTCCCAGCTGACATCCTGGTCACCAGGGCCAGAAGAGAATATTTGTGTGAGCTAACAAATGGTTCTCTGCTAACAAACACATCAGGCTGAATTATTTATTTAAATCTAGGAAATCTGGCATATTTATTTGAGTAAATTATACATGAATGATTGTATTCATTACCCTACCAATTATGTGACTGGCTGACACATTATCTGATGCTGTATCTGATGATTGCTGTCCATCACAGGATCACAGGATATTAGGGGTTGGAAGGGAACCAAGGTGATCATCGAGTCCAACCCCCCTGCCAGAGCAGGACAATGCTATCTAACACAGATCACACAGGAACACATCCAGACAGGCCTTGGAAGTCTCCAGAAAAGAAGACTCCACAACCTCTCTGGGCAGCCTGTGCCAGTGCTCTGTGACCCTTACAGTGAAGATGTACCCCCCTGTCTTGAGGTGGAACCTCTTTTGCTGCAACTTACACCCATTGCTCCTTGTGCTATCCCAGGGAGCAGTGAGCTGAGCCTGTCCCCTCCCTCCTGGCCAACTTTCAGATACTTAGGAACATTTATCAAATGCCCTCTGAGTCTTCTTTTCTACAGACTAAGCAGCCCCAGGTCCCTCAGCCTCTCCCCACCAGCCATGTCCTCCAGTCCCTTCATCATCCTCCCAGCCCTCCGCTGGACCCTCTCCAGCAGATCCCTGACCCTCTTCAACTGGGGAGCCCAAAGCTGAACACAGTATTAAAGATGAGGTTTCATCAGGGCAGAGTAGAGGGGGAGGAGAACCCCCCTTGATCTGCTGGACGCACTCTTCCTAATACACCCCAGGATCCCACTGGCCTTCTTGGCCACAAGGGCACATTGCTGTGCCATGGGTAACTTGTTAGCCCCCAGCAGCCCCAGGTCCCTCGCCACAGGACTGCTCTCCAGACTGTGCTGGTGGAGTTTATTATTCATAGAATCATAGAATAGAATCATAGAATCAAGCCGGTTGGAAGAGACCTCCAAGATCAACCAGTCCAACCTATCCCCCAGCCCTATCCAGTCAACCAGACCATGGCACTAAGTGCCTCATCCAGTCTTTTCTTGAACACCTCTAGGGATGGTGACTGCACCACCTCCCTGGGCAGCCCATTCCAATGCCAGTCACTCTCTCTGGCAAGAACCTCCTCCTAACATCCAGCCTATACTTCCCCTGGCACAACTTGAGACTGTGTCCCCTTGTTCTGTTGCTGGTTGCCTGGGAGAAGAGACCAACCCCACCTGGCCACAACCTCCCTTCAGGTAGTTGTAGACAGCAGTGAGGTCCCCCCTGAGCCTCCTCCTCTCCAGGCTAAACAGCCCCAGCTCCCTCAGCCTCTCCTCATAGGGTTTGTGTGCCAGGCCTCTCACCAGCTTTGTCACCCTTCTCTGGACACCTTCCAGCACCTCAACAAGCATGCCTCCCCAGGTGCAGGACTCGGCACTTGTCCTTGTTGAACCTGGCCTGGTTGCTCTGTGCCCAGCTCTCAGTCTGCCCAGGGCTCTCTGGGTGACTGCACAGCCTGCAGCTCTATCAGCCAAGCCTCCCAGCTTGGTGTCAGCAGCAGACTTGCTGAGCAGACAGTCTGTGCCCTCAGCAGTGTCACTGATGAAGATCTTGGACAGGACCGGCCCCAGCACTGATCCCTGGGGACATCATCAGTGGGTCAATACAGTATTTACAACATGGAATTTACTTTCTTGGCATTGCTTAGCTGTGACTTTTAGCAAGTCTGTTGTTAGAGAAGTCACAGGACAATCTATGTTCAGATGATCTTTGACTGCACCGTGATGTTCAAGCAGAGTCCCTGAGTGTGGGTTTGTAGTTACCCTTTCCCCTCCTCAGCTTGTAAGACACTTCCAATTCTGTTTGTGTTTTTGGCCATGGGAGAACAGAAGAATATGGCACCAGCTGAGGAAAACAAAACAGTGAAGGCCTGGAGGTGTTGTGCACATCTCCTTTCTGTGGTCCAGGACACACACTGTTTGCTTTTATTTCATTGCCAGAAAACCAACCACTGGTTAAAACCTGGCTGAGAAGACTCTACCCTCAAACAGGTTACATCTGACAGATAGCTTGGGATGGCCCTTGGCCTTGCTGTGGAAATTGGATTTTGACTCCTCTGCCAGTTCAGAGTGGGAAGTGGCAGGCAGAAGATCACACTTCTTTCACTTTCGAGGAGTTTCCTGAAGTGTAATCACATTTCTTTGGTTTGTTGCACACAGGAGGCAAGAGCAACACTCCTCCCTGCAGACCTGCTGGCTCCACTCCCCAGAATTAGGAACCTCTCCTGATGCCCTGAAGACTTCATCCCTCCTCTGGGTAAGCTCCAGTGTAAGTGCTTTGCAGTCTCTGTCCCATGATCAGCCCTGCAGACCTCAGTTTTCCGTCAGTCTCTGAGAAGCTGTAAGCTGCAAGCAGCAATTGTCAGTCCGTTTGGCCATGGCTGGCTGCCTGGCTTTTCTCTGGAAGCCACTCTGGGAGACTGGCAGGTTACCATCACAGAGCTCTTGCCAAACCAGTGGCTTTTCTGACTCTGCTACTGGTGATAATGGGAAATTGCATTTGGTAACTCTGCTAGGGAAAAATATCAGACAAAAATCTGTTTCAAAGATCTTTTGGACTTAGAATCACAGAATGGTTTAGGTTGGAAGGGACCTCAAAGATCATCTAGTTCCAAGCCCCCTGCCATAGGCAGGGACACCTCCCACTGGAATAGGTTGCTTGAGGCCTCCCATAATTGTTCATCTGCTCATATCGAGGTTATAACTTCCTTCTGAGCAGCCGCTGTGCAAGGCTGCCAGTTCTTTCAGGGGGGATTGTGGCACTCTCCCAAGTGATGTAGCACTACCTCTAGGTCTGCTGGAAAGCAGTAACGGCTCTCTTCTGAAAGGGAGCACACTTCAGCTCCCTGTAACTCCGACCTCGGGCCGGGTCGACACCATGCTCAGGAAGGGAAATGCACTTTCAGCTGCTGGGGTCTCACAGGACTGGTGGCTTACAGCTACAAAACATCCGGATGACTTCTGCTGTTGTTTCTAAAGAACAGAGCTGTCAGAATTCTCTGGGTACCTTTTTGGGGCTTTGTTTGTTTTTTTTTTAATTTAGCCTCATTAGTGTTCTCTTAGTTAAAAATATTGATTCTAGTTCTGTAAAGAGGGCCAGGCAGCAGCAGCTTATTTGTATCCTCTGCTCAAACAGAGCAGGACAGGAATGAATCACAAATCATCTAGTCACTGTAGGAACACCAGTTTGGGACGTAAAATTGTGCATTCCGTTTTGCTGATTCATTTGCAAAGATCATTAAAACCAGCCCGTTCCCTAGCAAGCTTCCCGGCAGCACAGGTGCCCAGGCTAAGATCCCTCACAGCTTGACGCTCTTTCTTTCCACCAGCAAGAGACAAAATGAGAAGCCACCATCTGAGCAACTGACCCACCCTTGCCCACTGTCCCAGGAGCCCTGTTTAAGACCAAGCCTTGGTGCTAGGTCCTTGCATGAACTTTATTGTATGTGGATGCAGTCTGCCTGGTCTTGTTGGCTTTTTGCTTGCCCTTGGAGGTGTCTTTGTGATGAGAAGATGTGACTGGTGGTGGCTGGGAGGCTGAGCCAGGGGCTACCCCTGAGCCCAGTCTGTTTGCCTTCTTTGAGCACTGGGAGGCTGCACCCTTGCTAGTGGAGAGGCCATTGCCCTGCCTTGTCCCCAGTGGCTCCTGTCTTGCCTGTCCTTGCTGCTTCCTGACCTCTGGAGCATGACAATCTTGTCATACACCTGTCAGCTCTTTTATTTTGATCTGCTGGATGACTCCAGCATCTTCTCCCAAGTAGAAATACCTTGTTGAGAGTCCCTCACTGCTTTTATGCAAAGAGCTGTTTTCATTTGTGTTTTTTTTTTCTTTTCTATGTGTATTGTTCTGCATTAATTGACTCTGAATTTAATTGGTCATTTAATTGCCAAGTCACCCAGTATCATGAGATTGTTCTTTATATTGTGTAAGTTGTTGACTCTCCTGAAGAACACTTGTTTTATTTGGCAGTAGAGTTCTTTCACCCTTCAGATCCATTCCACTCATGAGCCTCCAAGAGAGGAATTCCCAGCAGAGATCCTCAAAGGAGCTAAGTGCAGCTTTGGTGAAAGCTGACTTCCTAGTCCAGCTTTCATCTTGCTAACTTCTAGCCAGTCATGAACTTATGAGAGATCTTGATCTCTCCTCTCGTGCGTGACATTTTAATGTACCTAGGGAACGTGGTGCTGTTAGACAAGTTGAGTGTTTTGTCCCTGGGAACACACCCTTCTATCAAGATTTTTTACCAGTCTGTGGGTCATGAGTTGTTTTCCTACCAAACTGGCCTCTTTCTGGCTATCACATTTGTCCAATGCTAGCCTTTATTACTGCTTTTACTTCCCAGGAAGCTGCAAGCAAAAGGAGACATTTAGGACTTGGGTGCTCCTACCAGTGCAAGTTGGTTCTTTACTTGTGTTTATGTTACCAAGATACCTGGTTGTACAGTCTGAGCAGTGCACATCACTTCGAGATGGAATTCAGATCCTCCTCACTTGCAGTGCAGAAATACAGCTCTGGAGCAGCGCCGGTCACCTGGAGGTCAGGCAGCTGCCCACTGTGCTGTGTGACGTTATGGCTGGTACCGATGCCGTTGGGTAACCAAACATTTTCTTTCAAAACCTTTCTCACTCCTGTAGAAATGCACAAGAAATAAGCTAACACACTGCTGTGAACATCAGCTACCACAGTATGTGCAGTTCAGACTGGGGGAGGGACTGTTGAGGATCCTGTGGAAATAAACTGCCTCAACAATCAAAAATAGAGAGCTCAGACTTACCTCGCCTCTTCCTCTGAAATTCACTGCTTTTCCTTGCGTGACATAAGGGCTTAATGTGCTCACTGCCTGCCAATTGAGTTATTTAATTGGAGAAATGACTTCCTAATAGCTCCTCTTTAATTATTTAGCTCTTCAACAGAGGTGGCTTGCCTGGTTGTGAAGCTGGTGACAAGGGTACTTAATGTCAGGTAAATTCTGTCATTATCTCTGCCTGAGGCTCATAATTCACAGATCACTGTCCACTGGAGTTTGTTTATCCATCTGCTGTATCTGCTCTCACTCGGAGCTCCGGATTAGAAAAGCACCTCCAGCCTCATGAGCACCGATACTGCTAGAACTCATTTTTCTCTGGATTAGTCAGATCCAGCTCAAGCACTACACAGATAAGCAGCTTTTGCCTAAACTGCCTTTTGTTTGCAGTCTAGTGGCACGCTGGCACTTGTGCCTGAGCTGTCACTCTTGTGATAGATCATTAGTGGGTAAGCGTGGGGTTAGTTTGGACTGACTGTCATGATCTTCTATTCATCTTTAAACTCTAGCCTGAACCAGTGTCCCTGTTGGACTCCGACTAAACAAGTCCCAGCACTCATTGAACTCTGCCAGCCAAACACAAACAACAGAACTTTGTTTCATAGTTGATAATTTCTTGCTGATTTTTCTTGGAGCTCTGTGGTCTATCTTCCTTAATTTAGACCTACTCTGCATGTCTGGAAGGAACTAATTTATATGCTAGGCTTCCTTTGATAATAAAAAGTAAATTTAGTATAGACAACATGAAAGGCTAAGGAAAGAAAATACATCTGTTTTGCTCAGTGATTCATAAACACACTTAGTCTTTTGTTTGCTGCTTGAATATGTTAGAAAATAAGGAAAATGCAGAGGTTGTGTGGCAGAGAGGGGAAAAAAAGTAGGAGAAATACATTTATTAGCAAAAGGGAAGGAACAAGAGTAAAATGGAAAAAAAAAAAACAAATCGAGGCTGAAATGGCTTAATATTTTAAGATAAATTCACAAATAAATGGTCCAGATGGGAATCTGTGATTAGAATGCAGCTCTGTATCACTGTGCTAGTAAAGAGTGACTCATTCTGCCCATTATAAAACTCCATCTCCCAGAAATGAATAAAATTCTGCTCTAAAAGTTCTCAGTGGGCTGACACTTGGCAGAGCTGGCCCAGGAGAAGAGCATTTAGTATCCTATTTCTTTATCAAGAGCAAGGTTTGGCTGGAACAATTGCAGAGTGTTCAGGTTCCAGCCAGTGCTGCAGTTTCTGGGTGCTAACTTCAGTGGAAACTCCTGTGCCTGTGCAGTACCAGCGGAGCAGTGAGGAATTCTGCCATGGGCCCTTCCCTGCCAGGCTCTGCAGCAGGAGGCCAGTGGCTGCAATAAAGCCATATGTAGACAATTAATGTTCTCAGTGGCTACACCTCTCCTGTGCTTGCTTTCTGTATCCCTCTCCTGCCATCTTAGTTTCAGCAGAAGGATCTTCAGCTCTACAAAGTGACTGCAGATCTCCACCACTGGAGCCTCAGAGCTGTTTTTTGCTTCTGTCTCAGCAAGTAGCACCCCTCATATGTCTCAGGTATGTTTTCCCTAGCATCAGGTGATACTAGGGACAATCACCTCCCTGCTCCTGCTGCGCACAGCATTTCTGATGCCAGCCAGGATGTCAGTGGTTTTCTGTGCCACCTGGCACACTGCTGCCTCATGCTCAGCTGCTTGTCCATTACAACCCCCAGGTCCCTTTCTGCAGGCAGCTTTCCAGCCACACTGCCCCAAGCCTGTGGTGTTGCTTGGAGTTGTTTTGGCCCAAGTGCAGGACCTGGCACTTGGCCTTATTGAAACTCATGCCATTAACATTGGTCATGGATCCAATCTATCAAAGGCCCTCTGTAGAGCCTCCATACCCTCCTGCAGATCAACACTGCCACCTAACCTGGTGCCATCTGTGATCTCACTGCTGGCACACTGTGTCAGCATCAAGGGCATCAATAAAGATGTTAAACAGAAGTGGTCCCAGCACTGAGCCCTGGGGCACACCACTTGTGCCCAGCCACCAGCTGGATTTAGCTCCACTGACCACCACCATGGCCCTTTTGCCCAGCAGTGCTTTACCCAGCAGAGCTGTGCTTGTCCAAGCTATCAGCAGCAGCTCTGACCACAGGAATTCTGTGGGGAGCAGTGTCAAAGGCTTTTCCAAAGTCTAGGTAGAAAATACCCACAGCTTTTCCCTCATACAACAGTAATCTTGGCTTAGAAGGAGATCAGGTTGGTCAGGCAGGACCTGCCCTTCATAAACCCCTGCTACTGGGCCTACCCCCCTGGTTGTTCTCTATATGTTCTGAAATGGTGCTTGAGGTGCCCTGCTCCATGACCTTCCCTGGCACCGAGGGCACACTGACAGGTTTATAGTTTCCCAGATCCTCCTTTCTTCCTTTCTTGTAGGCAGGTGTCACATTTGCTACCCCCCCCCAGTCCATTGGCATCTGCCCCCTAGCCAGGACGTCACGTAAATCATGGAGAGCAACTTGGCAAGGACATCTGCCAGCTCCTTCAGCACCCTTGGGTGTAGCCTATCCAAACCCATAGACTTGTGTGGGTCTAAGTGGCATAGTGGATCCCTGATTGCTGCCTCATTTGTCGTGGTTCAGCTAGTGGGCACTAGTGGTGCTCCTCAGGGGTCTGTGTGGGAACCACTTCTTTTTAACATCTTTATTGATGACTTTGATTCAGGCATAGAGAGTGCCAGCAGTGAGTGTGCAGATGGCACCAAGTGAGATGGCACTGTTGATTTGAATGAGGGTAGAGAGGCTCTGCAGAGGGACTTAGGCTTAGATCAATGAACCAGCATTAATGGGATGAGTTTCAACAACTCCAAATGCCAGGTCCTGTACTTTGGTTACAACAACCCCAAGCAACACTCCCGGCTTGGGGCAGTGTGGCTGGAGAGCTGCTGGCAGAAAGGGACCTGGAGGTTGTAATAGGGCATGGAAGCTGTGAAGGGCCTGGAGAATAAATCTTGTGAGGAGTGACTAAGGGGGCTGGGGATGGGTAGTGTGAGGAAGAGGAGGCTGAGGAGAGACCTCTTTGCTGTCTACAGTTACTTGAAGGGAGATTGTGGAGAGGCTGCTGCTGGGCTCTTCTCACAGGTAATTGGAGACAGAACAAGGGGGGATGGCCTCAAGCTGAGGCTGGGGAGGTTTAGATTGGACATTAGGTAAAAGTTTTTCACTGAGAGAATGGACAGGGACTGGAATGAGCTGCCCAGGGAGGTGGTGGAGTCCCCCTCCCTGGATGTGTTTCAGGGTCGTTTGGATGTAGTGCTTGGGGATACAGTTTAAGGTGAACCTTGTTCAGTAGGGTTCTAGGTTGGACTTGGTGATCGTGAGGGGATGTGCCAGCCTGATGTTTCTGTGATTCTGATTCCCCTCCCTGACTCCTAGCCCACGAGGCTGGGTGTCTGGAGAACTGCTGGATCCAGAGCCAAAGGCTGAGTAGGCACTGAGCACCTCAGCCTTCTCCTCCTCCTCAGTCGCTATGCTTCCCTCTGCATAGAAACACTCGGGGTTTGTTTAAAGAAACATTTTTTATTAGATGGGAAACAAAAGTTAGGGGTTTGATTTAGTCTGTTTCCTAAAGTCTAACTGTCCAAAAAGCCGAAACATTTTAGGCACTGTTGTAAATTTCAGCTGTTCAGCAGTTGCCAAACTGGTAGGGTTTTTTTTTGTTTGTGCATTTTGGTTTTGGAGGGTTTTTTTGTGGGTTTTGGTGGTTTTCTTAAGGTGTCTAAAGACCTTCTAAGATCTGACGGCACATGAATTGTTTGTCCTTTCTGCTGGAAGAGTCACAAGGTTGTGTCCATTGCCAATTTCACTTGATTGCTCTGTAGCCCTTGTTTTATTATCAGGAATCATGCACCTATAAATCAAGAAGACAAATTAGTGCAAGTTTGTAATTATCCTGCTTCTGTTGTCCGATTTGTCCACAAAGACATCCACAAAATAATAGCCCGCTATTTAAATTTAATTCCTGTCTTCACAGCTGTAATGGATGATGCTTGGCTGTCCCAGATCAATAATATCTCTTCAGAAGTCTCATATCACCAAATCACTACATGGAATAACAATAAGAATAATTTCATTCAGGCGGATACAATTAGTGCTGGAGATGAAACAACTAAATAAAGTCCATTGATTGTTTATCAGGCACTGAGGTGGGATAATTTAAACATGCTCACCCCTAAAAGCCATAGATAAATTGCCAGCGTGTTAGTATGCAGCTACTACATTTAATCTTCATTAATAATTTAACTTCTTTTACATTTCAGTGACAAAGGTAATGATTTGTATGAGAATCTTAGCTCAAAACTAGCGCAAGGACCCTGCAGATGCCTGGCTGACTTTAGAGGCAGTAACAAAGTAGGAGTTTGTTCTCCCGCAGGCTGCAGACTCTGGTAACCCAGTGAAGGTGTTCAATACATAAAGAAGTTCAGCAGTGAACCGTTCCAAATGCATGCTTTATGTATCAAAACATCTATTTTCTCCTGTCAAAGACTTGGGAAATGTTTAGGTTATCCTAGAGAAGCTTTGATACCTCACATAAACGAGAGTTTGAAAGTTCAGGTGCTTTTCACCTGCAACTAAGGAACCTCGACAAAAATCCTCTCAACTCTTCTAAAGCAACTCCAGCCCACCCATACGTGTGCTGAATTCTGGAGCTGGAGATAAGGCTCAGCTCAGTACTGATGAAGAGCATTTTCTGAGCCTCTGCAGAACCTTTGGTGGCTTATTCTTGTAAATCTTTATTGGCTATGCTGGTGCTGCTGCTCTGAGGAGCGTGTGAGACCAGGCTCCTGCCTGCCGCACTGCTTGACTCAAAGTTGACTCGTTCTTAAGGGTTCTTGCTTGGGGAGCAACGGAGCTTTCCTTTTATTCTCAGAAGACAAAGAAGATCAGGAAGGCTCTGGATCTCATTCAGTTTCTGTTCGGGTGATGAGGAAAATTCCCGCTAGCCGGCAGAGCAGAGGAATAAGCCCCAGGAGAAGCTGCCGCAGGAGGCCCTGGGTCAGGCAGCAGGACTGGGGAAGAGAGCTGAGGTCTCTTACCAGCATTCCTCCATGACAGGCACTTCTTACAGGAACACTGAGAATTCTGAAGTCATCAAATCAATTATTCATGAGAAATCATTTGCCACGTCTAGCCCTTCCCCAAACCACTCCAGCGCCTGTCTCTAATGGGCTTACAAAGCTGTGGTGAGGACAGTTACCAGGGTGTGCCTAAGGGGGTAGATGATGCGAGCCCACTGAAGGCTGAGCTGCGAGGTTCTTTCGAGGAACGCTTCTCCAGGAGAACGCCCTTCTGTGCGGCGCTTCACATTGGGAACAAAAAGGCTGCAGGGTCTAAAACATCCTTCTCTTCCCTCTATTCCTGCCCAACTTCAGTCCCCACTTCCTGGGGAAATAAAAGCATCTCAAGCATCTGGAAATGCCTGGTTTTTTGAATTGCCTTTTCATTTCCAGCATCACGTTCCTTTTGACAACTGGAGTTTAACTGGGAAGAAACAGCTGAAATAAGCTGGGAGGGCTCTTTGCACCTAAGGAAGGGCAACCTCCTTCCGAGGTGCCACTTCCCGTGGCTTTGTTGGTTAATTAAAGCCACAGCGAGCACAAGCGAAGCCACATGCTCACGGCGCATAATTTTTGGAAGAGGCAGCAGCAGTTTAAAGGCAAATTTCACACTAGCTCAGCCTCATGTCAGCTGCTGCCTGCTTGCTCTAGTTCAGGAAGGCCATTTATATTCCAAATTTAAAAATAACTTGGAGCTAGCACATTCCATTAATAAATTAGGACTAGGATTTTATGTTTTCAAAGGATATGGGGAGGCATAAATAGACTTGCTAAAAATGGCTGAAACTCTGTCTGAGTGTTTCTCTTTCACCTGCTTCTGTGGCAGGCTCTTGTTCCACTCTGCCTCTGATTTCAAGCTGAGAGCCTAGCTCTGAAGTCCCTCCTGCATAGTGGCAGCAATTTTGAAGCCATTGTCACCTGGAAGAAGATATCTGGTGGTTGAGGCCACAGGTAAACCCAGTCTCCAGCTCGTTCAGTGACTGAAAGGTGCTGGTGAGGTCTCCAGATCAAGGTAGGAATCTCTGCAGTCTTGGTGTTTAAAAGCCCAGCTGGAGCAGGTTTTCATGCTGGTGGCTCTGAGGGCACTCTTCTGCCTGCGGTGGTTTCAGCCGATGCAGTTCACTGCTCTTTGGACATGTGCCCATGCTGCAGTGCACATTTCAGAGCTCTCTGGTCTATTTTTAGGTGGAAAATAGTAGATATCTGGTCTGACTTGATAGATGCCATGAGAGCTTTTCTGGATGTAGAGGACAGGTTTCAGTCTCATTCATTTCAATCATGAGAGGCAGAGGTCTGGAGCTGGGACAAAACCCAAGTCCTCAGAAACCCAAACAAATGAGTTTACCAAAATTAACTATCCCTGTCCCAGACAAAGGGATTTTCTTTCAATAAAGAACCTCTTTCAGAATTCTGAAACATTTCATCTGAAGCTTGACCTTTTCAAAAGACCAGATTTATTTTCATGATGGAATTAAAATAGCTCAAGAAGTTTCTTCAGAGTCAGAATTCTGTACCAAATCCAATATTCTGACAATTACTGAATGCTGCCAACAGAACAGGGGAACTTTCCACAAAGCAGCCCATCTCCAGAGAGTGTTTGCCCTGTTTGTGAGGTACTCCTCCACCACATTCCAGGGTGCTTGTGCTCAGTCGACACCAGTTTTATAGCCATGAGTATGGCTTCTCTGGGGTCACAGACAAACCTGGTCTGAGAAGGTTGTGCCCTCCTGGGTAACTGAAACAAAGACTCCTATGTCTTTTTGCCCGTGTTGGTTACCAGACCGACGAATCCCTGTTCCTAGAAGTTCTGTGATTTTCCTTTGGAGACCAGCTTCTTGTGCCAAGTACCTGCTTGCATCTCAAAACCCCCTGATCAAAGGAAATCCACTGGTCAAAAGCAATGACAATTAATAAAACAAATCCTTCCATAATCACCTCTTCATTCAGAATGAATCCCAAGGCAACGTGTGAGGTTGGGTGGTTAGGATTTGGCCTTTCTGTAATCCGAAGGAGTGTGGCTAATTTCAGTAAGTGGGGTGGGACCAGGTATAGGACCAGACACTGAGAAGAGAGGACTCCAACAGGGGTCTCTGGACCCCGTTCGGTTTGTACTTTCTGGGCAGTGCAAGGTCCCAGGAGGAGTTCTGGCAATGCAGCCTGCAGCAGAATCCCCAAACACCTCATCTGCACACGCTTGTGCATGGGGGCATTTGACACAAGCCAGACAAACTGCTCTCCTCCCTCCCCACAGGAAAGCTCCATCCTTCTCCTGCACATGCTCAAGGAAACAGTGACCCAGAAAGCTCCAATGGGCTTCTGGCAGAGGCGCCGAGCAGAGCACTTCTGAGCAGCACCCTTGTGGGTGAAAGTGATTAACTTCCACGTGGCAGTGAGTCAGCACAGCCTGTGTGCCACTGGGCAGGCAGCACATCTCCTTTGAGCCGCCCCCAGACACTACCTGCAGCTGGGATTTCATGACTGTTAGGTTCATGTTCTGACGTTAGGAAGCCCACATCGTGGTGGATCCCAGAGCTGTTAGTACTCTCTTCATGATTCAACCTGCTCATCAAAGGCCACTTCCCGTTTAAGAAAGGGTCACAACTGAAGTACCCAGGCTGGTTTAGATCTCTTTAGGAAGCCAGGGCAACGTGGACTTTACACAACTCATTTCCAGTACAGCCACTCGTGTTAGTAACAACACAGAGGTCTCTATGGAGCAAGTAATTACTTTAAAAGCAGCCCCCATGAGACACCGCAGCGTACCTAGGACATCTGTGGAGCTGCCTGAGGGCATGGGGCTCTTTTGTGGGTGCAGCAATGGAACAAGGCTGCAGCTGCCGACAGGCGTTTGGTCTCAGGTCTTATTCCCTGTCTGGGGTTAGTTGCCAGTGCCTGCTGATTATTTTGGACTCCAGCAGTGACATGCTTGGCTACCCCTGGATGCCCATCTTCCACTGGATGTCTTGCTAAGAAACAAACAGTGATACCTCTGCCTAAATTTAGCTCTGAGCTCTCGTGTCCCCAGGTTGTATCCCAGATACTAGGTGTCTGGCTTTTATTACTGCAGGCTGTGCTACAACAGCTTCCTTTGCTCCCTGTGATGTCAGTAATGCTCCAAGAGGCAGAGAGGAAGGCAAAAGCTGCCTCTGGTGGCATTGTCTTCACCATTTATACTCAGTAGACCTAGGAAGCTGACCAGAGCTCACCTGTAAGTTTTCATAAAGCAAAATGTCACCTCCCCTCTGTGCCGTCAAAGGAGTGAGCTCATCAGTGTCGCACACTGCATGCTGACAGGTTAAAGCGCCCAATTTAAGCACTGAAGACAAACACATAGTGGAAATTTCCAGTGATTGGCTGACTTTTTTCTTTTGGTATATGAAACGTAAGAAGAAAGAGGGGGCATTGTCTTCCTGGGAAGTAAAAAAAGCCACTTCAAATTCATATTGACCCATTTACACATCTGGTAAAATGCACATTTATATGAGATCGCTGACATGTGCTTCTGGGATTCACCTCTCTGACAGGGGAGCAGGGGGGCTAGGGTTCTAACAGGTGGCCACCAGCCTTTGCCACGCCTACAGCATGTTGCTTTTAGCTGCAGAAGGAAACTGAAGGACTGACACTAAAACCCATAACAACGTAGGCCCTCTGCACAGCTGTGAGTTTTGAAGGATGTAAGGAAGAGAACAAAATGAAGGATGTCTTTATCGTGCATGAGGGAAGGGGAATCTGTTGTCTTTACCTCAAGAGCTGGTCCATAGGCCCTTAAGTCTCTAAATCAGCAAGAACCTTTACCTCTAATCAGGCTATTTCTAGATCTACATAAGGAGGTTATGCAATGTGCAAAAAAAACCCCCAGGGACCTGCAAGTTTCTGATGCTTCTGGTTTGTTTCCTGCGGAAAACAGAAAAAGACGACCAAAATTCGCCTTTTTAAAAACATTTCACAGCAAGAGTCATGATACTGATCTTTCTCCATTTCCCCTCTTTATGGGAGAAATGCCTGGTATTCATATCCCACACCTCCTGAGTTGCGTGGAGCTCTGTGGGGATAAACATCATGCATGACATTCAGTTTTAAATGCATCAAATCTCTACCTCCTGCCCTTTTGCCTACTGCATCTCTCTCCTGTTTCCAGGCTCTCTTTAAGAAGAAAGAAAAAAGAAAAGGTCTTGAATGAGCTAAGGAGAAGCTGGAGAGCAGGCAAGCTGCTGGCTGGTTTTGTATTTCTTTTCTCCACAGCATTTAGCAGATGCCAGGCAGCCAAATGAGGTCTTTTAGAGCCCAACCTCTGAATCTGCACAAAGTCACCCAGGTTGGGTACCATGCTAAGCCTCTGCTCCTGGTGTGGGCTGTGGTGGTGTTGGGCTGGTGACTCCCCAGGACTAGCAATCCTTCACTTGACCAGGTGTTAAATTTCTCCAGGAGAAAGTAGTTTGAACTCACAAATCTGTGACAGAACAGGGCCCATTAATGACTGGCACAAACCCAAAGAAACCATTTCCTCTGTGCAACTGGTTGCCGTGCCCCAGAAGTTTCCTTTTCACAGGTTTCAGGAGGAAAAGAAGGATTATTAGTTTCATCTCTTGTGGGGATGCAATCCTGAGGATTTCCTGGTGGCACATGCAAGGCTGAGATAAAAAAGACTTGCACTATAAGACATTGTGCCAAAAAAGGTGATTAAAAAGAAGTCTTTCAGTACCTGAGAGCCACACAAGAGAACGTTCTTAAGGCTGGGAAGAAAAGGTAAAGTGTGGGCCGTGGTAGAACCACCAGCCCTGATATTCCCACTGTAACAGAATTGTTGGTGTGTCTCTTCCTGTTTCAACTTTTGCAACTGAAAGGGTAACTGAATATATTTGGGTGGTAGTGTGTACTCTGGTTTAACTTTTCAAACCCTCTGTTTCTATGCCCTGCACTTGAGGATGAAAAGTGAAATGCTGAACCGCCTTAGGCTTCCAAAAGTGAAAACAAACATTTAGTTATGTACAATAAAACTCTGAAATGCTCGGGGCTGCTAAACTGAAACGAGTTTGGTGTCTCTGCTCTGTGCATTCTGAGGCTGATAAAACTGGATTTTGGTTGATACCCTAACTTTCCCACCTGCAGCCTTTGTGCCCTTCAGTACCTCACATCGTTTGTCCACCCTTCAGAGGTGTTGATGATGCTTCCCTGCTTTCTGAAATGTGAAATCAAACTGTGTGCCCACACCTGCATTTGATGGGCAGGGGCTGCAGTGTGGGTGGCTGTGCAAGAGCCCAGGCAGGGTGGCAGGCTGGCTAGTCGGAAACCCACAGTTTTAAAACATACTTCAAACTAGATATTAGGAAGGGATTCTTTACAGCAAGGGTGATGAGACACAGGAACAGGTTGCCCTGGTAGGCTGTGGATGCTCCCTCCCTGGAGGTGTTCAAGGCCTTCAGCAACCTGTTCTAGTGAGAGGTGTCCCTGCCTATGGCAGGGGGTTGGAACTGAATAAGCTTTGATGTCCCTTCCAACCTAAAGTATTCCATGATTCTATGTATATAGAGAAATAGCTTTGTCACTTTCCTTTTACAGACTTTCTTCCCTTTGCTGCCTGCTGAGCTCCACTTCTCATTTAGTATTGCAATTTTGCTAAGGAAATGATTGAACAATCCCAAGGCTAAGAGAAGGCTTATTTTTCATATGGTGTGTGAAAAATCATTTCACTGAGATTCGTTCAGCAGGCCTTGTACCTGATTACCATGGCAGAAATGTTTTCTCCAACAGCTCCCCTTCAGATCTGTGTTTATGGTGGTCTGGAAAGCACCTGGCTTAGGGACTTCTGCCATATCTTCAGGACGAGATTTCATTTCATTTTAAGTGCAGTTGAACAGCTGGAAATGTTCAGTTGTAATTGCAATTGCAGTTGTAAGATGCTAGTTTGTGAAGTTTGAAGATGCTAATTAAAGCTCAGCTTTCTGAGCCCTCCTCCATTTCCACTAACGGGTGGTGTCTGATGGGCACTGGTGTTCCAGTAAACCAGTCAGGCTCTGCCTCCTCACAGCTGCCCTTCAATTCTGCTCCATCACCGTTATTCCTACTGCTGATACCTTCTTAAATAATTCACTGCCTCTCACTGATGGCAAAGTGAAGCTGTCTTGGAGAGAGGGCTATGTCCTGCCTGCCTTTCCTTGGGGGCACGGCTGTGTGGTGCCAGCCAGCCCCAGGACTTGGCACTTCAGCTTCAGAGAAAGCCCTCTCGGGTGGGCTGAAGTCAAGTTCTCACTCTTCTGCAGCTCTCCATCAGGCCTGACCACCCTCTTAAATGTTAAACTGCTCTCTTTTCTTCCAGCAGCTTTAGGATACATTTTCATTCGGAGCTGCCTGGCAGTCTGATTTCCTTAGCAAAGTTCTCCTGCATTTAAAACCTGGCCTTTTTGTTACTCCTGGGCAATATTTGACAGAGGAAAGCAACAACCTTTACAAAACCTGCCTAACAGAGGGATGTACAGGACCAAGTGCTAGTAAACATTTAATTTCCTTAAAGCTGTAGAGCTGCTCTCTCACATGAAATCCTACCAAACGTGCTTCTCCCTGGGAGATGGCCACTTACATTAAGTAGAAATAATTGGCTGTCATCTGTAAGAGGAGTTCTGTGAGAGGCTCTTGTTTTTCCTTTTGTTTTTAAAGAAAGCTGGAAGGCAGATTTCAATCCTGTCATATTACTGCTGTTCTTTTCAGTCCTGAAATAATGTATCTTGAATGGGGGGAAAAAAATCAAGGTCTGTTATTTGTCATTCTCTGGTGTGTAGAAAGTGGAAATCTAATTAAAACAGCAAATAAATCTAAGCACATTTAATACCTGAACTAAACAGCTGCATTATGCTGTTGTTGCAGTGCTGCTTCTCCAGTTATCCTGTACCTGACATGGGTGAACACTGATGAAGCACCTTGTAGATCTAATGTGAGCCCCTGTTACTTTTTAATGCGATTAGAGAGGGGTTCAGATACTGGATGTGAAACATCCCTGCTCAAAACATGGCCACCTGCTCACGCAAACGTGGTTCCTGTTCTCGTGAAACCACCGACGTGATTTCACAGGTCTGATGTTTCTTCTGCTTGATACTATCACTTAAAAGCCCAGGCTTTGTACCACTGCATTCAAAGCTATTGGTCAGTTCTAGGTCAGCCTGGGTGGCACAAGAAGCGTGTGAAATTAAAGCTTGCTGCAGCAGTTGTGCTGATACAGAACAACAGGTGAGAGCTGATGGGCAGGTCACTGCTTTCTCACAGTGCTGCTCTATATGTAATGCTGCTGAAGCTGTGATTCCGGCACCATTCCATTGTGATTAATCTTTTGTCCCAACTTTAGTGAGGAGTACACACATCAGATGTGTGTGTGGAAATATGCACATTCAAACAATGGCATTCTCACACTATTTAGGCCCATTTTCTGTCTGCATAACTTCACTGAACTCAGTGGAGCTCAGAGCAATTGATCCTATGTCCAAGATGAAGCCATGCCATGGCACTCACTAAGGTACCATGATTACCTGGTTCCTGGTTAAAGGCATATGTTTAGAACGCTAAAGTTGTAGCTTTTGTGGTTCATTTACTTTGCAAAAGAGCATCACAAGGACATTAGTTTGAATTTGTGACCTGTTGTGAATCTGATAAATTGAGAGCTTTCTTCCTCAGCTTTGAGGTGGCTGCAGAAAGGAATGGTCCTTCTCATTCTTGCCATGGCTCCATCCACTGTGCACAGGAATGAATGGCTACATGGGGACAAAGACAGTGGCACAGGCTTGTCCTCAGTGCACCAGAAGAAGCCCTGCTATGTGTGTTTCTCTGGGTGGGGATGTCAGAAGGCTTTGCAGTGTGTGCCAAACTCAGATATTGAGAAGTGTTTTTGTAGAAAGGTTCAGCTGCTCTCTCTCAGTTTGTTTCTATTACCTCATCCCATTTGATTATGAAATGTAAATATCCTTCCCTTCCTTCCTTCCCCAATTCCTTTCTTCCTCCCCACACTTTCTAAGGTAGGCTCCTCTGATTACTTCATGGCAGACTACCTTTCTTCTTCCACCTGGGATCAGGATGTTGGAGCCTTTCTCTGACAGTAAAGCACACTGGGGACATGGAAATGCTGTGTTGGAGGCATGAGGTAGCCACAGCTGGGATAGCTTGGTCTGCCTGCTGAAGAGGTCTTTTGCATAGCTGCTAACTAGAGGCTGAGCAGAGGAGTCTGTGAACTCAAGTCCACCTCTATTTGCTGAGCCATGTTGCTCTAAAATAATTACAACGTGGATTGTGTTGATTGCTAGTGTTGGGGCTGCTCCAGTTTGTCTTTCCTGGCGTAGATCCAGGACTATCCCTGGGCTTCTCCGGCCATTCAGCCTTAATTAGTAATTAAAACAGAGAGTCCCAAAGGCCTCCCGAAATTGCTGTTGGGTACCAAAGATGAACTGTGTGCCATTCTGAGTTGGAGGGGTCCTGGGGCGCTCCTCTGTGGGCAGCCCATATGTCAGTCAAGGGCCAGTGGCAGGTTGGCAGTGGTGTAGGGCTGCTGTCTTGGGAGGCTGGGGCAGACCCAGGTCCAGGGCACTGTCCTGTTGTGAACACCACTGTGCTCTGCAGCAGGGTGATGCCAGCCCCTCACCTCAGCTGCACCCCAGGGCAGCTCACCAGTTCCCTGGCAGGGTGTCAGACTTCTTACAACCCCCTGCTTCTGGAGGGCCTTGGCCCTAAAGCCTGGCAGTTAGAGATTGTCCTGCATGGCTCATGTGGAGCCTGCAGCAGCTTAGCTGCAGCTTTGGATGGCTCCGCTCGGTAGCTGTTTCACCAAAGATCTCACCTACCTGGGACAGCAGCTAAATTTGTAGCTGGTGCAACTGTGGTTGTAAAGTGTGATGAAGATAATAAGAGAGGTGATATTGCTGTGAATAAAGATCCTGGCGTAGAGATGCCTCAGCACACACAATCTGTTGTGATCCTTACTTCTTCTGTTAATTTTTATTCAGATGCTCTCTGCATCAGAAGGCTGTGGAGCAGGATTTCATCACCTAACTTTTAGCCTCCAGATGCATTCTTCATGTGTTCAATTTGGCCAGCCCTGGTCATCCAGCTGTCCCAGCACTGGCTGCTCCTTGGTAGAGGCTGCAATAGAATCACCCTCTAATGAAAGGTAATCTAATTAAGTGGAGTGTTGGGCAGAATGGGAGGCAGAGGCTTTCTTTTCTGGAGAGGGAGCTGCTTTGCCAGAGCTCTGTATCTTAGCTGTCAGTAATCACAACAGCAACCAAAAGGTTACAATTTTATTCCAGGCTATTAAGTAATTAAAGCACCTATAAAAAGGAGTCTCTTAGCAGTAAAGAACTCTGTGTGTGTTTGTAACCAGCTGTTCAATGCCTTTTCTCTTCGATCTTGTAGCAGGGGAGCCTATGTGTCAAAAGCCCCCAGAACTCCCAAATTCCAGTTGAGTAAACAGGCTAAACTGTTTCTGGGTCCAAACCTGCCTCTAAATAGTGCTGAAGTGGTGAAGTTTTCCACCTCAACATGCTGCAGGTACACACGAACCTCTAATTGCTGAAAGAGTGACAGAAAGGGCAGTGCTCCAATTAGTGCATGAGTGCTCTGGTTATTTACCCAGAGACCCTGACCCACTGCGGTGCCTTCCCATTACAAGTGCCACACCTTGGCCAACTTGAGGCCTCCCGGAGTGTTCAGTGGCCTCTCTGCTGCTGGTGGTCCCTAAATAACCATGCTGCCACCGGGGCTTGGGTGTGAATCAAAGCAGGGATCTTCCCAAAGAAGGGCTTTGTGCTTTCATCAAAATGTCAAGCTTTTAACTGGGTGAATCTCTATCAACTCAACCTGCAGGAAAATGGGCTGCTGTGCTGAGCACATCTGCAGCGCACTGCTACCTCTGATTACACTCCCTGGAAAGATGGAGCTGCTTTGCCACACCTGAGTGCCAGTAGCTGGCTGGAAATACTCTAGCACTGAGCTAGGGTATCTCCAACCTAACAGCCACAGTGGAGCAGGTTGCACTGCTAAGGGGAAATACAGACAATCCTGCAGAAACAGCTGTGGCATGGGCACTGTGGCACGGGCAGCGTGGCACAGCTCAGCTCACACCCTGCTGCACCCTCAGAGGGGCAAAGCTCTGCCTAGGGCTGAAACGACAAAGGAGGATGACAGCTGAGTCCAAACAAAAAATACCATGGCACTCTGCCAGGGGGAAGGGGAGGAAGATGTGACCCGAGATTTAATCTCTTTGATGAGTTGTTTCATTATCCAGCTCCTGTGTTTAACTGCCTACAATTTATGACATGTACAAGCATGTGCACTATCATGTCCCTGAGTGAAAGGTCCTGCACGTCAGGCCAAGGGCCACCTGGTGCCTTCTCTGTCCTCAGAGGCACCGTGCTCTTGGCCAGCTTCAAAGAGAAGGTTAAGCAGTGTTCCTGCAGCCAGCCCCAGTGCCCAGCGGTGGTTAGTCGAGCGACTGGAGTGTTCTCCTGGGAAATGGGAACCGTGGGTTGTGCGTTACTGAGATTTGGGGATGCACTGCACCCAGACTTGCATTTTCCTGGACACGTGGCCCAACATCTAGGCTGCAGTCTCAAAAGTAAAGTGTCCTCCAGTGCTGACATTCATGTCACCACAAAAAAAAAACTTGCTAGGAGGACTTGAGTGAACAAATATTTTTTAAAAGCCTAAAGCTTGTGGTGCAAAGGTTGAGAGGGGAAGTAACTTACTGGTTGTTTATTTTTGTAACAGTGAGCACGATCAGCCCCTAGAATAAATAAAGAGGAATTGTGGCAGGTTTCCCCTCTCTGTAAACTCTGGAATCGACATGGGTTGTTTCTGTAGCACACATGCTCTGGATCTATCACAGCTACTGAGATTTGAAGCAATAATTAATTCTGGGAAGTCCCATGACCTGTCAGATTAGATGATCACAATGGTCACTTCTGGCTTTAAAATCCATGGAGTTCCTGCCTTCTGTGCTGTGAATGCCAATGAGACTGCCAATTAGTGTGCTGGGTTTTTTTTAATGTGGACACGTGTTCACTGGGAGCTAGGCTGAGACCACCAAATTAATTTTTAAGTCATTAAAATGCTTCGTTCCCTGAATAATGATTGTCCCAAAACACAATCAGAACATGAAAGAGAAAGCATCTTGTTCCTGAAGGAAAAAGAGTAAGCATAAGGCAGAGGTATAAATATAATGCAGCTTTTTTAGCAGCCTGTTCTCTCCCGTCACTGGATGCCATCCATAACGTGCCCAATCGGCCACTTCTCTGTTATTTTTGTTCCTGACATCAGGAGAACATTACCGAGCCAGAGCTGGGTGCGGAAGGCTTTAATGCCAAAGCCGAGGATGAAATATCTAAGTAGAGGTTGATCCCTGATCCCGTGGGAGAGGGGATGTCTCTTCAAAAGGCAGAGACAAATATGAATAGTTAATCATCCTCAGCCTGGGTGTTTTTCTCCATCTCAGGTGCAGGATATGTTTCTGCTGTCACTAAAGTCTGCGGATCTGTAATTGCTTTGTCAGTTCATGGCAGGTCTGTCCTTTAAACAGAGGCACAAAACACAGCTACACGTTTGGGTTTAAGGAAGGCAAGAGGGGAAGTGGCTTCTGAGTAGCTGGAGGCTTTACATATTCATTAACAGGCACGTTTAGACACAGCAGCTGAGGGACTGTGTCCTGTGCCGCTGGTGGGGCCAGCGTGGCTGCGCAGCGAGCTGCGCAGGTACACCTCCGCTCTGGCGCAGGGCAGACAGCGCTCTCTGCACCAGCGCCTTTGTCCTGGGTACGTCAGAGCGTGCTGCTGTGCGGGGGGCCAGAAGGGCTGGCAGGAGGTACCAAGTGGCATTTCAGTGGCATTTCAGCTGCCGTAAGGTGGAGTTTCCCATAACGCGACCCAGGACGCTAAGGCAAAAGGCTCAATCCCATGCACAAATTAAGTGAGGTTAACGCTGTTCTTTCAGGTGGCTCAGAGGTGTTGTGGCAGCGTTCAAAGCCAGGTTAGATGAGGCCTAGAGCAACCTGGTGGAGTAGGAGGTGTCCCTGTTTATGGCAAAGGGATGGAACTAGGTGGTCTTTAAAGTCCCTTCCAGCCAAGACAGCCTGTGGTTCTATGACTGTGACCAAATCTGATCTTACAATCCTTCCTTTGGTGACCAGTTCCATCTGTTCTGCATGTGTAGTCACAACCCTGTAAACCCCACCCAAGAAAGGCCACAGTAAAGGAGAGCACTGGGCTTTCTGAGAGCCTCCACTCTGCCTGACATGTCACAGGCTTGGTTTCTCTGCTTATTTGTAAGTGGGCGCTGTCTCTGGGTTAGCTCCTTCAGCTCAATCTCTCATTTTCAATGAGGTCTACTATTACTGAGTGAGCAGAGAAATAAAGAGCAGTTGTGATTCTCTTGCACTTGGCAAACTCCAGCTTGCAATGTGCATGCTCCTGAAGACTGTTGCCATTCAGAGCACTAAAACTCAATTTACAATTACTAAGAAAAGCATCCCTGGTATTTTTAAAAAGATGCCCCCTTGGAATAATGGAGCCATTCACTTCTGCTTCCTGTTGGACTGGATTCAGAGAGACCTTCACGAGCCGAGACAGCTATTTCCCCATTACCAGCCATCTGGTAACTGGGAGTAAGGAAGGAGGAAAGTCTGTGCTTTCACTGAAGATAGTTTCCAAAGACATCATCAGCCCCTTGTCTTTTCTCAGTGTAGTTCTACAAAGGCAGGGGAGGAGAAGGGCAGCTTGGAAGAAGCTCATCTGCCTCGGTTTGCAGAAGCTCTGCTGGGGAGTAACTGGGGGACATTGCTCTCACTTCAGACATCTCAGGGTGAAATCCTGCCATGTGCCTGAAGAGGACTGGCTTAAGAAAAGCCTCTTGGTATTTCTGCCCCAGGGCTGTGTTGTCTAGGGAAAGGAAAAACAGGACAATCTTGTTCAGCTGTCATTTGGCTGGCATGGGTTCCCAGGCCAGCCACGAGCTGCAGGTCCTTAGCAGTGTGGAGCCAGCCACAAGAAGCTGCTCCCAGTTTGGTCTCAGGTGGATCCCATCCCAAAAATGTCACACTCAGTACAAAGGGGAAAGTTAGAGGATAGGGGATGCTGCTGCTCATTCCCATCTCTGGAAGGGCCTGCTGACTATCCCACTCCTGAGGACTGCCTTCCCATTTAGCGTGACTGTTGTGCACTCAGCTGGGCTGAGTATCGCTTTATACACTTGGGATTGGTTTGGCTGTTTCATTAAATGCATTTCCCCTTCGACCCTTGAGCGCCCTCCCTGTTTCTTGATCCCCCTTCCCTGCTGGAGAAAGGGCTTGAGATGCTGACAGAGCAACTGCTGTAGGTTAGCTCCAGGTACAGGCTGGAAGTGGACAGCAGCATTCCTGCAAAATGTTGCATTTTCATTTCAGCTGAAAAGGGCTAATTTAAATGTTCCTTTATTACTCTGGGTGTTGCTTTCTTCAGCTGTTCATGTTTAGGAATGGTGCAGAGGACTTCTGATTAATTTCAGGGTTTGTTGCAGATGACTTTCTGACGATTTGTAAACCACCCTTTGCCCAAAGACTGTTCTGAGAAACATTTACTAATGTGGTCATAAATACATATTTTCCCCCATTCAAAAACCCTGCAGGATTTTGGTGTTTGGTGCACTGCAGTAGCAGCTAAGCTGCTGCCAGCTCATAGGGCTACAGGAGACTTCTCTTTGTGCAGGGAAATCATCAGGTGTGGTGCTGGCTCACAGGTGATCTGCCTTTGGCCTAGACTGCGACAGAAAGACATGGCTGAAATGTGTCTGTTGTATTCACCACACTGTGCCTGACTGGGGATCTGTGTTCCCACCACAGGCAGGGATGTGGGGAGGGGCAGCCTCACAGGTGTGGGCAGTCCGTGGCAAATCACTCACTGAGACATTGATTTTCATCTGTTTGATCCCATTTTGGTTTCCACACGGAGGTGATGGGCTGTGTCCAGCTGCTTGTCTTTGAAACTCCAGCTGCTTTCCTGATGTGAATGTTTTGGGCATCACATCAACCATTTGCTTTCTAATTCCCCTGAGAGAAACCCAGCAGTGATGCCATCGTGTGCAACCTAACTCTCCAAGGCCAAGGGTCTCTTTTTGGCGTACAGGTGGTGTTTGTTCATGGACTCACAAAACAGTTTAGTTTAGATGGGCTCTGTGTAGGTCATCTACCCAAACTTCCTAGAGAAACCAAGGCAAACACCAAATTCAGACCAAGCCTTGTCCGAGTGATGCTCGCAGATGCCAGTGATGGAAGTTCTGCAGCCTCGCTGGCTAGCATGTCCCAGTGCTTATTCACTGATTGTGCAGTTTCTTTACTGATATCCACCTGGATTTTTCCTTGCTACAATCCATGACTGTTTCCTCTTGCCTTTTTGCTGTGCACCTGCAGGAAGAGTCTGGCTCCGTTTGCTTCATGCTGTGGTGACTTGGAGGCTGATGAGCACAGACACCTCCTAGTAGAGAATGCCCCCCCCAGCATGAATGCTGTATGCTTGGCTGCTTCCTGAGTTGGTAGCAGTAGTGGCCTCTTTGCCTTTGCTTTTCCTTTGGTGTCATTTTGTTGGTGAGAAACTACATCACCAGCACGTGTGTGTGACTCCTAAATCGCCTTTGTGCTTACCTTCATGTTTGTTATGGCTTATACTAATTTGTTATGAAATGTTTGCACATACTTTAAAGTATATTCATCAAAAATAAATGAATGTGGTGGCTTTTATGAAGCATTAGCACGGCTGCTTCTGCCTGCTCACTTAGCAATTTGCAAAATGGAGTAATTCCCAGAAGGCTCCCCCCAGGTTCTCACTGGTTGACATCAGCAAGGTAAGACTGTTGCATTATTTGTTTGTTAAAATATTCAGAGCCCAAGCCCTGCCATTACCTTTACCTCGATGTCTCCAAGACACTTCATTATTAATCACACTAATAAAACAACAACAGAAGCAGCTTAATGGTAGGGGTTGCTAAAGATGTAACACAGCACAGTTTGATGGGCTGCATCAAGCAAAGCTTAGTAACGGTGTAGATCTGACCAAAACACATGGACAGCCCAAATTCTACTGAGATTCTGCTTGCTCTGAGTAAACAAGAATTGTGGGAATATTGCCTAGGAAAGGAGCACTCTGTCTGGAACGTGAGTGGATACCCTTCACAAGTTTTCATTGGTCTGCTCTAAGCACAAGCATGCACACTCAGGCTGGCCAGGGCTGCAGGGCTGTGTGTGCATAGCTGTGTGTATGGCTGAGGAAAGAAACAAACACTCCATTTTCCTATGTGGTCAGAGAACCACTTGTGGCAGATTCTGTGGAAGAACTTGGTGCCAAGGAATTCTGACTCTTTGGAAGAGACTTGAGTGAAGAGTGCTTCCAATGTGGTCTTACTGGCGATGTTCTGCAGTGGCAAGTCCAGTTTGGCTGAAGGGATGGAAGACCATTTATACTGCCTGTGTGGACACTCTACTTCAATTCCAGCTGCTTGTTACTCTCTTTTCTTCAGACAATTGTTCTGAGTTCTGAATGGCATTTCTGTAAGAGAATCGTACAATGGTTTAGTTTGGAAGGGACCTTTAAAGGTCACCTACTTCCAACCCTTCTGCCATGTGCAGACACCTCCTCCTAGATGTTGTCCCATCCAACCTGTCTTTGAACATTGCCAGGCTTGGAGCCTCTGCAACTTCTCTGGGCAACCTGTTGCAGTGCCTCAGAACCTTCACTGGGAAGAAATTCAATCTCTTGGGATAAACTGTGATAATCTTGTTTAAAATCCACATCTGGCTGTCCAGATACTCATTTCTTTGGCCCAAAGAGTGTCCAGCACTGCTCCTATTTGACTTGTCTACATTAGACAGCTCTAGCAAAAGTAAGTCAGACTATTTGCCTGCAGAGGAAGGAACATCTCCTGTTATAACACGTTCCTTGGCAGTACTTGGTAAGCAAGTCTAAAATACAGAAGCAAAACATTGTTGTGCACAAATAGAAGTGGGAATAGACTCCTTTCCTCTGCACAAACTCATGGACCCCATCACTTGAGTTGTGAAGGAGGTACACTTCAATCACATTTTGGTCTGTTATGCTACATATCACAACCCCATTGTACAAAATGAACATAAAAATATCTGTGGCCAGCTTGTGTGTTCCTAACCAGTTTTCACTGTGGTCATCTGTAGGTGCAGTACCTGTGGCTCTGAGATCCTTGTTTAACCAGTCATGAAGCACTCTGCTGTTCTCAAGCAGCAGTTTCTATGGGGGGGATGTAGTCATTTAACTTGAACTTCTGGCATGCCTCAAGAAGGTTTTTGGCCCCCAAAAGGTCTAGAAAATTGGCACTGCTTGTTCTGCTGCAGTGTGAAAGTCAGCAATTTACATCTTATGTGCAAAGAGAAAGGACAAAGACTTTATCCTGTAGTTAAGATTAGACAGTCCCAGAGCCAGACTCCATCTCAACTTTGCCACATTTTTCTCACATCATTAATGACAGCCTGATTCTTTGTCCTGCAAGGCTCATTTGCAACATGCTCACACTTCTGCCCCCCTCTCCTTGTCTGCAGAGAGCACACTCATCAAGAACTCTGCTTCACCAAGTACAAGCCCTACTCTGATACAAACTATAGTTGTAATTAGGAGGGACAAGACATCTGCTTTCTTCTGGTCCACATAGATCCACAGATCTGAAAACATTTGAACTGGTCATGGGACAGTTCTCCTTAGCCAGAAAGAAGAAAAGCTGCCCTGAGCAGAGAAGACAATACACTTTTAACGAGAGGATACCTGTCAGGTTGTGGTAGGCTAATCGAATAGCGCTCGCCTGAGAGGCATTAGCTTTAATCTGGGACGCCTCAGGAAGAAGAGCTGATGACAATTTACCATTGGTAACTGTATTTACAGTCCCCAAGCAAACAGAGGGATGTGCAGCCAGCCAGCAAGTGCGCCCAGGAAAGCCTCTTCCCCAGGCACAACAATCAGGCACAGAAGTTCTCCGCTCCACGGGCAGGGCTCCGCACGGATCCACTTGTTCTGCCGGCAGCTTGAGAGGAAATGAGAGCAACGCGATCAGTGAAGCCACTGGGCTCGGACGGGAGCAGTGCTCTGCCTGCCATCCTCTGCTTTAGTGCTCCAAGAAGCCTCCACCCATCCCAATACCCTCCCTCGGCTTTGAGACATATCCTGACCAAAGGTAACTTGGGCTTATCTTTTACACCTCAGCTTCTCAGTGCAGCTGGCAGCAAGCATGGACACATGTTGCTGATGCGATTTAGTTCAGCTAAGAGGATCCTTGGATCCAAACTCTCTTCTTACTTGGGAGGCACCACTTGACTTCTCCTTGCTGATCCTGACCCCTTCCAGCATCTTCCACAAGTTGTCATCTCATTCCTGCTTTCTTGCAGATGGCAACTGTCTGGAAACTGTCTGAACAACTAGAGGGGACTTCAGTGTAATAGCAATGGATGGGAAAATGAATTCATCTCCTTGTGCTTGCAGTTTATTGGTAGAGCATGAAGGGGAAACAGGCTGAAATTGTGCCACGGGAAGGTTAGGTTGGAAATGAGGAAGAACCTCTGTGCTGCAAGAACAATCAGGGATTGACACAGGCTGCCCAGGGAGGTGGTGAAGTCCCCATTCCTGGAGGTATTCCAGAAAGGTGTGGCCATGGTGGCCTTAAGTTGATAGTTGGACGCCACGATCTTAAAGTTCTCTTCCAAATGAAACAATGCCTTATTCTATGATTTGTGGGGCTTTTGTGTCACATGGAAAGGTTAAGGGATCTTGCAGAGATGTCCTTGTTCCTGTGGGGTGTCTGTCTGTGTATGACCTGGGTCCCTTCTTTCCTTAAACAGAGCTTTCACTTTCCCTGTCGGCTCCCACAGATACAGAGGCAAAAACACCAGCTGGGATGGTCCCTCTCAACCGTGGTGGTGAAATGATGTCTCTCCAGCTCATGGCATACCTGAGGCTACTGCTCTAAGTTCAGCTTCCAGCAGACTACATCTGACTGTCCAGATGAGCAAATGTCTTCCACAGAGGTCTGTAGCTGTAAAATGCTGCTGGCCAAAACCCATACATGTGTTGCTGCTTGTCATCAGAGTCACTATTGGGTCCTTAGCTCTCCACTTCAGTTGAAGAGAGAAGCTGTTTGGTGAGATGACATAGCTCTTACTCCTGCTATTAATGGACTGGGATTGTGGAATAACTCTATGGCTTTCAAGAATGCAGGAGAGGTTTCAGAGATTTTTATCTCTTCTTGTAAGGTCTTTTCATAAAGACTTCTCTTGCACCTGGAGAAGTCAGTAGTGATTTCATTTGGAGTGGGTCTAGGCCCTTTGTATTTGCAAACCTCTGCTGGGCTTGCAGAGCAGGCAGGCAAACAGCTCAGTGTTTGCCCACAGTAGGAAGAGAGCACTGAAGTCAAAACGTTGTTGTCAGCATATAATGGGGGCTCTGTAGTGCTGCTGCACTTGATGCTTCTTGCTCAACAGCAAGGAACTCGGCAGTCTGCAGTGCTTTAGGAAATGAGATCAACTTGTAGAACTTGTTGTGGAAGCACTCACCCAAATTTCCAAATGCAGTTACTGCCTGGACTTCAGCAGTGCTGATTTACTGCCCTGGCTACAGGCAGAGCATCTGCTTCTCTGTGAAGTGTTTGTTATTGCTGCTGGCAAGGACTCCCGCCCTGATGCACTGGAAACCTCTGCTTTTTGCCATATCAAGCTTTGGCTTGATCATGCAACCTTTAGTCATGTAGGTAAGACATCTCAGAAGGAAAATGGCCTTTAGGTTGAACTGGATGAGGAAAAGTAATTGGGAGTGACATTTTGATGGGGCAGAGGCCCTGACACCACCTGTGGGGAGAGAACTGCTGAGCACCACAGCAACAAGAGAGATTCCCAGTGACTGGAGAGTTCTGGTGAGAGAGTCTACAGTAGTCACCCTGGGGAGGGGAAGGAGAGGGTGGGGAAGTGCTCTGCTCATGGCTGCAGCAGAGGAAGGCTTCTTTAGGAGGCCGTTGTGCCAGAGAAGGAGCAGGTACTTGTGTGCAAGGAGAGCCAGGCTGTGCTTGCAGGCTGGCTGCTTTGATAGGTGCTAGACTTTGCAGATGTCCAGGTTTTGTAATCTCCTTCTCTGCCTTTTCAGGGGCAGATGTTCTTAACACAGATCTTGACCAAAGAGATGGAGGCCTTTGTTCTTGTGCAGATGAAGAGTGTGTGTGTCTGAGCAGTACTGGTTTGCACCTTGTTCTGTTTTTGCAGGTATTTCAGCCCTCGAAGCCTTGGGTCAGGCGCAGATTTTTATACCTTGGGTTTCCTTAGGAGCACATGTTCTTACTTTACAAGCTGCCTCATTTTCAAAGCATCCTGGCCCATTGTTTTGAATGGTGTGAGGCAGGGGATGGGAAATGGATGCCTTCAGGAAAAAGGCTACCCAAGGTCTTCCCTTGACTCAGGACAGTTCTGTGTGCTTATTGCTTTGGATCTTGTACTGCCAGTTTCATCTCAGCATCCGAATGAGAACACTTTGCTTTCTAAGAGTTCATCCGCTTCTGCCATGAGGCTTCACCTAATTCCCTGTTTACAGCACCAAATGGAGTTCCAGTAAAGTGACTGCCATCACTGAGAAGCACTGCTTCACCTGGGCAATCAGCAGCAGAAGAGGCAGGTGAACTTCTGAGCAGCGAAGACAGTGCTTTTTGCACCAGTGTGCTAAAGGGGGAGAAAGAAAATACATCAATGCATCCCCTTTGGCAGAGTGATCCTAAATAGAACATTTCCCCAAGTTTTCTGTGAGCATTCAGCTTCCCCAGAACAGGTGCACTTGTATCACCATAGCTTTCTTGACTTAAAGCCAGAGTTTTAGCGAAGCTGTCTGCCAGCTCTTCAGAGCTTCCCTGAAGTAGGTTTTGCTCCCTTAAGTCATGACTTTATTTCCCAAGGATTTTTAAATCGGTGTTTTGCTTCTGTGAATCATTTCTTTGCAGCTTGCTGTAGGAACCTTGAATAAACACATCTGTAATGCATAACTGTTCTGCTAATTCCAATTTTTGTAGGATGTAATTAGGTGGGAAGTTAATAAGAAGACAAGATTAAGAGCTAACTGATGACTCTATTGGCTTTCCACCATCAGCAGAAGCAGACAGGAGCAGTGTGTTTGTTCTGCAGCCTCTGCTCTGCCTGGACTGCCAGGGCTCCATGCTGGCCACAGGCTGATGCCTTTCCTTGCCCAGTGCTGATATCCTCGATGCCTTTCACCTCTGTGCTGCCTTTTCCTTTGGTCTCACCAGACCCCAGCTCCCTAGATGCTGTGTGTGTTGATCAGTGCTGCTGCCCTCTTCCAGTAAGCAAAGCAGAGCCACTACATCACTGCCCTTCCCTCGGTGTCCTCAGACGCTGCCCCCCGGAGTCCTGCCTTTTTGCCCCACGTGGCAATGGTTTGCCACCTCTCTTGCAGCCTCGGTGCCAGAGGTTTAGGAATGGGAACTGCCTCTGACGCAACCAACTGACTTCAAATCGAGCAGCCCTCCACTGCTTCATGCCACTTGCAAATGCTTCACTCCTGTCTAGCCGCTTGCCTGCGACCTTCTCATAGTAGCTGTTGAGCTCTGCTATGCCTCTCCTACAAGGTGAGCTTGGAGGAAGGGAGGGTGCAACTCCAGCTCCAGCATGCCAAGCCCACCTTGGTGTGTGCTCTCTGCTCAGGACAGGAATGCTTTTTCCTGCTTGCTGTTGCCAATTTTACAGAACTTGTGTGGGTGACTCCAACTCTTCCAACTTGCAAACCATCCTGTAGCATCCTGAGAGTGGCAATATCAGGTGAAGTGGTGACTAGGATAACTTGGGCTGATGGTTCACGTGCTTGGTGTTGAAATACTTGTGAACAGGATCCAGTTTACATTCAGCCTTCTTTATGGTAGGGATTTGAGTGTGGATTGCTTTAGGCAAAATATCTCAGACACTTAAGTATCCATAAAAAAAACAGGCAGTGTTTTGGTCCAGGAAAGAAGCCTTCAATTAAAAATAATTATAATTGCAATTTGTGTTAACCAGAGCTCTTGAAATCCATCTGAAGAGAGATGAAATCACAGCTGCTCCTTCTTTACGCAGGCTTAGCAGTGATGTTGCTGTAAGTGAGGTTTTTACCCTCAGAAAACCAGTATCAGGATTCTGTCTTCAGTCATGCTCTTCAGTGCCTCTGGAAGGGTATCTACTGGGTGTCTTGTGCCCACAAACAGTGTGGGAAGGCCGCTGTACTGCTGTGATGTGCCCATCTCTCCCTCAGTTTCCATCTAAATGGCTGCAGACCAGTGGAGGTGTGTGGTGTTCCACAGGCAGAAGTGACTCAAAGATGGAGCAGGAGCTGAGCAAGCCCAGGAGATTTGCTCCTCCAGCCTTTCCAGACATGTAAGCTGTACAGTAAATGCGCTGTGGAGAGGTGAAAATCTGTGCCAGGCCTCAGTGCAACTTATGCTGGCAGGAGAAGGGTTTGATCACTGAGTGACGCGCCAACCGTGTGACAGCACTTAAACAGCTCCTGTCAATAAGCTCTTGGTGTCAGCACCCTGATTTATCCTTTTTAGGGCACATATCCATTTACATTATCATCATCTGAAGGAGGGTGCAGCACTGCTGAAAATAAAAGCCCATGCTGGTAACCAAGAGCAAGGGAAACAAAAGATGTGCATTGATGGAGCACATGCATGTCATGGGAGGCATCTCTGGTGTCACTCATAGGAGAAGCTATTTTGGGGAAAAGAAACCCTGAAAACGTGTTTAAAATGTAGATGGGCAAGAAGAAGAAACAGAAGAGGTGCACAGCAGAACCTGAGGCGTAGCTACCTGGCTGTCCTGGCCTGTAGCTCATCTTCTCCTCTGTGGAGTGATCCTGCCAAGGCCATTTGCTGAGCTCCAGCTGTAGGCTCAGTGCAGAGAAGCACTTCAGCACGTGCATAGCTTCAAGCAGGCATTGTTCAGAGGCCAGAAAGCAATCACAGCTTGTCAAACCTCCCCACGCGTGGCCAAAGCCCTTCTCTTCATGGCTGCTCTTCACACAGAGCCTCAGAACTGCCGGAGCCGTCTTGCGCAGGGGTCAGAGCTGTGGGCACTGGTCCCTGTCTCCACGCTCTTTGCTGGGGAGGGACACCTCTCCGTGTGACCTAGATGGCAGGGGCAGCATGCACTCAGGGGCTGGCTGGATCTCTGGGCGAAACTGGCTACAAGGGATGTGCTTCCAAAAAGGTCCTGAGCTGTCCTCTTTTCAAGACTGAGGATACTGTGGTCAAGTTTGGGGCACTCACTCCAAGAAGGATATTGAGGGGCTGGAACGTGTCCAGAGAAAGGCAGAGAAGCTGGGGAAGGGTCCAGGGAACAGGGCTAGGGAGGACCAGCTGAGGGACCCTGAAGTTATTCAGCCTGGAGAAGAGGACCCTGAGGGAGACCTTATTGCTCTCTACAGCTCCCTGAGAGGAGGTCGGAGCCTGGCAGGGGTTGGTCTCTTCTCCCTAGTAACAACGGATAGTTCACAGAGGAAATGGTCTCAAGTTGCCCCAGGGGAGGTTTAGGCTGAACGTGAGAGGAAAATTCTTCACTGAAAGGGTTCTCAGACACCGGCACAGGCTGTCCAGGGAGGTGGCCGAATCCCCATGCCTCGAGGTGTTTCGAGGCCACAGGGATGTGGTGCTGAGGACCACGGGTCAGTAGCAGACTTGGCAGAGTTAAAGAGCTGGACTGGGTGAGCTGGAAGGGGGTGTCCTACCGAAACGATTCTGTAACTCTGTAACAGTGACACATCTTACGGAGCATATTGAGCCATGCCTTTGAAGACATGGGGCACTACCCGGACGTCTTCTGTGCCGAGCAGAGCAGCGACGGCAGTGCAGCAGCTTGTCTGGAACCCTTCCTCCCTGGCTGCGGCGGCTCACGGTGCCCTGCTGCACTGCCTGCCCGGGGTGAGCCCAGCCCGTGCCTCCCTGCCTGCGGCGGCTCACGGTGCCCTGCTGCACTGCCTGCCCGGGGTGAGCCCAGCCCGTGCCTCCCTGCCTGCGGCGGCTCACGGTGCCCTGCTGCACTGCCCGCCCGGGGTGAGCTCGGCCCGTGCCTCCCTGCCTGCGGCGGCTCACGGTGCCCTGCTGCACTGCCCGCCCGGGGTGAGCTCGGCCGGTGCCTCCCTGCTTGCGGCGGCTCACGGTGCCCTGCTGCACTGCCCGCCCCGGGGTGAGCTCGGCCCGTGCCTCCCTGCCTGCGGCGGCTCACGGTGCCCTGCTGCACTGCCCGCCCCGGGGTGAGCTCGGCCCGTGCCTCCCTGCCTGCGGCGGCTCACGGTGCCCTGCTGCACTGCCCGCCCCGGGGTGAGCTCGGCCCGTGCCTCCCTGCCTGCGGCGGCTCACGGTGCCCTGCTGCACTGCCCGCCCCGGGGTGAGCCCAGCCCGTGCCTCCCTGCCTGCGGGCACCTTGTGCGCAAAAGAGCAACTACAAGGCACTCCCTGTGCGCTTTGTCAGTGTCTCAGCACAGCATTCTGCAGAACATGGAGGTGCTGAGGGACGCACAACTGTGTGCAACAAACTGCTTGAAGGCCTGACTGAGGCTCTCGAGTGGCTTTGTGCAGCGCTCCTCATGGTGTTGCTTGCAGGCTCCAGCAGCCTGAGCCTTCATTCAAACGGTGGGCAGGTAGCTGGACCTGCTTGCCCGTGGGTCGCAGAGCAGATGCAGGACACCCTGGCCTCTTTTATTAATTTCTGGTGTTAAAAAATAAACACAGCAAATGAACTGCACGACCTTTACTGAGCAACCAATTGAATCACAGAACACAGCTGTTTGCAGCAAACAAGGAAAGGGCATCTGACTCACTCAAGCTCATTAGCCCTACTTATATACGGCCCTTACCCAGCACTGAGTAGATGGTTGCACAGACTCACCTCCACTACTTCATCCCCCAGGCCATGCCTTACAACTTGTTTTATCCTCAGTAAGTTCCTGTGGAAAACAAATGGGGAAGAAAAGTGCACTGAGAGACTTTTATTTAAAAAAAATAATTCTCAGGTACTTATGTTCTCTTCGGGCTGGCAGCAGTGTTGTTGTTGAAGTGAAAGTGATAACCTGAGGCTATTCATTGATGCTTTCAAAACAGTATTCCAGAACAGTAAGTCAGAGAAGTGTGTCTGGAAGTACAGCTACAGAAAACCTGGGCAATTAAAGCAGGATGCTACAGAGAGAATTACTTTCAGATCTCATCATGCTGGAAGCTTGATGTGTGAGTGTGGTGTGTTCTTGAGTAGAACACCACCAAGCAGCTGACCCACTCACTTGGAGGGTCTGAGTCCCCAGCTGGAAAGAAAATCTGGGCAGTTTGTTGGCCTTGGTCTCTCTGATGCAAGCAGCTACGGCCATGCAGAGCTGACGCCCACCTCACTGAAACAGCAACGAGAAGCTGGAGATGTCAGGCTTGGAGACAGGACAGCCACGGGAGAGCTGCTGCTGGGAACAGGCTGGTTTGAGAAGTGCTTTCTGTCATTCCACTCAAGCAAGGGTGTGGGCTGGGGTGAGGAGAGGAGGGTCCTGTTCAGAGCAGAAGTGGCATCTGCAGTGAACCAGATTGCCCCACTGTTGTCTGTGATAAAACATTCCTGGGTGTCCTGGGGAGCAGAGATGGACAAGGGCAGCGAGTGCTGCTGTTTCATTATCACTTCTCAGCTCGCTCCTTGCTTGAAATCCGTAGCTTGCGATAAGGAATTCCAGCAGAAACTAACAGGTGAGACCAACAACTCAATCACACAGCGAGGAGATGAACTGCAAAGTGAGGAAACAGTGATTGGTAGGTCACAGCCCTGCCTCCCAGCAAGCCTGCACTGATGCCTGCAAGTCTGGTTCTCAGGCTGTTCCTAGGAGCCCAGGTACTGCTGATGCTGGGAGCACTCATTAGCTCTGACCTCTGGTACTCAGCTGAGGCTGTGCTGAGCTTTGGCAAGCAGCACCTTGTAAGGTGCATACTCTGCTTCTGGTGTACCAGCAGGCCACCAAGCCATTCTAGAACTTGTCTTTAATGCACTGTCAGCCTCAATCCTAACTAAGCCTACCAATATGAACAAAGAAGCCCCATGTTTCTCAATGTAGCTGCTGTAACAAAGCATCAAGAGAAGATGGGCCAGCTCAGCATTCTCTAATTTGCTGGGGTTTTCCCACTTTACAGTAAAGAGCAAGAAACACTCTTGGAGATCACAGAATGGTTCAAGTTGGAAGAGACTTTACAGAGCATCTGGAATAATATCACTAAACAATGACTGTACTAGATCAAACCAAAGGTCCATCCAGACTCCATCTTGCCTCTAACACTCAACGAATGCTTACGGAAGAGAAAGAGGCCAAGCATGTAATATATTTCTTCCTAAAGAACTCCTATACCCCATCTGCTTTCCCTTTGTCAGGGGAAATCTCATCCTCTGCACCCTTTGTTTTGCCTACTGTGGCTGCAAACCCTTAGGCTGGGTTTTATAACTGCCTGGTGTTACTGCTGGTAACTGCTGGCGTAACACCAGTGCTGGTGTCACCGGTGGGTACATCAGGCATGCAGGCAGAATAGCTGCACTGAGTGCAGGCTTGACTTGGAAGTACTGATCTCACTTTTCTCAATGAGACCTGTAGAGTTTCACAGAGCCACTGAGGTGACATTGCTCAAAGCAGACCAAACTGACAAGAAGCTTGTTCTGGCTCAGATTGTTGGGTTAGTTGTTCTTTCCTCTCTCTTTTTTTTCTTCCTGTCTTTCTTCTTATGTTGTTGTTGTTTTTTTCTTCTTCTTTCTCTGAAAACCAATAAACAAAAGATCTTTGCCCTAGACTCTCCACTTACCCTTATGAAATATCAATAATAACTCTGCCCAATTCCTTGTCCAGAGTGATCTCTTTGTTCTTTTTCTCTTAGGTCTTTAGGGAACTCATTTAGCATGCAGTAGGTAAGGAGAAAAGGAGATTTTTTTTGTTAGAAAAATCAATGTTGAAGGTATTTTGATGTGAATCTTCTTTCCTGTCTGATGTTTACAGGGAGAGAGGTCTGAGGAGAACTGTCATGGTATGCAGCAAGTGATCTTCAGCTGCCTTCTCTGCTTCTCTCTTTGCCCAAACTATTTCCAGCATGATGATAATCTGAAAATTAGAAAATTGTCTCCAACCATGAGCTGACTCCCTCCATGGAAAAGGCTACTCAGGGCGGGGCTCGGCACAGTGCTCTTCCTGTGCCTCTCCTGCTTTCTCAGTCAGCTTCAGGGCTGGGCAGGCAGAAGCTGTGTGCTTCCTTCATGCACTTTGGTCCCCTCTTGAAAAAGAAGTTACCTGGGGCCCTGCAGTACTTGGAATAACAGCCAGAAAAGGAGTAGGACACCTTTGGTGAAGTCAGGTTGCCTTTTCCAGGTGTTTTGAAACATTGAAGTGATTTCTTAAAATACAGTGAGAAACCACAGTATCCTGGTGGTCCTGCCACAAGTCTGCCAGATATGCCAGAAGGCAAAGGGTTACCTGAGAAGTTTGTGAGCATTCACACTGAATTTTGAATGTCTTGGTATTTGGAATCCAAATGTCACGCCTGGGAGGGGAGGCTTTGCTATTGACACAGGCACCGGCTGGACACCTGCAAGCCAAATGTCCCCCTCCGTAAAACGAACCTGTTGTGCCTCTTGGGCTAGTCAAAGGCCAAGAAAAATGGTGCTGAGGTGAGTTGCTGTCACTGAGAGCCAATCTGTGCTTTGAGAGATTATTTTCACGGGCATTTGGTGACTTTTTTACAGAAAAGATCATTTAAAGAACAAACTACCCTAAAGGTGAGGATGGTGACAGGTGGGAAATGAATCAAGATGATGTAATTCATTCAGCAGGAGCAGAAGAGCAGAGCCTGAGGGGCCTAGAACTAGTTTGAAGTCTGAGCAGCTATGGCCAAGGCTTGTGCTTATTCTCCAAACCCGCTGGGAGTGACTTGTTTCAGTTTCATTGTTTGCTCCTCACTGAAATCACTTCGGTTTCTCCCTGCTGATTATCAGGAGAGGCTCTGAAGAAGGTTCTTGCCTACCAAATCTCAGCTCTCTACATCCCAGCCTCAGTGTGTGACGCATTGCACAGATCTTGGCATAGTCATTGGGGCCACCTGGAAAAGAGACTCTTCTGCCCTCTGCTTCCCGGGGTGTTCTTAGGTGCTTGATTGCATTAACCAAAGTTAATGGTTGATATCAGGGACAGGGGAAAAACAAAGCAGGCAGATGGGACAGCTGTGAAGCAGAAAAGCCCCTCAGCACAGAGAACATGCACTGGCAAACCGAAGCAAGGCACCAAGACATCAGGTTGGATAGAGGTTGTGGACACAAGCCATCAGTTTGGAGATTTCAGCAGTGGAAACAATGACAACTTAATACTCCAGTTTTAACAGCACCACATTCTCAGCTGCACCAGACTTCGAGCTGCCCACTCTAACAACATCATTCCTGATAAATCCTCAGTCCCTCATGCACAGCCTGCTCATTTATAGAGAGCAAAGGCAGCCTCTGAACCTCTAGGCAAGAAAAAAATTGCCATGGAAGTTAGGGAGAGAGTGGAGATGAATGCTGCAGTTTCGATCTCCCCAGAAAGCAGTGCAGTTCCCATGTCATTAGCTCACTCCTTCTAGCAGGACAAAGAGTGCACTGTGGGGTCCTGCTCACCTATCAGCTTCACTCTTTTTACTTAGGGAGTTGAAAGTTGTGATCCCCAGTGAGAAAGAGGGGGTGTAGAGCCTGGGAGATGTAAGAAGTGCCTTTTATTTCCCCTTGATAGAGACATAACGTGACTTGTGTGAGCGTTTCAGAGATTGACTGAGGCTCTGCGGCGGCAGTTACAGCTGCTTCCTTCCAAAGTCAGTCATCAGCCGAGAGAATCTTAATTTCTGCAGACCAGCAGGTTTTTAGAAGGTGATTATGGGAGCAGGCTGTCCTTGGACAAGCCATTTTGACAATGAAATGAAAGGGAGAGTGGAGCTGTGCTGCCTCACTGCTGCCTTTCCTCCTGAAACCAGCGAAACTTTCAGTGTGCACTTGCCCTGGCATATTAAAAGAAGTTGAGGGGGGATGATTTATAGGTTTAGAAAACGATGTGCAACAGGTGACTTCCTTTCTTTTAACGTCTGCAGGCTGTTGTGTGGGGTTCAGTCAACCAGGGCTTTGTTCCTCGTGGTGAGCACTGTTGCTATGGAAATTATATACCATAGGAAGAGCTAGTTGCTGCTGCAAAGAAGGGGTTTGGAAAGCAGTGTAAGGAGTAAAATGGCCCTTCCCTTGCGAAGGGGGAGGAAAAGATCAATTAGTTGTCTCCCTGTCCTCAGAAGGATGCAGCTGAACTAAACTAATGTGAGAAGAAACCCTAAAAACAGGAGAAGGAACAAGTAGGTTCATGAGCATTGAAAACAGGGTGGGGAGTGAGTGGCATTTCAGGCAGCTTTTTGTGCTTGATATCAATAAAAATTGTTACTGACCCAGAATTCAGGTCACCGTAGCCTGACAGTTGCTCACCACAGGGATTTTTTTATTATTGTTTTTATTTTGTAAACATCACCATAGAAGTGTTAGGAAAATGCCACTGCTGCAGCAATATTGGTTTCAGAGAGGAGAAAAGAGCTAAAACGGTGCGATGCCTGCAGCTGCTTTGTTTTAGCAAGCACAAAAGGAACTAATTAAAGCTGTATTAAGTGTGAAAAGTCTCTATGTGGATGTAAGACCGCGAAGTTGAAGAGGCTAAAACAGAGTGTGCTTGAGAGCTGGGAAATGACTGAGACAGCAACCCCCCAGCCCTGCGGTGCTGGTTCCAGGTGCTGCTTTGGCGTGTTCACAAAACCCACCCCGGGCTCGCCTGTCACAGCTGGCCAGACGACAGCGCTGCTCTGAGGAGCAGGCTTCCAAAGAGCCTTATGCTGGGCTGGTCTTCTCTCTGAATGGGTCTGTGCTGCCGCCGTTAATAATGGTCCTGCACCACAGCTGAGCATTTGTGGGACTCCTGCTCGTGTTCATCTGCTGGCCGCTCAGGGAGCGTGTCTGACCCCACCCCGGGCAAGGGCACGTCTGGCTGGCAGCTGCCCCCAGCCCTGGCTGCTTATGCCGAGTCCAACAGAAGACATCACAGAGCATCAGTGCCTCAAGCACTTCCTCATCCCGCCCACAACATTTTGGCAGTGAACTCATTCTAAGTCATCCATTAAAGCTGTCTTGTTCAGCTGATAGATGACCCTCCTCTAGGCCATGCAGCCTCCGGTGTCCCCGCTCCGGGGTCAGCTCCTCTGGACTGCTGCCAAGCTCATTTAGTCACACTGCTCTAACTTCATCTCTTTTTTCCTCTTCCATCCCTGTTACCTCAGCTCCTTAGAAAGGCAAAGGGGTGGGTAAGGCACCAGTAATCAAGTGTGACCCACAGCACATGGTAATCCACCCTCCAGCTATTTGGAACTGCCTCATTGGCTTTCTTATTATCATGCTCATGCCCAGGAAAATAGATTTGTAGTTTTTCTTCTTACCCAAGAGACACCCTCAGCTGTTGGTGCCAGGTTCTGCAGATCTGTAACTATGACTATTTTAATTCCTTTTCCTAGGTATTTTGCCTTTGTTTGTTTGTTCTTTTTTTTTTTCCCTCTGAGTGAGCTGTTACTGTGCAAGAGCTCCGGGCAGGAGGCTGTTAGGAGGCAGACACATGCGTAGACCAGGGACAAGTGGTGTTTGGAAGGCCATCATGTGAGTGCATGTTCACTTCCTTTGCCTCACCAGCTATGAGTTCCCTGTTGGATCAAGCTCTTACCAGCCTGCTCCTCTGCACACCTGAGATATGCCTGGGGTTGCCTTTTGCAGAACCAAACGCCTGCAGAACTTTGAGCTATCTGAGTGAGGAATCAGACTCCAGCTTTGGACTCTGCAGCATGTGTAAATGTATAGCACTGAAAACATCTTTCCCAGCAAGGTTAAGATGCTGTTGGCTGAAGAGCCTCTTTGTCGTGGTGTAATTATTTATCATGGCCAAAGAGTAGGGGAAGCTGCATCAGGAGCTGTCCCATTGTGCTCTGCAGCAGCCTTGAGATTCTATATCAGCTGAGTAACAAAGCAGTGCTCTTGGATAATGGCAAGGAAAGAATGTTGGAGGATAATGGGCTGATCTCCTTGAACACCTCCAGCAGTTAGATTTGCCAGCTGAATGAGGCTTTAAAACAAAGATTACTTCGGATTCTCTCTGGGACCTTTCCAGCATGCTGAATGCCAGGGAATCTGTGCTGGTACACAGGGTTTGGGATTGCAGGAGGCTTTAATGCTGTATATAAGGTTGCACTACACTGAGCAGGCACCGATGTCTCTGGCAGTCACTCCTGTGTGCCAGCCAGCTGGCTTCTGTTTCTGCCTGTGCTTCCCTACAAGAACCTTGTGATCCCACAAGCAACGTTTTAATAGCAAGCTGGGGAGATATGTAGGAGATTTAATTTTTGTCTAGTGTGTCCCCTGTTACCCCTGCCTTACCCTTACCAATCACCATGAAATTTAAGCCATCAATATTATGGAATCCAAAAGAGTTTATTAGCAGGAGTAAAGGATGGATTATGGCAACTCTTAAGAAACATATAATCCATGGGCAAAGCTTCCACCGTTATTCATGTGTCTCCTATGTATTATCCAGAGGACTGTTAGGAAGAAATGATTAAAGAGGGCTGTCAAGACGGAATTGACCTGTGTAGTAAGGTATAGATCAACATGAGGCTGAGGACTGTAAGAAAATAAGTTCTCCAGCTAGGTACACGAGTGTAAAATCAAAGGCACTGGGGCTGAAGCATGGAGGATGAAGTAGGGCTATCAGATTCCAAGCCAAGGTTCTTCGCAACTGAGCGCTCAGAAGGCATGGTACCAGCTCCTACATGGGAAGCTGATAACTGCAAAAGGAGTCTGGGCAGGAAGAGAAGTGTCTAAGTTATTGCTCAACGTTTAACTTATCTCACGTAAAGCACATCTTTCCATCTGTATTGCAAAGCTAGCAAGCTTTGGTATCAATGCAACCTTACAGACAAGAGTAAACTGGAGATGCAAATCAGTCCAAAGTCTGCATTGGAAGATTGTCGATTGAGGAAACTCCAGGCTTTTGTGGAAGGCTGGGTTAGAACATCACAGCAGCCTCTAGCGAGGGAGTCTTCCTGCTGCAGTTATATCCCAGACTGCTTCTGCTCACAAGAATGAAATCAGGAAGCTGGGGCAACAGGAACCATAGTAATGTCTGGAAAAAACAGACATTGGTGGTGCTTCTGTAGGTAGCACTGCTGGTTTTGCCCAGTTGACTTTATGCATGGCGAAAGATCTCTTGGAGCCAGCTGTAGAACAGATCTTTCTGCCAGCTGCATTATCCCAGAAGCAGTTGTGAGTCACTCCAAAAGGCTCAGACCATGAACAGTCAATGCTGTGCATACTTCTGATGTCTGATGGAAGCAGCAACAATGAACATCTAAAACTGGAGAAAACCCCCACTGTTCTCAGTGTTAGGTTCCTGATCTCTAGGTAGAGGGCTGACACCATGCTTTGCGGTGTAAGGGTGCCTTGGAACAGGTTCAGAAGCATGCTTCTGAAGACAATGAGGTTTGTGAGGTTCAGCTTTGCTTCCTGTCTCCTCGGTTTTCATTAGCTTAATTTGCATAGCATCTCCTTGCAAAATGTCGCTGCTGGGACAGCAACCAAAAGGAGAAGTGACCCACAGGTTGCAAGTACCAAGCTGTGTGTACCTGGATGGTTAAATGGCTCCTGTGGGACATCCAGAAACAAATCACTGGTTTGCTGTTTGAGTTCCATTTTACTGCTGTGCAGAGGGGAACTTGCTCTAGGTCCTCTTCAGCAATGGTGCATCTATTTTTCTGCTGTTGTCATAGACTGCTTGTGATAGCCACAGAATGGACATCTCAGAAGCGGGGAAGGGAGCATTTTGAGTCAGCAGATCCTTCTTGGTAGCACAGTCTGTAATCATGCACAGCTTGTTGCTGTGGCCATTGCTGGGTGACCAGCAGCTTACCATCTTTCTGCTGGTGGTGAGCTTTACAGGCAGGCATTGAGTGTAGAAGAGATGTTCTGTTGCTTTGATTAGCCCTGAAGAAGCAGTAATAGAACAAGCAGTGTAAGGGAAAGCACAGGCCCAGCAGCTGAACAACGTGTAGAGAGCTGTCCAGTCTAAGAAAGGGAGGTAAATGATTGCAGAGGGGCTGTGTGCAGGGCATAGTTATGAATACTTGCCCCTCTGTGCCTCTCAAAACACAAATTGTTCATGTAGCATGAACAAGACCCCAGTGATGCTGAAATCAAGGGTTAAACACACAACTGGAAGTGCTCACAGGCATAGCAAAGACTAGACTAGCTAATGATCTGATGACCTGTAGTGGCTGATGCTTTGCTCTTCAGCTTCTTTTCTGAGGGACAAAGGTGGACGCTCACTTGCACTGTTTGTTATCCTTGCTGCTTCCTTCTCCCAGCCACCCTCTCCCTTTGCCCAACAGTTGCTTTGCCAATCCCAAAAGGACTGGATAATTTACTTAGGGATTTCATGAGAGTGGAGGGCAAGAGAGGTTCTCAGTGCTTCCTCTGCGGTTGCATCTTGCACTACAGCCACATAGCTTGTGTGGCACCAGCAAACATCAGGGAACCCACAGCCCCTTCTCTCCACTTCTCAGCCACAGGAAAGGCTGCAGTCAGGCCATGTGCCTTGTTGGGTGGCAGAGATTTTGCTCACTCTTCAAAGGGTTTCTCTGTTAATTAAGGAGTGAGGTCAGACTGCAGCCCTAATAAATGCACACAGAAAGCAAAAGCTACAAGGACATAAAAGAAAATATTTTTTTCTTTACTTGGCTTAACAATTAGGATTCTCTGCTGCACTTCAGAGTTAAGTGTGGAGAGAGCTAAGTGTCATTAAAATACCAGGATCATGCAGAACTCAAATTTTGATATCTGTGTTTTCCTCTTTAATGAGGCTTTGCCACTCAATCTGTCCATCAAATATGGTAATAGATAAGTCTGGGAGAGAGGAGTTATTTTAGCCAGACTCCTCTTGTAGCAAAGATCCTAGGAAGACACAAGCCCATGCCCAGGGTGAGCTGCTAAATGAGGCCTGAGCAGGCAGGTCTCATTAATGCATGGTTTAAATGCAGGCTGCATTTGTCACCTTGCTCCAGGTGGACACTTGACACAGAGACTGGGCTCCTAAGTATGGTGTGCCCACTCCTTTCAGTAATTGGATTATGTGCCTGCAGCCAGAGGAGCATAGATCTTGTCAAAGCGGATTACACCCACGATCCATCTGATCCCCCCTCCTCTCTTGCAGTGGCTGGTGCCAGCTGCTGCGGAGCAAGGCACAGCCATGCTGGACTAAGGCAGATGTGGCACCGCCTGGCACCATGCAGAGCTCCATTCAGCTCTTCAAGAGTGAATCACAGAATCACAGAAACATCTAGGTTGGAAAAGACCCTCAAGATCACCAAGTCAAACCTATAAGAATATCAAGTCTTTCAGCTGACATCATTCTTGCCTGATACCATGGGAACAATGCTGTGACATTGGGACAAGAAGTGTGGGTGAACACAGAAACGATTTTGCCCATGCAGGGACCAAGAGGCAGAAAAGCAGCTGGAAGTAGACACTTGAAGATCTCAAAGTACCTCATATTTGGATCCTTTGGTAAAGTTCTTCTGTCTGTCACCCTCCCAGCCCTCTGCTGAACCTGTCAAGGGCTCTCCTGGTGAAGGTGTTTTCAGGCGTCACTGCTAGAGACCAAGCAGCAATGCATGTGGGTCAGTATTGATTAAAACACCTCCATGCAGATTTCTGTTCCACCTCAAAATGTTCATGGAGAAAATGTTGACTGCATGTCAACCCCAGGGAAAAACCAGGAGGTGGAAAACAAGTGGTAAAGAGGCAAGGCATACACCCAAAGTGCATGCTGTCAGGAAGGCAATCTTGTGAATGGCCAAGCCACGTCCTCTCTGCAGCCAGATCCGGAGCTTTTAATAAAACGTCGAGATGTGCTTTATGAAGATTCCACAGGACACGTTTTATAGAACTTCTGTCTCATAAAAGCTGGAAAAGACAATGGCTGGACAATTTCACAGCACCCATGGGCAGTAAAGCGAAAATGCTTTCATATAAACTTGTCAATCAGAACTGATTCTGTTTCTCTTTGTAGGGGGCATCTTCGCCTGCCTGGGCTTTGCGTTGCTTCCCAGCCATGGCTGCTGGGCCTTAGAGATCTCTGAAGATGTGTGTAATGCAATTCTGCAAGCACTGCTCCTTTATTGGCTTTATTTGCTGGCCTCTGTCTCGCAGCCTCTCCGCCCCTTCCCTGGAGTCGCTCCCCTTGCTGCCCAAGGTAGCTGCTTTCAAAGCACTTCTTGGTCAAACCAGGAACAACCTTTCCTGGTTCAAGGCCAATGCAGAAGTCAGGGTGGAGAAAAGCTATGCTGATTTACACCACCTGCCCCAAGCAGACCTTTTAGCATTGCTGCTTTTTGGTTTTTCCCCCTACAAAATACCTTCTGTTCGGTACGAATTTCCCAGGTCTTTTTAGGATGCAGTAAAAAGTGCCATAAATATTAAAGGCTGAGCGGTCCCAGTGCCAGGCACTTGATGGCAAGGCTCATTCCCTCCTTTTATGTGGAAATGGATAGGAGAATGCAAATGAGACTGCAGGTGTTAGCAGGTTCCATCTGACAATGATGGGAAAAGGGCTGACGGATGAATAAGCCATTTTGTCTGTAATGTATAAGGCTGCTCATTAAATCTAGACATCCCATACATCTTTAAACTGACTTTATATATGTAAGGGGGGAACTCAACAAGTGTAGTCAAGGGCAAGGAGTAGAGGGTAAGTTTGCATTTAAATAAAAAAAATTTCTTCCTTGACTAGTCTGAAGCACTGAAAAGGCAATTTTTTTGATCTGTTTTTACAGTTTCCCTCAGTATCAGCCTGGAAATCCCAAGGTACACCGGCCTGGATCAGCAAAGGCATGGCCAGCAGCACCTGGGCATGGACTGTCCCCCTGAACTGGGCACTGGTGAGACCACACCTTGAGTGCTGGGTTCAGTTTTGGGCCCCTGACTCCAAGAAGGTCGTTGAGGGGTTGGAACAGGTACAGAGAAAGGCAATGAAGCTGGGAAAGGATCTGGAGAACAAGGTTGGGGAGGAGCAGCTGAGGGAGCTGAGGGTGTTTAGTCTGGAGAAAAGCAGGCTGGAGGAGACCGCATTGCTCTCAACAGTTCCCTGAGAGGAGGCTGCAGCCAGGTGAGGTTGGGCTCTGCTCTTAAGGAATAAGTGATAGGACAAGAGGAAATGGCCTCAGATTGTCCCAGGGAAGGTTTAGGTTGGACACGAGAAGAGAGTTCTGTGATCCTGTAAAGAAAATCTGCCAGGAGCTCTCACTGCCTATAGAAATTCAGCCAGTTCAGACCAAGTTGATCACAGTGCAAGGAGGAGCAGGAGCAAGGCAGGCGAGGATGTCAGTAGTCAGAAAGTGTCTGGAGGAGTCAGTGCCTGTTCTGCATTTTGTTCTGCCGCAAGTAGGATGAAGAACAAAAGAGACAAGGATGGTGATGACAACTGACGTGAAAGTGCAGAGTGACGGCAGTCCCTCCAAACCGTGCTGCGGCAGGAGGGAGGGCTGTAAGGACATCTTGAATGCTCAGCCCAGGGGCAGGTCACGCAAATCCACCTCCTGCTGCTTTAGATTTGGGTGGCTTAATATTTAAGGTCTCCTTCATTTGGTCTGTGTGAAGATTATTGACTCCACTGCAGGAGAAAGAAAGAGCACCCAGCAAACATGGTGTAGCCAGGAAGGATTGAGCCTTAGTAGGCACTCCCATCAGTCAAGGAGTGCTCATTAAACCTCCTTCCTTCCACTGAAGGCTTCCAGAAAATCTGCCACGAGTCCTCTGGAGCCACTTAACTCGTTTTGTTGGAATCCCCCTCTCCCTATCAGGCTGCAGGGCTAAATTTACTGTGTCTTAATCTATTGATTGGTTGTGATTATTTTTTGGTTGGCTACCTTGGGCAAATCTGCTAAAATAATCCCACAGCTTCTCAGTGATTTATTACACATCCACAACCTAGAGATCAATCCACTTAAACACAAGCAGTGCTGCTTGCTTTTAAAGCAGACATTACAGCCCAAGAAAACACGATGTGAGACGGGAGGTGAGGGGTCCTCTGGGGACTGCCACAAAGCTTTTCAGCTTTAGAGGTGTGCTGGGTGTCTAGCAGCAGCTCCAGCAGCTGGTTATGGAAAGGCTGCACATGAGCCACCCCTGAGAACCTGTGTGTCTAAGCAGCTCACCTCCAGTTTAACAGGCAGTAGAGCCTGTTTCGGGCATTATTATTTTTCCTCCTAATTTACTTTATCTTATTTTATTTCTCTCTACCCTCTTCTGAGATTTTCGCACTCGTACTGTGGCCAAGAGCAGAACAAATCTCATTTCCCTGGTTCACACAATCAGATCTAGAGGCTGCTAAAGATGTTTTGATTCCAAAGGTTCAGACCCAGCAGGGCAGTAACATCAGCCTGGCAGCGTAAGCGGCCACTGCCAGCGCTGCTCTCTGGTGTCTGCTGCCGCACGGAACGCGCAAGGCCCCCGTTATTTCCCAGGGTAGAGCAGAATGGCAACGGTGTGGCCTCAGCACTGTGCAAGCCAAGAGGAATAACTGCAATGGGTCTGGTTTATTGGAACACACAGAAACGTCTGCAGCCTGCAGGCTGCAATGTACAGCTGAACAGAGAGAAAAGGCTGCAGGTGTGACACACGGACGCGCCAGAGGCTTGGAAAGAGGACTTCTGTGCCTAAGGAACACCAAGCTTCCATGAGGGAAACCAGCCCTCTATAAACAAGTCATGACACTGGCTAAGGGAGCTTCTGGGTGACAAAAAGCAGCTGACAGGGGATAAGTCTGTTTTGTCCTGGTGTACTTTCATTGCTAGATCCATTCCCCAGACACAAATCTCTCACGTTGGGAGTTGCTCCAAGTCAGGATGCCATTGGCCTTCTTGGCTGCCTGGGCGCACTGCTGGCTCACATTCAGCTGCCTGAGCACACTGCTGGCTCACAGTCAGCTGCCTATTACAGTCCCCAGATCCCTTTCAGCCAGGCAGCTCTCCAGCCACACTGCCCTAAACTTAATGCAGGCTCCAAAGGAGGGAATGGGCTGATTGCCACCCATCAAACTCTCTAAACCCACCTCAACCAGACCTCTGGATGTTCTATAGACACTAATTCTCTCTCCTCTGTGCTTCCAACTGCTTTGGCACAAGTGGTTCAAGCCTATTCTCAAAAATACCTGCAGCAGTCTTCCAGTGTTGAAAGGGGGCTACAAGAGAGCTGAGGAAGGACTTTTGCAAAGGCATGGAGTGACAGGACAAGGGGTGATGGCTTCAAACTGGAAGAAGTTGGATTTAGACCAGTCATTAGCACAAGATTCTTCCCTGTTAGGGTGATGAGACACTGGACCAGGTTGCCCGGAGAAGTTGTGGAGGTTCCAAGCCTGGAAGGGTTCAAGGCCAGGCTGGATGAGGCTTTGAGCATGCTAGTCTGGTGGGAGGCATTCTTGCCCATGGCAGGGGTTTGGAATGGGATGCTATTTAAGGTCCATACCATTCTAGCATTTTATGCTGTCCTTGTTATTATGGCAGAGAAACTTGGGCAGAACTTACTCTGCACAGATCTACCTCAGACTCTGTATTCCTGAGTATCTGTGGTAGAAATTAAATAAGTATTAATGTTCTTTTAAAAGAAGAGCACAATCACCCCCATGAAGGGGGAGAACAGGAAAAGCCTCTTTGCATAGCAGCTGCCCTGAAATGGCTTTCAATGTAATTGCTGCAGATAAAGATATTCTATCTACATGAATCTTTAATTTTACAGGAAGATGATTGCTTCACACATTAGATTTGTCACTGCAACATGACAGCCTTTCCTTATCTGAGCCTTCCCCACTAAATCTTTATTCACCACAACAACTGATGCATGACTCCAGATATTACAGCAGGCAGCACAAAATGAAAACAGTTTCACACAGAAGTATCAAACACATGTAGTAAATATGTATAAAACACCCCAGATCCTCAATGGCAGGATCTGACACAGCCATAAAGAGAAGAGATTCTGACAAAGAAAGGAACCAAAAAAATGTGTTACTGCTGTTTCCCCCAGCCCTGCTTGGGCTGATTGAAAAGGGGGGCAGTGTGCTCAGAGAGGGAGCTAGCAGGGCTAGAACAGACACCTCAATTTCTGGTGGAACAGGCTGTGTTCCAAAGTGCAGGCAAAAATTCCATCTTCCTCACCTGTGACATTTCTATTACTCTAATTCAGCACAAGCTTTCTTTAGCTCACCAGGCAATTTTTACTCTTTATTTCTTGCCCTATGCTTGTCCCTTAATTCTGACAGCAAATGATGGATTTTTTTTTCCATTAGTGTATCCTGGCTTCACATTCAGTGTCTAAATCTGTCCAATAGTCTGGATACAGGTGAGTTCCTCTCCTGATGCTCTTTGGCCACCAAAATAGTAACCTAGATGCCTAGACACAGATTTGTTTACTGTCACTGCCTCAAACTGCATAAATTTGAGTTAATTTCCTCTTTTTTTCTGGTCTCTTAGTGGTTTGTGCACCTCAAAACTGACAGCACCATGCTTCTTGCACCTTGGGAAGAGCCATGCTGCAATCAGAAGAATCCCTAACTGCAGGTTGTGGAGGCCAGAAATGAAATGCCAGAGGAGGACAACCAGCCAAAATCCACAGGTGATGCTTCCCTGTGCTGTAGCACCCCTCAGATATGTGCAGAGCTACACCCACAAAGGCACTCGGCTGAAGTCCTGTGCTAAGGCAGGGTTCCTGCACTTTTTCGTCCGTGGTTCCTCAAGATCCTTTAGATGACCAGCATGCACAGAAGCAGCCCAGATAAGAAGGGAGGGAAATCCTGGGCTTTCCTGGGAAAACTTTCTTCTTCTGCAGCCAAAATCTGGCTGCACAGGCAGGAAGGTGGTTTGGAGTGTCTGTGGACTGACTTATTTCATCTGAGACCATTCAGCCATTTATCTGGTATCCCTTTTAATAGTTCCTATGGAAAACAGGTATTTTGGCACAAGAAGCTTTTGGGATGTTGCATTTTCAGAAGTCAGACGTCTTCTTTCCAATCTCCCCCTCTCACCTCCTCTTTTGCTCTTCCCCATGAAAAGGTAAACAGTTTTCAACTGAAGTAAGTGAAATCTGACCACAGTGCAGGAAGAGTTCTGATCAGCTTTATCACCTACTGCTGAAGTAATCCCACCCTCATGCATCCGTGGCCAAAATATCTGTATATTTTAATACCCTTAAATATTTACTGATTTATTGATTTTAAATTAGGTCTGTCACTGGATGGGGCAAAAAACTGATCTGCACCACTGTTTATATTCTTGAAGCCCTCTCCGGAGTACTGCATTTTCAGTAAGGAAATGGCAGTTAGTGAGAAAACTTATCTCATGTTGCTCTTTACATTTATCAAAAGCACTGAGAAGCAGAGCTCAGGACCTTTGTGCTATTTCAGTTACATCTTGCAAAGTGAAACACAATCAATAGTTTTTTTTCTGTGGCCATTTTAACCTAAAGCATATTTTCCAATACAAAGTAAACCTCAGGATGCCAAGCTTTGAAATATCACTTTGAGGAGTGACATTTGCTGGGACTTTCTTGCTTCTGAAAGTGATCATATTTGTTTCAAAGTGTATTGGGAGTTATATTTGGAGATGCAAAGTTCAGTCACAGCTTTGAACAGCGAGATCTCTAGATCTATCATCTTTCTTTCTCTCCATCATCTCTCTCTCCTTCTCTCCATCATCTCTCTCTTTCCATCATCCCTTTCTCTTTCTCTCTACCATCTCTCTCTCTTTCTCTCCATATCTATGTATCTCTATCTCTCTCTATCTGTGTATCTATGTATATACTTACATGATAGGTCTGCTTATCATGTATTCTTATCTGGCCAATCCTTACTTATGTTAGTCCCTTTCCTCTCCACAGACCAGTAGAATAAAGTGTATTTCAAACCTTTTCATTTCTCATGGACAGCAGTCACCTAAAAACCATCTCAGTGCCTTCAAGGCAAACCAGGGCAGATCAGAGAGGTAGCAACAGCACAAGGATGTGCTGTCGACAATGCAGCCTGAGGAAGAACTCGTCGGGTCAAACACAGAAGACTTGCTTTCCTCGCCGGATCACAATGCCATCAAACATAGACAAACAACTCCCTCAACCCCACTGCTATTCTTTCCAGTTTGTTTACAACATGAATCTGTCCTTAAAATCTCAAGTTAAAAGATCTCTTGTGGTGAGTATCTGGAGTGTTCGGGCGTGATACCTTCTAGAGAGCGTGGAGATGGGGGCGATATCTCCCTTCAATGGCTGAAGAGTCTCCTAGGTTCTACACATCTCCACAATGGCAGCACCCTGCTTGCCATAAACTGCTCTCTGTCAGACAGGAGACAAGGGTCCCAAGATGAACTGTCTCAGATTAAAATAAAATCAGCCTTATTGTGATTTTTTTTTCCTCTTAACACAAGTTAGGGAAGCCTCTGCACTGCTGAATGGGAGTGACTCTGTCTGCTTACGAGCAAGCACCTACAGCCTGCTGTCTGCAAGGATGCTTCATGGCAGCAGCTGCATCCTCCAGCACGGATCTACCACCCTGACTCCTTCTCTTGGGATGTGAAATGGGCTTCAGCATGAAATAAAAGGTGGGGATTATTAAATTGGGTGCCTAATTGGACTGCTCATGTTGTTAACACAGAAGCCTAGAGTTTAAGATGGGCTCTGCTTTGGTTGGCTGTCCCCTATGTCCTAGAAACAAAACTTGTCTCTTCTGCTTACCAGAAACAAGTCTAACTGCAAACACTCAGCATAAACTGGTTGAATCACATGTTACGAGTTAAGCCAATTTAATTACATCTGAAGTCAGGTTACGCAGCAAGTTAATTATGAATATTTGTTACTAAAATATCAGCAGCAGTCTCTTTGATTGGCACCAGCATTATTACTTCAAATTAGTTACAGCCCGAATGAGAGAAAAATAAATATAGCTCTTGTCACATCTATAACACCACTCTGGGCCAGCCAAACGCTAATTAGGAAATGAGAATAAATAGTGGGCTAACATCAGCCTGGCCCAAACAACGGGGAGGGGGGAAAAAAGCCACCAGCAATAGAACTGTCAAGGGGAGGAGGAAATATTGCTGGATGTGGCTGCAGTTTGCGATCAAATCAAATCAGCCACCAAACAATAGGAGGGCCGAGCCGGAGCTGGCCCCCTCGGAGTGCGGCACTGATTGCATTAGCGATAGCGGGCGGCCCCGGGGGCGGGCAGAGGATGGGAGCGCTCGGTGGGGTATGGATGAGTGATGGGGACAGGAACGCGTGCGAGCAGCACATGAATTCCTGAAAAGGGCAGGCTAACAATATATGGAAATCTTCACAATAAAGGCTCTCTCGCCAGCTTTCCAGGCCACGCCGAGCAGGGAACAACCCTTTTTTTAGCCCTTGGGATGCTCCCGAACCACAGAAAGACAAGAAACTGTCCAGCTCTGAGTCCCAGGTCCTTCGCCTTTTCTGCTTACTCACTGCGCTGAAGGGAGCTCCAGCACTTTCTGTGGCGGCACCGGGAATGTGGGAACCAACCTGCGGCAAGGCTGAGAGACTTCCCCTTGCTTTTAGTCATGCCGTAGAAGAGCTCCAGTTGCAGGTTTCTGGGTGAGCTTCCTTGTTGCAGTTTTATTTCCCTGAGTCTGCCCGGCTCACAAAATCACTCTGAAATCACACTACGGAGACAGGGGTGGGAGAGCTAAAGCAGCAGGAAAACAGTGACAGTTACTTCTCTGTTCTCCCTTGTCTGCCCCAGAGAAGCTCTGTGCTGTTTATCTGTGCATTGCACACTTGAGCTTTTTTGTTTTCTGGAGAGTCTTCTACCTGATGCTTCAGAGATTCTAATTCGAGAGTAACTGGGGTTTACAGTAGTTACAAAGTAGAACTGCAAAGTAGCTGCTGCTGGCTAGTGGAGCTGCTGCCTTCTCTTGGATGCTCTGCTTGGCTGGCGTTTGAGCTGTTGGTGCCGTGCTGGAGAAGCTGCACAATTACCCAGCCTGTCTATAGAGTCATCAACGTCTCCTCCCTGTGACAACTGCTCACCTGTCCTTCTGACTGAAGTGACCAAGAATGTTTCTGTTCCTGAGGCACACAGGACCCAGAAAATCTTCTGGAGGCCTCACAGATACAGTGCATGCTGCCAGCAAGTGTACTAACTAATTACAATCTGTATTTAGTTAATGAGTGCCACACAACAAGCATATGGTAATCAAAGACTCTGCTAGCATCATAAACACAGGCCATCACAGGGCCGGATGAAACATCAGCTGCCTTAACTAGAAGCTGAGGAACATCTGGGTTAGCTCAGTGCCTTTGAGGATTTGCCTTGATAAGGATCACATTGACATCAGTTTTATTTTGGTGCCACCTCCAATGGGCCCTGTCAGTGGCATCACACAGAGCCTTTGAATGGAGCTGTGGACGTGCCCAAAGCCTGTCTCTGCCGCTCGTGAATATCTATGTCTGCAGAAATGCTTCCATGTCTATTTCCCTGGTAATTCACTTAATGTAATAACGTTCGAGGAGCTCAGGAGCATGATCTGCTTTAATGACCAAACCTGGAAATGCTTAGCCAGTTCTTCAGCCTGCAGGCTCACAAGCTCCGTCATCCTGGGGTGAAGGAGCTGCTCGCCGCTCTGCCAGCCTGGGCAGGTGCCCCTTGGTGAACGTTCCCATGGTGTGCCTGGCAGATTCGACCTGCTGCTGCATTATTTCAAGATCACTGTGGTGATCCAAATCTACAGCTCTTCCATCTCTCTCTGCCTCCTGCTTGGACAGGAAACCAGCCCTCTTCAGGTCATCTCTTCCTCTCCCTGCCAACTGTCATCTGTTACATCTTCCCTTTGGCCAGCTGAATTCAGGTGTAACACTTTGCTCTCTCCTTTGCCAGGGCTCTGATTTGATTACAAGTAGTAATTGCTCCAATTTGCCCTTTCTTCAGGTGCGGATTCTTCCCTCTACCCAACCCAGCTGACCACCCTCCTCCATCCATATTCCTCCTTGCTGTGTAGACCCTTTCTGTCTAGTATTTCTACCTGACACCCCTCTTTTTTCTGGCTTCTGGGGCTTTCAAGCTTCGCATATTTTGCTCTTTTTTTTTTCTCCTGCTGAGGGGAATCTGCCTTTGGCTATTTTAATTCACTTTACTCACCCCTAGACTACTTTTGTAGGAGGACTACAGGCAGACTGGAAGGAGAAGCAAATCAATAACTTGTCAGTGCTCTCTCAAAGGAAATACCAATGGATCATTGAGCATCAGTTCCTATATATCATTGTAAGAGAAAAAAGACAACCAAAAAGCATCCTAAGATTCTGCTGTTTCATGTGTTGATGCCAGTAACACTGACACCCCAGCACACAGACCATAGTTCATGTCTGCAGAGACATTTTCTGAAGCCCCAGGGCTGGCATCAGGAACAGCAAGACTTGGGTGTTGAGGAGCCCTAAGAAAGGCATAATGTAATGAAGTGTGTGGAATAATAACCCCAAAAGAGTTATCACACAGAATGTTGGAGGCTGGAAAGGACATCTCCAGGTGGGCAGCACAATGGCTTCCAGGCAAAGCATGTGCAGGGCTTTAGACGTCAGATAGCTGAGGTACTTCTTCACCTTCTTCTGGCTACTGCTTTTTAATTGAAGCACAGATGAGAAGAAGTTTGTGCCTGTGTTTGCTAGAGCCATGGCCTGGCACCATGGCAAGGGTAGGCTCTTCCTCTGTAGCAGCTGCTGGAACTCTCCTGAGGTTGATGAAATGTGAAGAAAAGCAAACGGAATGAGTGAGAACCGTGGGGTTAGCTGGCACTTGGGATACACCCAGCAGTCCATGCTGCTTTGCCTCTGGGCTGGAGTGCTCAGAAGAGAGAGGTGGTGATGTAGCAAAGTCTTGCCCTGCTCCTGGGCACCGTGTTTGGTGAAGAGAAATGTACTAAACCTGCAGGATTTCCATCTGGCAAGGGATCAAGAGCTGCAAAACTCACCCTGGAATCCCCTGCCCTGATGCTGGCCTCTGCCACAGGTGAGAAATGCTCTCTGGTAGTTCAGAAGGCTTCCATGATTCTGTGATAGAATCATAGAATCAACCAGGTTGGAAGAGAGCTCCAAGCTCACCCAGTCCAACCTAGCACCCAGCCCTGGCCAACCAACCAGACCATGGCACTAAGTGCCCCAGCCAGGCTTGGCTTCAACACCTCCAGCCACGGCCACTCCACCACCTCCCTGGGCAGCTCTAAAAAGTAGAGAGTTTAAAACTTTTCTGCTGGTCTGGCTTTTACACAGCTGGAGACATGTGAAAAGATGGACTCATTCTTTACAGTCTGACTGCTTCTGTAAACAAACAAACACAAACTCAGTGAAGAAACAAGTTTGGTGTTGGGTTTTTTCACTCTGCATTTATGTTGCCCACTCACTGGACTGGAAAATTCGTGCTTGCAGGAGCTAGGCAGCTGCTGGGATGAGTGCTGCCTGAGACTTCACTTCAGATGGCATGAACCGACTCAGTGACCTCAGAGGTCTTTTCCAACTGAAACAATTGATTCTATGAACCAAAGAGCATGAACAGGGTCCAGAGAAATCCTGTCAGAAAGAGGGACCCTGCAGGCTTAAAGCCCACACCAGGTGGCTGTGAGCTGCTGCATTCAATGATAGCTGAAAAGAGAACCAACAGTAATCTTAGATGGAACAATCCTGGGAAGGGCTCAGCTGGATTTGTTTTCCAGAACGTTTCAGATATTTGATTTGGAAGTTTTTTATTTTCATTTCATGTTAAATGTCAGAATTTGCTCTGCAGGTTCCTGCTCCTGCTCCCCTAATAATGAGGCTGTTCTACAGTGGAGCACAGAGCGCTGCTGTGGTAAAGTTCTTGGTTACACGAGCTCTCTCCCTTGTAAGATAACACCAGAATTAGGAAAATGAGCTGGTATTTGATTCCTTTGGAAGATCAAACAAGCACATTACTTCAGTCTTGGCATTACTGAACAGGAAGAAGGTCACGTTATAGCAGCATATTCTTGCAGCAGAACTTTGCAGCATATTGTAATGAGTCACTGGCAAAGGGCAGGCTTGGCCTCCCGGCAAAACCTTGCATGCTTGCAGACATGCAAAGGGCTAATAGACATCACAAGGAGCTTGTCTGATTTTTGTTCAGTACTTCAGTCTGCTTTTACATGGGAGAATCAAAGTACTCTTGCTGCTGCCATAGATTTAAGATCTCTTGCTGTCTTTCTTCGTGAACTGGTACCCTCCACTGAATGCTGTAGTTTCCAAGAGACATTCTCCTAGAATGATCTCCCATGGCAGGAGCACTGGAACTGGATGATCTCAAAGGTCCCTTCCATTTTATGGATCTATGAACCTCCTGCTCACAAAGTTTGCTAAAAGTTATAAGAAGTCTGCCTCTTTTTTATGCACAGCTCTCTCCCTGTTGCTTTCCTCCTAGGTGGAAGATATCCTTTTACCATTCTCCTCTTTTACCTTTTCCTTTTCTCCCAGTGGCAGGACAAAAATAAGATGATGGCCCAGTTAACCCTGTCCAAGTCTCGGAGTCCTTCCTGAAAAGCAGTTAATTGTTTTTCCATTTCCTTCACATCCTCACAGTTCATGTCCATGAAGCAAGCTCTGCTTAGTGCCTCGCTAACTAATTAACGTGGCTCTACTAATTTGTATCTGGGGCTTCCTTGCAATTCCCCTTATTAAAGCAGGTGTGCAGGGCTCTGCTGAGTACTGGGGAAGGAGTCTGAGTTCTCTTACCTGCTGTGTATCTGAGCAGAAGTCCATAGGATTTGTCACATCAGAACATCTCACTTGACAGCTCACTGTGGTACACAAAACGACTCAGGATCTTGTTGAAGCAGAAGGCAACATTCTGCTAGCCCCAGAAGAAATGTTCTATGCTGATCTATGTTCTTAGACAGTAAAACATAGTTTGGTGGCTCAGCATTGAGGACTTCACTGTAAGATAAATAGAGAAGTAAATTGTTCTGACCCAGGGCTTCGCAGCTGTGTAACAGCTTGCAGTGCACCTTAGTGACTAAAAGCTGAACCACTGAGCTGCTGCTCTGTGATGGGTTTTACTAATTATTTCTCCCCAGAGATTCTGAAGAGAGCCAACATTCAATCGTGTGTGTCACCTGAAATACAAAATTAACCATGACCAGAAGATGCTGCAGCTCAGGTAGGTGCTGACTTTTCGTTCTTTGCAGCTCAGAAGAGCTTTGTTTCCAGAATTATCTGTACTGCGGAGAGCTGTTCCAGGATGCCTCTGCAGCAGCTGTAAGGTGGTGCTGTTTGTGAAGGGTCAAAACCCAGAGTCTCTGTTGTTCAGCACTGATGTGCGCCAGCCCCAGTGAGGAGCAGGCGGCAGATAAAACAAAGCTGCTGGTAGCCATGAGTGATTTTAGCCCTACACAAAGCAGAGCTGTGCCATGTTTTGAAGCACAGATCCTCCTGCATTCCGGGAGGCTTTACCTGTATGAGCGCTGAGACCAAGCATCTGATGGCAGGCTGAGGCACACACTGTGTGCCGATCTGTTCTCTGCTGGTCTCTGCCCTGCCTCTGACCCTTTCTTACCCACCCTCAAAAGCTCTCCCTAAAGTTCTGGCATTTTCTCTTCCTTGCCTGGCTGAGCAGCACCGTGGGTTGGTCTGTGGGTATGTGTGGGTGATGTCTCCAAATGACAGCAGGAGAAGTGAGGGAGGAAATCCGGATAAGAGGGCTGGGTGACCAAAGGTCTGGAATCACATCTCAACAGGCACTGAGCTGGGGACAAGGCAGAGCCAGAGTCCTGTTGTGGTTACGGTCACGCAGCAGTCGCACTCGACTGTCAGTGAGATAAAAACATCTCCCATCCTCATTACAGGATGATAAAGGACAATGTGATCTGGCCGACATCACAGCTTCAAGTCTATGCCTGGGACTCTGTTCAGTTGTGATTGCAATTGGATGTGTTGTCCATCACAGGAAGGAAACTTACCCAGGGTACTTGTGAGCCCTGGGAAAACTCCAGAAGCCTGCCTCTGGCTTCTCATTTGCAGCCTTTTACCTCTAACCACAGAGCTTCTGCACAAGGAATTTGAAATGCAAAGCACCAAGCCCCTGCACCTCCTCCCAGGGCTGTGTGCTCAGAGTGAGGGACACAGACATGGAGCCATAGCATTTTCACTGTGCTACAGAGTGTCCTGCCCTGCCAGGGCAGATTTTATCCAACAATTTCAACTACTTGCTCAAAAATACCTTTTCATATGCAGGCAGGTAGGAAGGAGCAAAGGAGGCATCCTGATCAGATGGCAAAGAGCAGCATTTAACTCTGTTAAGAATGGGACCCCAGATGCAGAGCTGCCCCAGTGACTCTACCTGACAGCCATCTGGGGACAAATAGTGCTCAGCCCAACACTACCCTGAGGACCCAGGTGTTGCACTGTGTGTGGAGCAGTGTTTGCAGGGGTGGCTGTCACATAACCCTTCTGTGTGCACAGAGCTCTCCAGGCTGTCACAGCCCGATTCCTGCAGGGCCATTGGAGGCTTGGAGGGTGACTCCTGCCGGTGTGGTGAGAGGACCAGTGCTCCTCCTTGAAAGGTGTGTAATGAATGAGCAGAAGGCCCGCAGGCACAGGAAGGACAGTCCTTCTGCATCTTCTCCCAGAACCAGTTCTCTAATGAGCAGATGAGAACAATACAGAGCTTGTTCTTCCAGCCTTCAAATTGAATTAAAATGCTCTTAATTTAGAGGGATGTTCTAAAGGCAACAATAACAACTTTTTTCAAGCTTTGCTAAGTTTTGTGTTGATTTCCTGTAGTGCTGTGGGAGGCCAGCAGAGACTTTCCAGTTACCTCCTGTTTATGGAGCCTTGAGCATAATGTGCTAGAAACCAGCTCAGGACCATAGTGTGACTCAAACATCTTTATGCTCTCCTCAATTCTTTATCTCTTCTGAAGATGTGTTTTAAAGGAGCAGATCTGAAAAGGGGCTGCATCTCATCCTCTGTGATGGATCATTTATGAAGTCTACTTAGGGAGAGGAGAGGAGAGATCTGCCAGGGCTTCTCTTCCTTGTGGTCTGTCACTAGCTGAGGGGACACAGGCTGGGTTGTCCTGCTGAAGTAAAGCAGGATCTACAAGGCAAACACATCATCAGGAAAGGAAAGAACACTTCATACTGCACACAGACTTGGCCTGCTACAGCTCCAGAGTATGTAAAATACCATCTGCTGTTCTGTGCAGGACCTACCACGCCAGCGGAGAGCTGTGTGAAGTGACCCCCAAATCCGGCCAGCAAGCAGGGCAGGCAGCTGGCTAAAGCTCCCCAGCTTGCAGCTGTCATTGAAGGGGCAGCTGGCATGTCCCCTTTCCTGAGCTGGAGGCGAAGGGAGTGACGGCAGCAGAGCCCACACCTTGCACTGCCCTGCTCCTGCTGCAGCACTGCTGCCCTGCTCCAGCTCCCAGGGACCCCGGCAGAGTGGGCCCCAGCAGGATGGAGACAAAGCCCTCTGTGTGCACCGGCAGCCGTGGGCAGCCACAGGCGCAGAGCCTGGCCCCGCCTGGTTGAGGTCCTCTCTGCCTTAGCTTTGTGAAGAGGACTAAGAAGGGCACTGCCAGCTGGCTTTTGGCAGGACAAAAAGCCCTCACTGCAAGGAATCTTTTTGCGGACAAGCTGCCACTGCCTGAAGCCCTTTCGGCTTAAGGCCAGCTGCCAGGCCCTGCCCTGATGCACTGAAGGGACAGCCACGGCTCCTTGGTGCCCTCATTGCCCTGACAGTGCCTTTAGAAGCATTGCCCCAAGTCCCTTTCTCCTCTCCTCTGATTACCTGCTGTGTCTCTTCCATGACAGTAGGAAGCCACCTAGAAACTGCCTGCAGCTTTGGTGTTCAACATGATGGGTGTTCTTTGGTGCCCAGTTTCTGATTTCACCGCTGTGACTTCATGGATCCAACTCGCTTTCTTGTCAGGGGTTAAATGGCCTTGCCAGAGTTTGTCAAGCAAATTCAGAAGTCCAGTGGCTCATCCTGCCGACTTGCTCTGTCTGCTCCACCCTCAGCTGGCAGCTGGGTCTATGAGGAGCATAGAAAGGAGTACGAAACTTCTGAGCGCCATGGATCCAAGCTCAGCTGCCTCTCTGCAGCAAGACAACACCCATGCACAAGCTGTCTGAGATCCAGGGAGTCGATGCTCCCCTTGGGTCCCGTGGTCAAAGGCATCAGAAATGATAGATTCTGCTTTGGTGGGGATGCCCCTGACACTGGGCTGCCACTCTTGGCATTGCCCAAAGAGGGAGAAGCAGGTGGCTCTGCTTGCCCAGCTCGGAGCCAATGAACACCCAGGGGATGGGACTCTTTGGCTGCCCAGATCCATCTTAGATGGTCTTTTACAATGGAGAGTGGGCTGAGCAAGATCCTATCTGCCAGGACTTAATGGTGTAGACTGCTTCAGAAGGGCTAAGAGCATTGCCAGTTCTGTGACAATAACAACTGCTTGTCCACAGGACGGCAGTTTCCTCACCCTCAGGAACTGGTGTGTGATGGCCCACACCTGGTCACACAAACACATAAGGCAATGCTTGGCCTTTCTTGCAAGTGAGGAGAGTGTTCGTGCAGCTGCTGCTTTCTGGGTTTCCTGATCGGGGTGAAGAGCTGCTATCTGGGGCTGAGTGTGAACCCTCCGGTAAGAACTCCACACAAGCCTTTTCCCCTCTGGAGATCGCAGCCAGACTGATCTGCACTTCTTTCCTACAGGCTGACATTAATGAATTCCTCTCTGAGGTTTAATATTCAGCAAAATAAACAGCTCTTTTGAAAATTATCTTGCTCCCTGTTAAAACAAATTTCAGATGAAATGTCAGTGTAGGCTCCGAGCTGCAATGCCTGATATCAATTACCTCCGTAATTACCCGGGAACGTGGCTCTGCAATAGACCTCTGTTCAGTTACAGTGATCCAGCTCTGCGATAGACCTCTGCTCAGTTACAGTGATCCAGCTCTGCAATAGACCTCTGTTCAGTTACAGTGATCCAGCTCTGCGATAGACCTCTGCTCAGTTACAGTGATCCAGCTCTGCAATAGACCTCTGCTCAGTTACAGTGATCCAGCTCTGCGATAGACCTCTGTTCAGTTACAGTGATCCAGCTCTGCGATAGACCTCTGCTCAGTTACAGTGATCCAGCTCTGCGATAGACCTCTGTTCAGTTACAGTGATCCAGCTCTGCGATAGACCTCTGCTCAGTTACAGTGATCCAGCTCTGCAATAGACCTCTGCTCAGTTACAGTGATCCAGCTCTGCGATAGACCTCTGCTCAGTTACAGTGATCCAGCTCTGCGATAGACCTCTGCTCAGTTACAGTGATCCAGCTCTGCAATAGACCTCTGCTCAGTTACAGTGATCCAGCTCTGCGATAGACCTCTGCTCAGTTACAGTGATCCAGCTCTGCAATAGACCTCTGCTCAGTTACAGTGATCCAGCTCTGCGATAGACCTCTGCTCAGTTACAGTGATCCAGCTCTGCGATAGACCTCTGTTCAGTTACAGTGATCCAGCTCTGCGATAGACCTCTGCTCAGTTACAGTGATCCAGCTCTGCGATAGAACTCTGCTCAGTTACAGTGATCCAGCTCTGCGATAGACCTCTGCTCAGTTACAGTGATCCAGCTCTGCGATAGAACTCTGCTCAGTTACAGTGATCCAGCTCTGCGATAGACCTCTGCTCAGTTACAGTGATCCAGCTCTGCGATAGAACTCTGCTCAGTTACAGTGATCCAGCTCTGCGATAGACCTCTGCTCAGTTACAGTGATCCAGCTCTGCAATAGACCTCTGTTCAGTTACAGTGATCCAGCTCTGCGATAGACCTCTGCTCAGTTACAGTGATCCAGCTCTGCGATAGACCTCTGCTCAGTTACAGTGATCCAGCTCTGCGATAGACCTCTGCTCAGTTACAGTGATCCAGCTCTGCGATAGACCTCTGCTCAGTTACAGTGATCCAGCTCTGCGATAGACCTCTGCTCAGTTACAGCGATTCCAACCAGCTCTTTAGAAAGAGATATTAATGTTGGCCCCCTTCATGCCCCCTCCTCCTTCCATTTACCCAAATAGCTTTACCAAGCTGGGCGAGATTCCTTTGGTTCTTGAAGCCAAACACTCCTTTTCTTTTCTCGGGCACTAGTTTGTGGTGCTCGTTCACAAGCAAGGAGTGAATGGCAAAGCTGGCTATGGAGTTTGACATCACAGTGGCTGCACCTTTGTGACTCCAGACGCAGATGTGCCTCTGAAGCTCCCTTGCCAAAAGGAGGATCAGACAGAAGTCCTCTGTCCAAGAATGCCAGGTGGAGCCTGCCCCTGAGGCAGCAATGTGTGTTCTCTCCAAGGCGTGGAAGCTTCTGGCAATTGCACTTTCACTTAGAATGTAGCCTCTGCTGCAGCCTGACATTGCTGGGCTTTTCAGGCTCGAGTGGAAGCACAGCCCAGCTGAGGCACGTGGAGAAAGGTCTCCCTGGCCTCACGTGATGCTCTCAGAAGATGGCTCACCAACGGGTGCAGATCAGTGTCCCAAGCCTTTAAAATACTATGGAACAGATTATCTTGTCCGATGTCTGAAATGGTTTTGCCCAGTGTTTAAAAGACACCTGAGTAACAGCACCAGCAGTCTCAGTTCACAACTAGCAAACACAATTTGCAAAAGCAGCAGCTCAACAATTACCTTGGTGGTTGGTTTTCTGTCTAAATCCTCTTTAGCTATTTTCTCAGTGTTTTTAAGCCTGCATAACCCAAGAACAATATCTCTAACTAAATGACCAAAGGAGAGAGAATCACAGGCTTATTTTGACATAGGTAATTGTACTTCCTACTTCTCTAAACATTAACATCAGTTGAGATGAAAATTTTCTTGTATCTTTTGAGTGGGAACCAGCCAAAGGAAAAAAACAAACCCACTTTCAACTTCAGTTTGAAACCTGACAAAGTTGTTACTGTTCTGTCACTATCACTGGTGAAGTCCTTGTTCCAGGTGCCATATCAGCTGATGGAACCTCAGCTCCCTACAGTTTATCTCCCAGGTAGCCATGTCTCAGAACATTTGTGTCGACTCCCAAACTGAAAAGTGCTGCCAAAATCATAGAACCCCATAATGGCTCCAGTTGGAAGAGACCTCAGAGATCATCCACTCCAACCCCACTGCTGTGAGCAGGGACACCTCTCAGCTGGACTCAGCTGCACAAGGCCATTTTTAGCACTTTTGGAACCTGGCTCTGAGGGTGTTTCCATTTCCCAGCAACTGCAGTATTCTAATTCCAAATACAAAGTCTTGCTTCTTACTTTCTACTTTAATTAAAAATCATTTTAATAATGTATTGTGGGAACTGCTAGCACAATTGTTATTGAAAAACAAATTATGTTCCTTTTAAATACAAAGCAACAATTACAGCAGTAAATAAGAACATTCTGGAAGACAGTAATGGGCAGCTCACACAAAACAGAACACTTAGTGGAGAAGAGGTGGCTGCGACTCAGAACTGATAAGTATGAAGTCATGCACATGGGAAAGACAACCTCAGCTCTGCATATGAGAAGATGGCCTGCGAGCTCCATCATCACCCAGGAGTCACATCCTGGGGCTCTGACTCACGTTTCACACAAGCGGGACCTCGGCGCTTGCTGTCAAAAGGCAGTTCAGGTGTGGGGAAGGGTGAGGGCAGAAGCAAAGCCTAAAGCTGAGAACATCATCACTGTGACTCAGTACAAGTCCATGGCTTGCTTGTGGCCTGGATGCTGTGTCCCTCCAACCAAAGGGAATGGAGCAGAAATGGAAAAAGTTGAGGGCAGGGCAGCAAGGACAGTCCAATGTCTCTGATGTCTTACACATCACAGCTGACCCAGGCAAGCAAGTTTCTTCCAGGACAGAGATGGGCTTAGGGAAAGGAGTTACAGCAAAGGCCTGGGAAGCACGGAAGAGCACGGAGAGGGCAGACAAGAATCTGCTGCTCACTGTCTCTTCCTGGCTGGGAACAAGAGGCTGTGATTCAGTGGTTGTAGGAAGCATCATCAAGGCAGCACCAAGAGTTTGCTCTTCCCATGGAAAGCAGAACTCTTGCTAATGAGGACAGGAGAGATTTCTGCATGTCCCAGGGGACGTTGGACAAGTTTGTGACAAGGAAACCTTCATATTTGCCTGGGGTGACAGCAAGCACCCTGAGGAGCTGCATCAGAGCATGAGGTTCCTGGCTCTGGGCACCTGCTGGGTGCAGATACCAGAACTGTCTGCAAAGTCTCAGCCTGCAGGGCTGCCTGCAGCCCACCTTTGCTCTGGCAAAGGAGGGAAAATCAGGCTTCTCTCCGTGGAAGCAGGTTCCTGTGCAGGCAAGTCCCCACAGAGCAGTGACTGATGCTTTCCTGAGTCAGAGAGGCAAACTCAAAAGAACACCTTTTTTAAACTTTTTTTAGCCCCTTAAATGGCGAGTTTTGGTCTAAGCTTGTTATGAACCAGGATCTGCTGCTTTGGTGTGTCAGTCTGTTGTTCAGAGGTGGAATGATGGAGCAACAGCTGTAGGTTAGCCTCAGACACGATCTAAATATAGACCCCAGGCTTTGACTTTAAGCACTAATAGCTGACCAGGGTGTCCTCAGGCCCTGCAGCACTGAGTCCAGCTCAGTCTCAGTTACCACTTGTGAGCCTTGTTCAGGCAGCAAAGCAACCCGACCATGGCACGTTCCTTGCCAGTCACCAGCGTGGTACAACTGTCCAGAAGCTAGGACTTGACATTAATTAGCTCAGCAATCCTTTCCTGTCAGGAGCTCTTCTGCTCTGCTGCATTAAATATGTGCTTTGTGTCTGTTTGACACGTTCCTGTGTCTGCAGGCTCTGTGTTTGTGCAGCTGAGATGTCCAGCACATATTTGGCACTTGGAGCATTGATGCACTCGGAGCTGTTGTACCCGAGATGTTGTTTTTTGTGTTCCTGTTTTGCACAGGTGCCTACAACAGTTCTCGTGCCAATAATCAGATCCTTCGGGGTCGAGGCGGCATTCAGGCACTGTGCAGGTGTGTGCACCACCAGTGTCAGCTCTGCAGCTCTGTGTGGACTCAGCTGACACAGGCCAGGTGAGGACCGCATCTGCACTGTCTCTGTATCTGGGGAGGTGGCAAAAGGAGGCTCCAACACTCATGGCCCCAGAACTGTTGCTGTGGCTGGCACAGTACCCAGAAGTGCTGCTAGATCTGTTCCTGGGATGAAAATATGATTTCCTCCGTACTATTTGCGATGAGAAGCAGCATGCAATGCTTAGGTAGGAGCATCTGTGGCCTGAGGAGAAGCTGCAGCAAAGAGAAGGAAGGAATTTGTGTTTTGAACCAAGGTTCTCCTGCACAGACTGAAGGATGTCGACTGGAACTCAGTGTGGTAGCTGTGCCCAGGATGTTTCACATGCCCTTTAGGAGAGGGCAGAATTGCTCTGCCTCTTTCACATTAGCAGAGTGCTGCGATGACTAGATTAAAGGGGGAAGCTGAATGCTGGTCTCTGGTGTCCATCATCCCTGAGTAACTGTGAATTTGTATGGTAGCTACGTCAGGCATGTTGCAAAGTCTCCGTTCATAACCCCTTCCAGTTTAAGAGGGAGGTGTATGTGGTGCAATAAACTGGGTGACCCCCATGCAGAGGGAAGTGATTACTTTTGACTCCCTGACATGAATCCTTATTATCCGAAGCCACAAACACGGCAGGAAGTAACCAGCAGTCATTTCACATCTCTGTGTGTACCTCTTGATAACCTCCCAGAGCAGAAAGAGCATCACAGAATCACAGCATATGACATTAAATAAAATAATAATTATTTTAAAAAAGGGAATCTTCTCAATAATGGTTCTGCAGGTTTTGAGAGGTGATGAATCAAAATATGGTGCCTTGAGCTGAAACTGAAAAGGCTAAAGAGGTGGTGGACAAGAAACCTGCTTGTATTTGGCTCAAGCCATCCGAGATCTGTGTTTGTGGCTCTCTATTTCTATAAGGACAGGCTCTAAGCTCCATATGCCTTTGGGCTTGATACATGCAATGATAACGGTGTTTCCTCCTCCTGCTTTACTCACAAGCTCTTTTGTACTGACAGATATTTTAGCTGGCCATGTCTACACACAGTTTGGTGCCTCTGGGTCTTATAACTAATAATAATATTCCTGGTGTTAGGAGGTAAACCATTTGGTATGAATGAGAATGATAAATTGAACAGGATATCACCATCCAGGAGAGCACAAAAACCCTAGGTGCACCTTAAGAGGCTTGTTCCAGCGAGGAATCACTTGGCAGCCTGGGTTCCTTTATGGACCTCACCCAGCAGCAAGCCTCACCATCTGCTGCACCCCTAATTACCAGTGCGGGAAGGACACTTCTCTCTGCTGCAGCAGACAAAGAACCAGGGCTGAAGCATGGATGTTACTTACACCATGGAACATACATCTGTCGTGTTCTCTCCTGTTTCAGACACAAGCCTGGGTGGAGGCACAAATGGCCTTGCTGGGGAGCTCTGCAGCTTTTGCTTTTCTCTTCCCCTTTCCCCGCCTCTGCTGAAGTAATTTTGCTCGTGTCCTGCCCCCGTGTTTGTGAAGTAAAAGGAGTGGGTCAAGTTGCTGTTGCACAGACTTAAGGTTGCTTCAGCAAACAGATCAACCCCAGGAAGTCTTTGGCATTCTTTTGGGAGATGGTGCCTGGAGAGAGAGAAAATGAGGTGAATTAAATCACACTCTTTTGCAGAGACTTCCTTTTCCTTCTGACCTCAGGGTGATCATGGAAGGGAGGAAAACTTCTTGTACTGCCACAGTCCAAGCAAAGGTGTGAAGAGATGTGGCTGGGTTCTGTCTATTCTCTGTGTGAGCACACAGGGCACTGTTAGAGAAAAAGGAGCCCTGGCACAGGGAAGGACACTCTGGTGTTTGCCCATCACTCCACACCTCACCTGTCTCTTGAAAGAGCTGTGGAAAGGCTCCATCTTCTCCCTTCGTGGAAAAAGCCAAAGGCATGGGGCCAGCTGTGTGGATATCTGGACTTGGGATCAGCTGAGGAGCTTTCTGGAGGCAGGGAGAGGAGCCAGTGAAAGAGGCTTGGTGATCAGCATCTTTGCTGACCATTTCTGCCGCAGTTAAGTTGTTCCTCCGCCTCATGTGTGGCATCATGAAGTGTGGCTGGTTGAAATGTGTGGCCATCCTCCAGCTTCCCAGCCCTGATCTCCCTGTGGAGAGGTGTTCCTCTGCTCCTTCCTAGGCTTTTTCCTCCAGCAGGTGAAGATGCAGTTTCCAAGTTTGTTGACTGTCTCATCTGCCCTTGCTGCTGTTAAGTCAGCCCAAGCAGAGACTGCTCTTCCGTGACGAGGGGGTGTGCTTCTTGTCTTCTCTTGTCCTGCTCAAGGCTGCTCCATGGGGAAAGGAGCTGAGTGACAGCAAGGAGTAAGCACCATCACCTCTCTGAGAAGTGGTGGTCTCAGGCCCTACACAAGCGCAGAGCAGCTCCAGAGCTAGTGACCAGGCTCACCTAAAGGTCCACTAATTGTCTGGTGGGTCACTATCAATGCAACAGCTGCAGAAGCGAGTCAGTGGTCTAGATCAGCCCATACCTGGCCAGTCTGCACTGAGAGTCAACAGGGACCACAAGGGAGGACTTGAGCCTAAATGCAGATTGGGAGTGATAATGGAGAAGGCCCCAGGGAGCTTGTCCCAGGGCTCTCTTCATAGCAGGCTGCAATAAAACCATCCAGTTGCATCACATCAGAACTGGCCTTGAGGTGAGACAGTCAAATCACCAGGGACTGGGAAGAGCAGGATGTTGAGGGCAGAGTCCTGCTGCTTGGAGAAGTCAGTGTGGGTCCCCGCTGCTGCCCTTGACAGCAATGCAGCAGGACCCAGAGGAGGACTCTGGTGAAGCTGTGAGGGACATGCCTTGCTTTGCTTTGGAAAGGAAAATGAGGCAAGGATCTGAAAGGTGGCAGGAATTTTGCTCTGAGTTCCCTCTGAATCCAGGCTCAGTGCCCTAGAGGAGAAGCTGTTCTAAGTGTGCTGCCAAGTACTCTTCCACTGACGAGGGCACCCTGCTTAGAGGAGGCTCCCACATCCAAAGGGCATCTGAATGATGAACTTTCAAAAAGTGGAAGCCCCTTTTGGAACTACATCACTACAGGCTGGCTGGCTGCAGCCCAGGAGATAACAGGCCTGGGGAACAGCAGCTTCTGGGCAGGAATCCCCAGGATGTTCTGGAGGATCAGTCATGACTGGGGGGCTGCAGAGGTCTGGTGACACAATCCCGTTCAGCACATGCCAGGCGCTGGAGCAAGATCTGCCTCGGGGCCTGATAAGCTCATCCCCCCAGCAGTGTTAGGAACCTGCAGATCCTCTGCGCGTCCTTCTGGCCAGCCTGGCTTCCCTCGCCGTGTCTGCTGGCTGCCCATATATGAGCCTGCGTTCCCTTCCAACGCTGCGGGGCTCCCGGTCCTTAACTCCTGTCTGTAAAGTGTCTCTTGCTGGGTTTTCAGGCCTTGCTCTTCTTCCTCATGCCAGCGTCTGGCTGGCTGTGGTCAGAGGCGCACTGTTGCCAGACCTTGCTTCCAGGGCTGAGCTGTTGGCATTGCGGCGATGCGTAAGGTCACGGCAGATGAAAAGGTCCCAGAGTAAACTGCTGTGGGCAACGCTCTGGAGAGAGCTCTTGCTCCAAGCAGGCGGCAGCTCCTGTGGCTGTGCGGGACAAAGGTCGGTGGTCTGGCATGGGAAGTGTTTCTCCTGGCTGGCTGCACCTGCTGAAGGTTCTTCTGCACAAGTAACCCCTGGGATTTGGGACTGAGGGCTGCCAGCAGCTCTAGAGGTAGATGAACATCTTGTAGCTCAGTCTCATGGTCCAGAAGATGGAATTATTGTTCTTTGATAGAAAGCTCCACATGGAGAGCTCAGTATTTGTTTGCTCATTGTTTACTTGTTTGGGTCTTGGCCAAGCAAATGGACCTGAAAACGTTTCAGTTAACCTCGATTCTCCTCTTTAACTTGTTTTACTAAAGCCATTGTTTTGGGGTCTCAAATGACTCCTTTTCTTTCATCTGATTTGAGTTCTTACCTCCCTCTGAGGGCTGGGTTACTCTGCTCACAACCCCTCCCCAGTACTATTACAGCACAGAAGAACCAAAGAGGTTCTTGCTGGAGTCAACACAAACATGAGGAAGAAATAACAAAAAGCATTCCCAAATTGCACTGCTAGGACAAGGAGGTACTGAGGACAAAGCTATGGCTGGATCCAGGAAACTGGAGTGTTTAAGTGCCTTTTTTTGCTTCAGTTTCACTAACCAGGCTGAATGTGGCCAGATGGCTAACACAATGAACATCGGTGACAGATGGGTAAGAGCTCTAACTAGCACCAGAAAAAACAGGGCAGGGATGCTTGTGAATTGGCAGGGCCTGATGAAACTCACCCTGGAATACTTAACGAGGGAGCTGAGAGTGTCCCTGCTGCTTCAAGATGGTGTGAAGGGTGGATGAGGCTCCAAAGATTGGAAGGGACAGTCCTAGTTGTGGGCTTTAAAGACAAAGGAGGAGAGCAGCTGAGAAACAAGAAGGGAGAAAGAGGATCCAGAGCATCACTGAGTGATCAGCTTCTGAACCCACAGAATTGCAAATCAGTAATCCCATTTATCAAACGCAGGAAGCAGTGCTAGAAAAGAATAAATCATACCAAAGTAGCCTAATTATCTCCTGTGACATCACGGAACTGAGAAGAGGCAGTTACAAATGATGTGTCTTTGATAAAGCTATTGGGACTGCCTCAGAAGGCAGCCTCCAAAGAGGCAGGACACACAGCCTGGAGGGACCCGCTCCAGAGCAGATGTGTAATCACAGCAGATACCAGCAGTTTATCATCAGGCTGAAGGAACTCCTCTCCTGGGGTTCTCCAGGGCTGGCTCTGGGGATACACAATATTTTCATCTCTGAGGAATGGGAAGGGGAACACTCAGTGTGACTGTGCAGGTGATGGGGGAGGACACAAGCACTTCAAATGCCAGCCTGTAATTAACAGATCTTCCACACCTGGAACGTGCTTAGGAAGCAAAGGGGCTGGGAAGATCTGGATTTAATCCACTTTCCCAGAGTGAGGTAATGTCTGCTGCCTTGCCTATTTTCCAATAATTTTCCAGTTGGTCCAATCTGCTCCTAAATGGCTCTGGTGGAGGAGGTTCCACAATCTCCCCCTGAGACAAAGTTCAGTATTTCTCTACACTTGCCGTTTGAAACTTTTTCCTGTGCCTCACCTAACCTGCCTGCATTTGGAGCTTGTTGCTTGTCCAGGTGACAGCCACAGGCCATTTTCTGTCTGTGCAGCTATCTCTCACGTGCTGAAAGCTGGTGCAGAGCTGGTGCTGAGCCTGCTCTGTGTTTCAGATGGCTGCCTCCCTGCCGGAGCACACTACACTGCACCTCCACCCAGCCAGCGCCACACTCCCTGTGTCTCCAGCTGGTCCACACACATTTCACTCAGGTTGGGTTTCTGACCCTTCACTCCAGTCCTCCTCACCACATCACATTCTGTTGCAAAAACTTATCTATTAGATTTTTGTACTGGTGGGCTTAAAAGTGAGTCACACAGAGCTCAAGTGCTTTTATCTCAGACTTTGTTCCTAAGCTGAGGTGATGAACTACAGAGAAGGTCTGGAGGAGCAGCAGAGAATCCAGCCAGAAATGATGAGAGAGGTCAGAGGCCTGGCAAATGTCTTTTGTGATGGCTGAAGAAGCTGAGGTTGTTACACCAGCGAGAGCAGCAGGCTTGTGGGGAGCACCTCCACACACGCAGAAGGCTGTGCAAGCCATGAAGTAGCAGGAGGTCTGCTGAGAATGGGTCAGAGGGAGTGTTCCCAGCTGCAATGAGTAGAAGCAATCTGGGACACCAGGAGATCATAGTATCATAGAATCAACCAGGTTGGAAGAGACCTCCAAGATCATCCAGTCCAACCTATCACCCTGCCCTATCCAGTCAACCAGACCATGGCACTAAGTGCCTCATCCAGTCTTTTCTTGAAGACCTCCAGGCACGGTGCCTCCACCACCTCCCTGGGCAGCCCATTCCAATGCCAATCACTCTCTCTGTGAAGAACTTCCCCCTAACATCCAGCCTAGACCTACCCCGGCACAACTTGAGACTGTGTCCCCTTGTTCTATTGCTGGTTGCCTGGCAGAAGAGGCCACCCCCCACCTGGCTACAATGTCCCTTCAGGTAGTTGTAGACAGTAATAAGATGTGTGCTGGAAACCACAGCCACGCTGAGGGAGGCTGTGCAGACTAAATGCCACTGCCACTAGGAACAGGGAGGCTGCTGAGGACAGTGTGGAGAGGATCTTTTCTCGGGGTTGAGTATAAGCTGTGCTCCTGACAGCTCAAAAGAAAAGGTTTAACAAAAGTCCAAACACTTCAAAGCTCACCAACCCACATCCCTCCCCTAACATATCTTTCTGATTTGGATTTTGATCCTGATTGATTTTAGTACCCCTTGGAAAACAGAGCACTCAAATACAGGTGTTCAAGGCCAGGTTCAAGCCTTGAACAACCTGCCCTAGTGGAAGGTGTCCTTGCCAGGGTTGGGTCCCTTCCAACCCAAACTATTACATGAATCTCTGAATCTGGCCAAGTCTTAAACCTGTGCTACCTGCTTGTTGAATCAGCCTGTTGCAATCAATCACTGCTCAAAGATCTGTTGTGTGGTGGTACAGAGAGTGGATGATGTGGTGCTAGGAACCAGCATGGCTCTGTCCCACCTGAAAGCTGTGGCTGATTTTGCTCTGTAGGAATCACCATGGCCTTCTGAGGGACTGTGGAGCACTGACAGTCTCACATCAGGCCTGTTCCACCAAGACTGGTAGCAGGACATGTTTTTTTATCAATGGGTGTGTGGAGCACTAGATGAATGGTGATGAATGCCTTAATACTGACACCATCTCAAAGCATATCATTAGCTGCAATAGCAGCCACCCACACAGGCTCCTTCAGCATAGCTTCTATGCTGCAAGCAGCATCTCATCACACAAATACTTTTGGTAGCTATTTTTTATGTTAAGAATAAAGCAAACATTTGGGAGTTGTGATGTAGCAAGAGCAGAGTGAAAGCTGGGGATGCACGAGAAGCAGCTGCTCCTCCAGAATGCCAGGAAGAGATGCTCTTGTTCCCATGGGTAGAACGTCCCTGCAGTGGCCAAGCACAGGGCTGCTGTCTGGACTCCACCAGTCCAGGCTCTCGCTGCCAGCAGCTGATTCAGAAACCTGCGATGAAACCCAGGCTGACGTAGAAGCATCCAGCACCAGGGGACATGGCATTAGACAGCTTCTGCAGTTCCTTGCTTTCCTGCTTCTCACAGCACGCCAGCTGCTTGTGCCTTGTCAAGATGAGATTGCAAGGTTCTTGCAGATGAGTAAACCTCCTCTACAGCAGGTAGCTGAGTTTTCCACCCTCTTTTGCTTTACTTGAACAGAAGCACACAGCCAGGTTTAAATTGATCTTTGTCTTGTAAAAGTACAGTTCCTGATGCTTTTGGGAATAGAGCAGACTCAAAGTGCTGTTCAGATCCTTTCCCCCTGTCCTCCTGATTGTAAATTGGTCTCTGGAGCTGCCTTGCCCACATGCTTCTGCATTCTCTCTCCATGTGACAGTGGGAGCGCTCTCCTCAGTTGTTCTTTCAAAAGGCAAACTCTTCGTGCCTTGCTGCCACCCGATTTGTGCTGCACAGGTTCAACTTGTCTGCGTGACTGAAGGGTGAGCCTCGGCTCTTGCTTTTACCAAAGCAAAACCTTGTTTTCAGGTGCTCTCTGCCTGGAACAGAGGATGTTTGATCTGGTGTGTGTTTGTGCAGTCTCTCTTTATCAAGGCTTCCAGGGTGAGCAGCTAGCTAAAGACTGATCTGCTGTGGAGCACAAAATCCACGGGAGCAAGCTGCTGGTAGGGAACCAGGCAGAGCAAGGTTACTGCCTGTTTGTTCCTTTATCTGAAGCACAACATGACGAGGAACCTTGAAGGAATGTGCAGCTCCAGCTGGCCAGCTTGAGTGCTATCTCCTAGCCGCTGCTTCCCCCCTCTTGACACTCTCCCACCACTCTGGAAATGCCTTCAGCAGTGAATGCTTCACGTTCAGGTGTTCTGAAGCTTTGTGATTTATACTGTAAAGGAATTAATTTAAAAGAACCTGATCGAGAGTTCATTTGGCTGTTTTTTTCCTAGGTCTTCTGCTTCATAGCTGTTAAGACCTTTGCAGAAGATGATTGGAGAGCAATTTAATTGGCTCGTTCTGCAGCTTTGATTCTTTTGGTAACTGAATGTGGGTTTGTCTGCAAAAGTAGTGGCAGGTCTCAGAGTTACAGCCAGACCTCCCCACCAGCGTGAGGGGAAGCGTTCATGTTCGCTCTAGTGCCCTTGTAAGCAGCTAAGGCCCTTTATTTGCCAACTTGGGCACTTGCAAGGGTCTGTGGCACCGTAGAGATGAATCAGGAGCTGAGTGGTGGATAGAAAGTGATCATTACAGTTCAAGCTTTAAATGAGCCCACCTGTCAGGGGAGCTCTGCGGGAAGTTGCCATCAATTTCCATCTAGGACTTTGGCAGGAGAGTTCAGCCAGCTCCCGAGAAATGTCTTTGCTGTATCATTCCTCATCAGGGGTTTTAAGAGATAAGCAGAGCCTTCTGAATATTTATAGAGAAAATGAGAAGTGGAAGATGAGAAATGTGAATTTCTTCTCATTCATCAGAAAAACTCCTTGGAATAACTCAAGAGGGGCCAGAGAACTGGTCAAAGTCCTGCCTTCTGTGATGCTGTCTAAATAAACTGAAGCAAAGACTGGATAAGCAGTTGAAACCCATCTGACATTGGTGAGGTTTGGGCTCAGCTATTTTCAGTGGAGGCAGAAAAGCAGAGTGGATGTTTAAAATGAGTCTGAGCAAATAGCCACCAGAGAAATATTCTTCTTTTCTCCATCTAGCTATTGAGAACTACACCAAGTCCAGGGCACTTGAAAGTGAGGCTTTTCAGCTTCCTTTCCTTTCTCAGCTCTTTTAAATATATGTTTTCCCTCTGTGATTTTCAACTACACAGTGTTTTTAGAGAGTTCCTGCATGTGCAGGATGTGAATCCACTTTAACAGTTATGCTTCTAAGGAGGTGCAGGTGTCTTGCAGGGTGGATCATTACTTGGGGGCTCAGATGTTATTAATTAACACCAGGCATGTCGTGAAATAACCTTGGAACTGGGCCTCCCCCGCTCCTGGTGCAGTGGGGATGGGTAACTTGCAAATCATAGCAGAGTGAGTTCCTTCTCTTACTACAAGGTGAAGTAGTATGAGTAGTCAGCCAGTGGAACTGAGTTTGGATGCTAAAAAACCTGCAGAGTGCCCTGAAGAGTGCCCCCTTTGTCCCTCTTGCTGTCTGATTTTGCTGGCAGAAGGTTGCAAGGCTCCAATCTTGCTGAACAAAGTCGGCACCTAAAACGTTTTCCAAAGAAGGTTGTTTGTGTCCCTCTCCCCCACCTGCCCCAGCACTTCAAGCTGTTTGTTTTTGTTGTCTTTTTATTGTCTTTGTTGTCTTCCAGGCAACAGGACCTGCAAGAGCTGCTCTCTTCAGAGGGGTCCTACTAAACCCTGCTGGTGAGCTTTTCTCTCAGCAGAGGTGGAGCAGACCAAAGCCCCTTCTAGCCTTGTACCCTGGAGGGCTGGGTGAGGGGTTGAGGAACAGGGCTGAGCGCTGTTCCTTCCAGGCTCCAGCAATCAGCTGTCAAGGGCTGCCTGAACTGTTTCCAAACCATCCAACTGCCTTGAGGAAGTTCTTTTCCAGGAGTCTTTTAGCACTTGTAAATCTGGCCTCAGTGGCCTCCTGTGGCAATGTTCTATTCCAAATCCGAATTACACACCCTGAGTTTCAGAGAATTAATAAAGAATAAGTTGTGGGTTTTCCATTTTACCTTGTTTTTTTGTCTTTGTTTGGTTTAAGCTTGGTGCATGACAGCAGTGACATAAACAAGGCCTCCTTCCTCACTCTTCTTTGGGTGTAGATTTTAGTCAGTCTCAGCAGCTTTCTAAATTAAAAAGTACTATTTTTGTCTCTCTTCACACAAACTGTTTTCTCTATGTTTCTGAAGTTGTTCAGTCTGGAGAAGAGACCCCAGAGCTGCATTTCAGTATCTGCAGGGCAGCTGCAGGCAGGCTGGGCAGGGACTGCTCAGAAGGGGCTGTGGGCAATGGTTTGGCAGTGGAGCAGGGCAGAGCTGGGCTGGAGCTGAGGAGGAAGCTGTGCAGAGTGAGGGTGGGCAGAGCCTGGCACAGGCTGCCCAGGGCTGTGCTTGAGGTCCCATCCCTGCAGCCATCCAAGCTCAGCCTTGCTGTGTGCCTGTGCAGCCTGCCCTGGCTGCAGCTGTCCCTGTGCCTGCAGGGGTGGCCAAGATGCCCTTGCAGGGTCCCTTCCAGCCCAGTGCAATCTGTGACCTTCAGTCACAGTTTTCTCCTATCACGCACAGCCTATCAGTAAAGCTCTCAGATCCTAAGTGCCCCCCGATAGGAAACAGGCTGCCATGTGCCATGCTGCCTCCCCTGCACCCCTCGGACTGTCGGAACTGCTGCATCTGAACGGGGAGCAGCACGAAACTGCGGCGGCATCACTGTATGAAGGAGGACCTCTTCTGGCTGCTTCCATGAGCTTTCCCACCAGGAACCTCGCCGGAATCATCCGGGTCAGGAAGGTGCCAGCGGAGATAGCGCTGCCGCGTACCAGGACGGTGCTGCCAGAGCCCCAGTCCCCGGTGCCAGGCTTCAGCCTGCCCGCCGAAGGGCTGCCCAGTCAAGGAGCTCGCCTGGTGCTGCTGGTCTCAGCACCTCGGGTCCTCGGTGCTTGCTGGGCGCGGTTGTAGCAGCTGATGCAAGGAAGCTGCTGTGCAGAGCACTTCAGAGTGTGCAAACAAGCTGGTGCTGGCTTGCTAGGAGAAGCAACCGACCCCCCACGGCGTGGCTCCTGCAGAGAGCCCTGCTCTGCATGACCCCGGGCGTGCGGGGGCGCCGGGCTGCGAGCTCCCGTGGGCAGGTGGCAGGGCAGGCTCCCTGCGCAGTCCCGGGCCGTGCCTCGTCTCGGAGCCGTTCAGGAAAGAGCAGCAGGACTGTGCCCAGGATTCAGGTCTTCCGCACCTCCTCAGCAACACCTGCGCCCGCGAAGGATGGTGCAGGAGCTGTCAGTCAGCCCCGGACAGCTGGACATGTCCTGGCTGCGCCGGTGCCGGCTGCTGGGCTGTGCGGTGTCCAGTGGCTTGTGTGCCCCGTGCAGGTCAGGCAAGCTGCGCTCCGGGAGCTCTGGCCGGGGCGTGGGGGCTCCCTGCCGGCTGAGGCTGGGTTTGTGCCCGCAGCATTTCTCCAGGGGCGCATTCCCCCTCACAGTGAGTCACACAGAGCAATTTTCTCACTTGACTGGTGATTTTTAATTGTTTTTTGTAGTTCCTGTTGACCCTGCTGGGGCACCCAAAGGCTCCGAGCAGACCTGGAAATACCCTGTACTGAACGCAGCACAGACGTTTTAGGAAAGGAAGCTTCTTGTCTGGAGCAAGGCAGTGAGATCTCTGGGTGAGAGGGACAATGGAAGAAAAAGGCTGAGATATTTTTGCTCTGCCTGTTCTTCAGTGTGCTTTGTGGGAAAACATCCACTGTGTATGGCAAGGGAGTGGCTGGGCAACAGCCCCCATCCATGGACGTGCCAGGTGGAAGTGGGACCAGCGGAATCTCATTCTGAATGTGTTTTAACAAGGGTCCAGATGAACCCTCGGTAGCAAGCAATTAGCTTCTTCCTTAATTACAGAGGAGCCAAGATTGTAGATCCAGCTCGTAGCTCCCAAATTAAAAACGGTTCTTCAGCGAGGCGTCCAGCCCCAGTCAGTGGGAGCCTGCAGCCTCTCCCAGGCTGCACATTTCACAGTGGTAGCACAGTGTTAACATCCATGGATCCAGATTTTTATTAGACAGTTGCAAATATTTTGCCCATGTGAACCATTAAGCTGTGAGCTGGGGAGAGCTTGTTCTGCACTCAGATGTTTGGGAGGCATCACTCTGTGCCCAGGCTTTGTTCCTAACCAACATAAGAGGGAATAAAAGTTAAATTGCAGTTCTGCTGCTGAACTTTGCTTTCAGGCAGGGTTTCTGAGTTTGGCTTTCTTGTTTTCCAGGCTTTGTTATTTTAACTTTGGTTTAGTCAGGCTTTGCATCCTTGTTGGGTTGTGGTTTTTTGTGCTCAGGCGCAGAAAGCTGGTTGGGGTGGTTGCAGAAGTGAGAAGCCATTTCCATGTCAGAACAGTAAGGCACAGAACAACAAAGGACAACTTAGGGCTGTGGAGAGGACTGAAAATGAAAAATGCAGACAGGAGCTGCAGGCCAGAGAGGAAGCAGAACTCAAAAGCTGCAAGTGCTGCTTTAGGAAGCTGGAGTCCTTTCTGTTTGCTGCCCCTGAACTGCTGAAGTCTTCACCAAACACCCCTGCCTCTGCTGTTCCCATCCTGCTGCTCAGCCTCTGTGGAGAGGATCTCTCTGTGCCCCCTGGTACCGGGTAGGGAAGCGTGGCTTCAGGCTGGGTTGGGAGAGACAGGACAGGATGCTGGGAGAAGAGCAGACCTGGGGCAGATCCCCCAGCTGCTCAGCTGGGTTTGCCGCTTCTGGCTCTGCTACTGGTTTAGAGTGCCCCATTTGCCAGCCTGGCATGCCAAACATGACGCAGGATTATTTTCCAGGGAATTAATTAAATTGATTAGATTTTCCTAGATTTGTCACTCTGCTTGTCAAGAGATTGTGTGTGTGCACACATGTCTGAATTCTGGCAAAACTACTCAAAGATGAGCAGCTGCAAATTCTCTGAGCACTGGAATTATTCATAGCACATAAAGGGAGAAAAACCCCGGAAAAGAACTCATCCAGAACACAGTGAGGAGAGGCTCGGCCTTGGGGAGGGGGAACTGTGTGAACAGCTCCTGAAGGAGTCTGTAAGCTGAGAGCTCGGGTAAATGGAATCATCTCATGCTCCTTGTTTCACTTAAAGCAGAGAGTGCAATGTGGGAAAGCCACCGAGGACAGAGGACTTTGTGCAAAACTGATCCCCTGCTTTCTCTCTGGTGGTGTAAAATCCTAGGCAAGGGGCGGTGGCTGAGTGCTTTGTTTATTAGGCTAAGCTGTGTGGCTGGAATCCTGGCGGTGCCGAACAGTCAGGATGCATAGGGAAGGCTCAGCTGCCTATCTTCTTTAGCTCGGGGCCACAGGCTTCCACATCTAATGACACACTAATTCCAGGATCATCCTTCCTGGCACAGCGATTAAGCCAGAGGGTGTCTGTAATCCTGGGAGGGCTGTACCTAAGATCCAGTGCTCTTGCTCTGGGTTTGTGTAGTCAGGTTTTTGTGCACTTGCCCAGTGCTCCTTATCCTTCAGAAGATTATGTGGAGGTAAATAATACAATTCTCCCAGTGCAGAGATCAAACATGGCAAAGGGGAGGAGGCATTTTATTGTGCTCACCTTCCCTGTTCCTCTACGTTACAACAGCTCTTGGCTTGCCACAGGTTATGCTGCTGTCCGTAGCTGTGCTGCTTGCCTTCACCACGTTGAGCAGCAAGTGACAACTCTCAGAGCAAAATAACAGTTAGGAATATCTTTTATTCATGGGGAATTCTCATGGTCCATTTTGGTATGCCTCAGGCAGCCAGCTGCAGTGTCAAGGGAGCATCCTGTGGCTTCTCCTCACACCTGTTGTTGCAGACAACAACACGAGATGCCAGCATGTTCTTTCCCAACACCACCAGGCGACATTATTCGTGGTCGTGCTTTCCCTCCACCCCTGTTGCTGGACCTGGTCAGATGTGGAGTAACATGCTGCTTCAAGCCACAGACTCAGGCTTGTATGTGTAAAGATGCTGGGCAAAAGAGTGTGGCAGTGTCACAGTCTGCAGAAACTGAGAGGCTGTCCCAAATTCTCTGGGCAACATGTCCCAGTGCCTCACCACCCGTGTGTGGAAGAATTTCCTCCTCATGTCTCATCTCACTCCAGCTTCTTCCATTTGGAAGTTATTACTCCTTGTCCTGTCACTCCATGCCTTTGTGGCAAGTCTCTCTTCAGCTCTGCTGCAGCCCCCTTCCAACACTGCCAGGCTGCTCTTTGGTTTATGAGTATGATTTATTTCCCCAGTGTGTGTGGAGCACAGAATGTGCAAAGCAGTTAAGAGGACTTGTTGCAGTAGAGCAGGGGAAGGTCCTGTTCTTACCTGATGTGCAAAGGGTGGAACTCTGCCTCAGTGCTTTTTGGGAGCTGGAAGTGTAAGCACATTAAAAGCAGCTAAAAGGGGTAGAGCAGATCCCATGTGGCAGGGTGTTCCTGCTTTGTTTATGTAGAATGGTGCAGATGTGACTTCTGGCTCTAGAAGTTTTTGGAGGCCATTACTAGGTGCAAGGGTGCTGTGCCATGCCACTGCCCTGCTCTACTTGTTTTAGCAAACCTCTGAGCTATGCCTGCTGGGGGATGAAATTCAGAGATGGTTACCAGAAACTGCTCTCTCCAGAGGAGACTTTAATGGGCAAACTGCTGCTAAAGGTTTGAGTTTACTTTGATTTGCTATCCTGAGAGCCTCTGAATCTTTTAGTTGTTTCTGTGTAGAGATGCATCAATGGCTGGAGGCAGGCTGCAGTCACCCATCTGATTGGTGTTACATGGAAGTCAGCCCTTGCTGTCCCCCTGAGCATCTGCTCCTGGCTGCTGCTGCTGCTGCTGTCCTGCTGGAGGGAAGGGGTTTGGCCAAACAGACCTGAGGTGCAAACGGTTCTGTTTGTCACGGTCTGGAACAACACCGAGGTCTGAATCTGTGCACCAGGTCTGCAGCTGCAGCCAGTATTGTTTTCACGTTTTATTTGCTGCTGGTAGTGGTTTTATCACTCCCCCAGGGCAGAAGCTTGTTTGCCTTTGCTGAACTTCTCAAGCTCTCTGTCAGACCACCTCTTGCCCCCATCAAGGTCCCTCTGAAGAATAGCCCTGCCTGCCACAGCTAACACTGCACTCTACAGAAAGCATCAGACCCAGAACATGCCTTGGTTAAATGCTGGAAATCTTTCCATGGCCAAACAAGAGATGTCTGCTGGTGTGTCTGGGTGGGGGGGGACAACGGGGGACAGTGGCAGCATGATTTTCCTAATGAGATGCTTGTGACTGCCACACATCTCAGTCCCCATGGTATGCAAATATAGCACGGCCAAAGCACAGAGCAGGAGCTGGTTCCAGCATCTCACCACACTCAAGGTTAAGAGCATGATTCAGAAACACAGCAGATGCTGTGACTCAAGTAGCTGCTGATGCACTTGGCAGCAAACACCTTTCAGCTTTGGTGTGCATGGGAATTGGACATGCAGTTGCTGTGGCTGACCAGAAAATGGTGTCCTAATTCTCCATGCACTGGCTAGGAGACACCAACGCTCCAGAGCTCAGCCAGAGGGTGATTCTGTTGCAGTTACCACCTGTCCTACATCTTAGTGAGCAGAACAAGAAGCAAAATGACTCCTAAGCTGTGCCACTGAGCTGTGGGCACAGGGAGCTTCGCTCCAAGCAGCTGTGGTTTCTCTTTGAACTCTTGGTGGAAGCTAGGGGTGATACCTAGCAGCAGCCAGAACAGAAAGAAGAAAAGCATCTGCAGTCAGAAATAGTTTAACTTGTGGCCAGCTGCAAACACTCCCACAGGCCCAGGAGAAGGCAGAGGAGCAGCCTCATGATTCAACACAAATCCCACTCCTGTGTGGCCCAGATTCCTGGTGGGTGCTCTCAAAAATGGGAACACCACAAACAGAGGGTGATGGTGTTCCTGTGGCAGTGTGGCACTGGTGGCACTCAAGCACTGTGTGCTGTGGATGTTTGCATGAGGGCAGCTAAACCAGATGCTGAACTCAAGGAATTCCTTCTGCGAAGCAAGACAAGTGCAGGAGGAGGGTCTGGAAGATATCTTCAATTTACTGCCACTTTGGATGTTCTGCCACTGGAGTAGCTGTGTCATTTCAAGAGTTCTGTGGAACTTTGGTGCCTCTTTGCAGATAGGGTGGGAAGAAATGGCCTGAAATTCTTCCAGGGGAGGGTTAGTTTGGACACGAGGAACAATTTCTGGTCTGCAGGAGTGGTCAGGCACTGGCACAGGCTGCCCAGAGAGGTGGTGGAGTCCCCATCCCTGGAGGTGTTCAAGAAACCTGTGGCCATGGCACTTGGGGACGTGGCCATGGTGGTGTTGGGCTGATGGTGGACTGGATGATCTTGGAGGGCTTTCCTCACCCAAACACTTCTGTGATCTTTCAGGGTTTTGCTAGAAACTGCCAAGGTAAGGCTTAAGCATCCTGTGCCTTTGGACACTCCCTGCTACTGCTGTGCTAACCCGGGCACTGATCCTGGGGGTTGTGTGGTGGTCACTGGTAAGAAATGAACTTGTGATGAAGGATAACTGAATCTAAAAACACACTTGGCAGGATGAAAGGTCTGGCTTCCAGGGGCAGCTGCCATACAGCCTTGGACAGAATGTTTGCTGCCCACATGAAAGCAGAAGCTGTAGTAGGTGAAGGGCTGTGATGGGCTGTGTCACCCTGTGTGGTCAGAAGGCAGCACGTGGGCATGCAGTGCCTTGGGCAGCATAGACAATGCTGGTCACTGAGACCTTCTAGCGCAGGCCTGGGCAGAGGAGAGAGAAGCAGAGATGTCTCCTGCAGGACAGCAGGCTCTGGAACATCAGTTGAGTCATTCGGAGTCTTGGGAAGAGCAGGAGCATCAGGAGGGAAGTCAGATGGAAATGGACAGAGAGGAAGATTAACTCCTGCGGCCAGGAGCATTGTATCCATGTGGGATTGCCTTCTCCTGTGCTGCGTTTGCCTGTTCTGGGTGAGCATATTCCCCTGTGCAGGGTTCAGGAAGGGGACGAACCCAGTCAGCTGAGATGCTCTGCAGCTGTCACTCAGCAGTGTTAGTGCTGGTCTTACTGGGAGAGTAAATGATTCCCCCAGAATGTAAATCTGTAGGATCCAAACTCGACCAAAGTGGATGCTGTGCAGGCAGTCTTACATCTGAGCCACCTGAATTACTCACCCACTAAGTGACAGTTCATTACAGTAAGAATTTCTTCTTTCCTTTGCCACCTTGCAGGCAGAGGTTCAGGTACAGGATGTTAATTTGTGATCATCTCTGCTAAAAGCATGAAGTTGTGAGCAGAATAATCCCACTTAGGAACCACTTTGCTCAGCTTCTGCAGAACGGTTTGTTTGAGACAATACAGATCAAATATTGTCTGATAAAAAATTCAGGTGGTGTCAGTCAGACAGCAGCGAGCCCTGGGCTTGATGAAATGCTGGGAGGCAGGGCGAGGCTGGCAGCACAGCTGGCACAGTTACTGTGCCCTTGCACACCCAGCTCCTCCGGGTGTGTTAACTGGGGGCCTCCAGCTGTGAGAGCACCCTGGGGTTAGGAAAGTGTGCTCAGAGTCCGGTACAGCTTCACAGAATGGGCTGGGTTGGAAGACACCTTCAAGATCATCAGCTCCACCCCCCGCCAAGGGCAGGGACACCTCTCCCTAGACCAGGTTGCTCAAGGTCCCACCCAGTCTGGCTGTCAGCGCTTCCAGGCTTGCACCTTCACAGCCTCTCTGGGCAACCTGTGCCGCTGCCACACCACTCGCACGGGCAAGAATTTCCTCCCCGTGTCTCATCTCAGTCTAGTTTCTTCCAGTGTCAAGCCATCACCCCTTGTCCTGGCACTCCAAGCCTTTGTAACAAGTCTCTCCCCAGCTCTCCTGCAGCCCCTTTCAGGACCTGGGAGGCTGCTGTAAGGCCTTCCTGGAGCCTTCTCTTCTCCAGGCTGAACAGCCCCAGCTCTCCCAGCTTGTTTTCATATGAGAAGTTCTCCAGCCCTTGGATCATCTTCTTGGCCTCCTCTGGACCTGCTTTAACAGTTTCATGTACTTCTCATGCTGAAAACTCCAGAGCTGGCCTAAACACTGCAGGGGTTTTCTCAGCAGAGCAGAGGGGGAGAATCTCCTCCCTCCACCTGCTGCCCATGTTGCTGGGGATCAGGCCAGGACAGGTTTGGATCTGGGCTGTCAGTGCACCTTGCCAGCTCAGGTTGAGCATTTCAGCACCCCCAAATCCTTCTCTTAGTGGTCTTTATTCATTCTCCACCCAGCCTGGATTTGTGCTTGGGACTGCCCCATCCGGGGTGCAGGACCTTGCACTCGGCTTTGTTGCAAGTCCTGAGGTTGGTACTGGCAGAGCTTTCCAGCCTGCACACGTGCTTTTAGTACCCTGATGTTAGTGCTAAGGCACACACCTCATGAGGAGGCATCTGATAACTTCCAGCCCCCTTGGCTGCTGCCAGGGGCCAAAGGTGAGCTCCTGGGCTGGTCAGAAGGTTGATGGGGAAGTTGCAGTGGTTTGAGTGTTAATCAGAGGAGCATGGGTCAGGTGAGACTCCCCCAGGAATGGGCAGATGGGCTGTAGTGTTGCAGAGGCTACCAAGGCAGAAGTCAGCTCCCGCATGCTTCTTTTCTCTTGCTGTTAGCAGTTCTGAGGCTGGGAAGCCAGGGCTGGTGCAGAGAGGTGCTTGCTGAACCTGACAGGAGCCATGGCCAACAGACAGGCTTGTTTTCCTCTCCCATATGCCATGTTGCATGGACATGTGAGTATGGAAGTGCAACAACAGCCAGAGGATGATGCAGCAGAATGTGATGTAACTCCTCTGGTTTTATGGACTTTGCACACTTGGAGTCAGGATGAGTCTATGGAAGCAGCTCCATTTGACTGGCTCTAAATCTGGCACACAGCTTGCTAAGAGCTGCTCACACTCAGCTCCTCTGCCTGGTTTTTGACTTTGTTCTCAGCCTCCACCTCCCCACCCCCTGCCGAGCTTTCAAAGCACTGTCAGGAGAGTGCTGCTTTGCAAAGTTTTCTTTGTTAGATTACCTTGAACCCAAGATGGTGATGTTCATCAGAGCAGCAGAGAGGAGATGCACACAAAGCCAAGGTCGGTGTCTCTGGTGTCCCCTCTGACACACTCTGCTGGAAGCATCATTTGGAGCAAAACCAGAGAATGCAGGGGCTTGAGAAGAAAGGAATGAATGCTGGGTGGCGCTGACACGGGAGCTGTGCTTCAGCCTTCTGGAGTTCCACACATGGGCACTGCTTTGCTGTTTGTTGCTAGCATCTCTTTATTCGTGTTTTCTATCTGCAGCAAGGATACGTAAAACTGAACCACTTCTGGGGGCTCACTGGAGTGCTTGGTGACAGCAGGCAGAGTGAAATCCTCAGGGTTACTTCTTTGGAAGCAGCATCACAAGCTTTGCTTCAAGCAGCTTCTTCTCCATGCTGCAGACATTTGCCATGCAAGCAAGAAAATGAGCCTGTCACAGAACCGCAGAATGGCTCAACTTAGAAGGGACCTCAGAGCTCATCTGCTCCAACCCCCTGCCATGGGACACCTCTCAGCTACACTCAGCTGCTCAAGGCCTCGTCCAGCCTGGCCTTGAAACCCCCAGGCAGGAGGCAGCCAGAGCCTCCCTGGGCAGCCTGAGCCAGGCTCTCACCACCCTCACACTCAACAACTTCTTGCTCAGCTCCAGCCTAACCCTGCTGTCCTTGCAGGACAAGGCAGCCAAGCTGCTCTCCAGGGGGCTGTCAGAGCTCATGTCTCTCGTCACTGATCACACCTCCTGGGATGCTGCCCGCACGAAGTGCACTGAGTGCGGAGTGAAGCTGCTGCTGAGCATCGCTCACATAGGTTTGTGCACCAGCGGGCTTGGGGCTGAGCACATCATGATTCAGGTGCAGCTGCTTCTCAAGGAGCTCTTGCCTCCTTTTGATCATGTTCCTGGCAAGACAAAATACAACCTTTAGCTGTCTGCTAGCTGCTAAAGCTCTCTGGCAATGTCAGGCCTTTCCTAGGAGCTAAGAAGTAATTAAAGCTTGTCTTGCACAGACTAAAAAGCAGAGTTTCCTGTGAAACCCTGTGATTACTTGGAAATGCCAATGATGTAATTAGCTTCTTCCATCTTTACAGGCACATAATGAGTATAGGCACTGGAAAGGGCCTGCATCAAAGCCCAGATTTAGGCAGTGTTAGCAACACTGGGCTCTCACCAGCTGTGACCAACAGGGCATCATTAAAGAGCTAAGCATGGCAGAGAAGAGTACAAAGCTGATGGTAACGTTTGGCTGACGGCAGCCCAGGTTTGCTCCCGTGGGGCTGCCCAGTCTGTCTGAAACTGTTTGAGGTGGCCCTGCTGAATCAAGCTCTTGCCCTGGTAGAACGCCTCCTGGTGTCATACAGGGTCCGGATCTGTTGCCTGGTGCTTCAGACAGAGAAATGCTTGCAAGTCCAGGCAGTGGGAGGATAGCTGGCACACACCTGCAGCACGGCATGGCAGATGGCTTCCGCTCCTCTGGGAGGGGGCTGGGGGGTTCTTGTGTGATCAGAGCGGGGGTCCGTGTGCCTCTGCGTGTCCCGTGTATGCACAAGTCTGGCTGCTGAGGGCACTGACAGGAAGCAGCAGGAGCTGTGTTCCTCTGCACCGCGGTGGCAGCAAGTTCGTGCCATGATGCCCTGAGCGCAGCACAGCTCTGAAGTGCTCCTTGCTGCTGCGGAGCTGTGTGACAGGGCTGCTGAGCGTGTCCCTGCAGTCACTGCACTCATAGTCACTAGTTTCCTCCTGCCTCCCTAACTTTTTGCCAGGGTGTCACCAGCTGGTGGCAGCCTGTGCTGGGCTCCTTGCAGAGCAGTTCCTTTTGCACCTACCCTCTCCTCTGACAATGCACTTAGATTGACTTTGCTCGGGGGCCTCTTTCATGGAGGGGATGACACCCAGAGGGACCTGGACAAGCTGAAGAAGTGGGGACAGGTGAATCTTGTGGGGTTCAAGACGGCCAGGTGCAACCTAGGCCAGGACAATCCCTATGTGTTGGGGGAGGATGTGATAGAGAGCAGCCCTAATAAAAGGAGTTGGAGCTACTGGTGAGCTCATGGCCCTCCAGTACCTGAAGGGGACCCACGAGAGAGCAGGGGAGGGCGTTTTGACAAGGGCTTGCAGTGACACGATGAGGGACAATGGCTTTCAGCTGGAAGAGGGCAGATTGAGACTGGAGATGAGGAAGAAATTTTTGACCCTGGCACTGGTTGTCCAGGGAGGCTGTGGATGCCCCCTGCCTGGAGACATTCATGGTCAGGTTTGATGGGACTCTGAGCCGCCTGCTGTGGTTGGGGATGTTCTTGCTGACTGCAGGGTGCTTGGAGTGCCTGAGTTGTAGAGGCCCCTTCCAGCCCGGGGCATTCTAGGGTGTGTGTTCCAGGCTCTCCCGCAGCAGGAGTGCCAGCTGTTTGCCAGCAGCCAGCTGTGAGGAGAGGAAGGACTGCTCTGGTTCCAGCGGTGACAGGGCCCACTGCAGTCATGATTGCTTTTACTGCAGGCTAGCAGAGCTTAAGGACCGTTTGTGGCTGAAAGAGTTGGGTCACTGCAGCTATGCAGCCAATAAAAGCATTATTGCTCCACCGGTGCCTTTTGGCTCTTTGTTAGGAGAAACACTCCTCTTTCATTTCCCCCCAAACACTTAGAGCATCCCTAATTACATCACAGCTCCAGCTCCAACTGCTGCTCTCCACACCATAAATCTGGCAATAAACTGGTTAGTGGCTGAGCTGTGAAGGGGATCAATGGCTCGGTTTGTGCTGGGTGCCTGCTCTGTGGCTGGGACGTGCCCAGTCATGCGGGGGGCAGGATTATCCCTGCTGACTCACAGCCCTGCTGCTGGCTCTGCAGCGTACCTGGCATGCAGGGCACGGGAGGGCACCATTCAATCTGAGGCTGTGTTTGATCCTGATGGCCGAGGTGGTGGGGTGAGGGGCTGCCTAGTCTCCAGCATCCCTAACTCCTTGTGGATTCCACAACAGCTGGTGATGCTCCCAAGCTGCAGGCTCACTGAGCAGCTTAGGTTGGAAGAGCCCTTTGAGATCATGAAGTCTGGCCCTTGACCCAGCACTGGAGGGTCACCACTAAATCATGTCTTTAAGTGCCAGGTCTGCAGGCTGCTTAAACACCTCCAGGGATGGTGGCTCCAGCACTGTTCTGCGCTAGGTGGCCAGAAGGTCTCCCCTCAGCCTTCTCCAGACTGAACAACCTCAGCTCCCTCAGCTGCTCCTCACCAGACCTGTGTTCTAGGCCCTTTCTGAGCCTTGTTGCACTTCTATGGATGTGCTCCAGCACATCTCTGTCCTTATGGCACATAAATAGTCGCTGAACAAGTGGTAGCTGTGTCTGAAAGCTGCTCCCATGTGAGGCAAGGTCCCAAAGAAATGAAGTGTGGGACGTGAGCACAAAACTCTGCTGCCCTTAGGAGTGGGAGCTTCTGCTGGCTTACCTGGGGTGGGCTTGCTCTCCTAGCAGAGGAAGCTCCCCTGCTTTTCACTGCAGGCAACCTGTGGTGTGTGAATCAACCAGACTGAGACTGAGGCCTCGGGCACAGACTGGTACCCGGCCAGAGCTTGCACCCTGACCTGGTGTGCCTTGGCAGAAGCCGAGTTGGGCTCAGCAGCACGAACATGCTGTGGAGGGGCAAAGCCTCTAACTCAGCAGCTGGGGTGCACTGAGCGGGGGTAGAGCTTCTGAGCAGGGGCAGAGCCTCTAGCTTCTGAGAGGCACCAAGAGCCACTGGATCTGGGGGTTTAGCTCCACGAACAAGAGGTTCCTGTGCCCAGGGCTCTGCTGCAAGGACTTGTTAAGTGCACAGTTATTCACAAGAATGATCTTCTGCGAGTTGGGGGAGAAAGATCAAGCTTTGGCATAATGATTTTATCAGTCGTGTTCTGCAGCACAGCTTCTGAGCTGAGAGGCACCATTTGTGTTGATGGGGCTTTGAAAAGGGCAACCTCTGCTCTCGCCCCCTGCTTGTGCTGCCTTGGCAGAGCTGCAGAAGCAACACTGAAACAGATGCTTGGGAAAAAAGCTGCCAGCACTGCCCCTGACAGGGTGTGTGGTTTCTGACCAGCCCCGGTGGGCCCTGGGTGTTGCCCTGATGTGGGTACCAGACAGTGAAGGCTGCTGAAGGATCTCAGCAGCTTTTCTGAGGTCAGCTTTTGCATCACCAGGTCATGCTTATGCAGCAAACATTGCTGGGCTGGAGGTCATTTGTGCAGAACAACCTGGCCTGGTTTTGCTGGAGGCTCAGGGAAACATCTCTTTGTGCAAAAGGCCTGGGAGAAGTGAAGATCCCCAGGAGGAGACGAGAACAGAGGAGGAAATGTGTAGAGTGCAGAGGACATTCTTTAATCCAGAGAGCCAGCCTGGCCTTCAGACTGTGCATGGCAAGGAAAGCTGAGGCAGCTTTGGGAGTAGCTCTCCCAAAGCAGTGGGACAAACACTCCAAGGACATGGAGGTGCTGGAGATGGTCCAGAGGTGGGCAAAAGGAGGCGAAAAGAAGACAAAGGCCTGGGAAGCTGAGCAGGGCTGAAAGCTGGAGCTGCCTGTTTCCCACTCCCTGAGGGTGTGGTGGTCACGGCAAGCTGCTGGGTCCAGGGCAAGCCTTGGGATGTGTCAGGAAGCAAGGCCCTTGTGCAGCTGCAGAAAGCAGCTGCTGCTGTGCTGCTGGATGTGGAACAGGAGCAGCCTGGGCTCTGTCTGCAGCCCATCAGGATGTAAGAAACCTGCTCCCTCGCCAAGGTGATGTTTGTGGCACTGTGACCTCCCTGGGACAGCTGTGCCTGTGCAGAGTCTGTGGTGGTGGCTTGAAGAGCTCAGACCTCAGCTGCTGGCTGCAGACAAGAAGAGCTCCATGCTGCACCCTTCAGCACTTTGTGCTTTAATATGTTGTTCATCTTCTTTAATCTTAGTTAGGGATCCTCTCTCTGGCCAGAAATGAGAAAACAAATAAATGCTGTGGCTGCACCTAGAGGCTCTGAGACGTGGAGATGAAATGAGAAGCAGGCTACAGGCTGTGTCCCTCATCAAGGAGATGAACTCTATCTCACGACCTGCACTTGCCCCTTCAGCATCCTCTCATATCACATTGGCCTCTGCTCCTCTCTCCTCTGTTTTCTGCTGCTTGCCTGAGGAAGGATGTTTGAAATGCCTTGGAATATCAGCCCAGAGAATTCATCTAGGGGCTGGTAATTAATTAAAGCTGGAGGAATGAATGAGTGCAGAGTGAAAGGAGCTCAGCCTGCTGTTTATCCCAAATATGAGAGCTGGGGCTGCTCAGCATGGAGCAGGGAGGTTGTGGATGTCCCCTCAGGCCGGATGAGGCTGTGAGCAGTCTGGGCTGAGTCTGGGCTGGTGGGAGAACAGAGAGCAAAGAGCCTTCATGTTGGTTTTGTGTGCAAGGTGCACAGTCTGGAGTGTAGATGCTGCAGGTGCTGGTGGTCGTGTTTGCAGCCTCTGAGCGTGAGTGTCCTGGGTGAAGCCCTGCCAGCACCTAACCCCCATCCAGCTGCTCCCTCCTCTCCCCTGCCAAGATGAATTTAACCCTGGGCACTTACAGAACCAAAGAATTGTCTGGGTTGGTAAAGACCTCTAAGATCATGTCCAACCATCAGCCCAGCACCGCCATGGCCACCAAACCATGCCCCAAAGGGCCATGTGCACATGTGGACACCTTCAGGGATGTTGACTTCAGCAACTCCCTGGGCAGCCCCTGGCACCTCACACTATTTACTCACTTCCCTGTACAGAAAAGTCCCCTTTTTTTTTGGGCTAGAGAAGTGGCAAGAACCTTTCCCTTTCTTTTGAAGCACTTCCTTTCCCCCCAGCAAGAACAATCCCATCTTTTGATGACAGTTTGACATCTCTGTGTGCACATTTGCCTCTGCAGAACTGTGCTGCTTGTTCAACACTTGCTGTGACTGCACCACAGAAATCCTTTGGAGTGGGACTCGCAGTGTTCAGCAGCTTAGAGAGGCTCTGTCTTTCAAAGGAGGTGTGGGTTTCCTTCCCCTTGATTGCTGCGTCCTTTGAGAGTCCATTATGTGCAGCAATAAAAGCTTCCCCACACGTTGAGAAACAGCAGCCTCAAGTTAAGCTGCTTAAAATTAACAAAAAATATGGAAATTAATTCTGGGGTTTGGCTGCAGAGTAAATTTCCTGCCAGGAAAGAGCCTGGATATACAGCTTGTTTCCCAGACCTCGTTAAGCTCATGTGGACACATCCCTCTAAAGGTGCTCTGGGTGAAGCAGAGGTGGGACAGAAATGTTCATCTTTATCATGGCAAAATCTGGCTGAAAGCTGGGCTGGGGTGGGGGAGGCTGTGCACATCTTAATTAATGCCCTGGGGACTTCTCCACTGATTTTTGTCAGAGCCCTAGAGACAGCCTGAGCAGGAGAGGTGGAGCCTTTGCCTGCAGCTCAGAGGAGCCAGATTCCACAGTGACTGATGGATCTGTGTCAGCTCACCCCCAAAATGAGCTCTGGTGGTGGTGTGAAAATGCAGCAGATTAAAGAAAAGCATTTCCAACAGAGTCTTGGCTTCTGAAACTTTCCCCAAGTTCTTAATCTCTAAACTTCTTGATTTCAGACTGAAGCTCTTGAGGGTCTTTTCCAACCAAAATGATTCTATGAACAGAAGTTGTGTTGGCCTGAGTCAGCAGGTCATAGAATGGGGGGAGGGGGGGAAGGGACCCCTGCCCCAGCAGGGCACCCAGGGCATCTGCCCAGCAGCACAGTGCCCAGCTGGGGCTGGAAGCTCTCCACACAAGCAGACTGCACAACCTCTCTGGGCAGCCTGCTCCAGCCCTCCAGCACCCTCACACCAAACAACTTTCTCCTGCTCTTCAGCTGCCACCTCCTGGCTTCCAGCTTGTACTCTATGTTCTTTGTCCTATCACAGGACACTACTTAAAAGGACCCTGGCACCTTGATTGTTTCACCCACCCCTCATACTTACAGATATTAATCAGATCCCTCTCAGCCTTCTCCTCTCAGGCTGAACAGCCCCAGGGCTCTCAGGCCCTTCACATGAGAGATGCTTCAGTCCCTTCATCATCCTTGTAACTCTCTGATGAGCTCAGTCTCTGCTGCTGTTGCCTCCCTGGTGTTCAAGAAAGACCTGTGAAAAAGTCTAGGGGTGACCCTAGGAACCCCATCGGTGTGACCTGTCCTCTCCTTTCCTTTCCTCTCCTCTCCTTTCCTTTCCTTTGGGTGATTTATTCCAGCAAGCTTATTCAAATCAAACCAGTTATGGCTTCCTGTCTTGGAACTAAGTGACCTTGCTTCCAACCCAAACCATCCTGTCATTCCCATGGATGATTTCAGAGGTTCCCTCCAACCCAAACCATTCTCTGATTCCCATGGATGACCTCTGAGGTTCCTTCCAGCCTACACCATTCCATGATCCCTGTCTCTTTAAAGGTGAGCCGTCCAGTTGCAAGAAATCATCACAGAGTCTTTGCCTTTAGCACCAGCAGGCCTGGGAGGAGCTGAGGTCCCAGGAAGGTGTAGGTGTAGGAGAGCAGGAAGCGTTCTGCTCTCCAGCTGCATCCCCTGCCATCCCGAGGCAGGAGTGCTGCACAGCTGGCACGCAGCCATGGCCTCGGCTGGGCTCTCCTGCGTGTGAGGGATGGCTGCTGGTGCTCCGGCAGCCAGAGCCTTGACGCCTGATGAAGCTGTCTCCGTTTCAGGGTGGGCCGAGAGGGATTCGGAGGTCCTTGCTGCAGTGCTCTGTGGTTGTAATCGCATTACATAAGCCTCGGCAAATGCTGCAATGCATGTGGAAACAAAGGACAGACGAGTGCCTGCTTGCTTCAGAAGGGACTGCTGAGTGGCCTGCGCAGGGCCAGGACACCAGGGGCTCCAGGGTGGCATCCTCGTGTGTCCTGCACGGAAGCACACCCAGGGTGCAAGGGGGGAGTGCTTGCAGCTCCCCTGAAAGGCTGTGGTGTCACCTGGCAGCTGAACTGCGCCCAGCATGGGACTCGGTGTCACCGTTAGGAAGGACCCAGCTGGACCGTCTAGACCTGAGCTCTGCGCCACCACCTGGGAGAGTTCACAGGCTGTGAGTAGTGTCATGTCCGATCCAAAGAGCTTCCCCCTCTGACCTGGGAGAAAATGAAAACCTGGACCTGCTGTGGGTGGGAGGGGAAGGGCTGCCCACAGCAGGGTGGACAACCTATGGAAAGGGGAGGGGGTGAGCCAGGAGCCAAGAGAGCCTCCCAGCCCAACTGCTTTTGTTCTGCTGTTAGCAGCACAAGATGCTGCCCCGTATGCTCTCCCTCGTGCTGGCGTCTGGATCTTCTGCCTCCCACTCACAAGCTGCATCTCACAAAAATAGGAGCAGGATTTGCAGCCCCAGTTTGGTGACATTTCAGAGGGATGAATGGTGAGCTCTTGGGCCAAGCCTTGCTGTGGCTGGCTGCTGCCATGGATTCGGGCAGTGGCTAACCCTCTCTCCCTTCATTCTGGTTTTCCTGACACCAGAGGAGGCTTTGTGGTGTGTGGCCACTTCAGAGAAGCCCTGAGGGAAGAGGCAGATGGGTGTTGTAGCTGGTGGCATTTGCTCACAGCTCAGTTCAGATGGTGTTTGTAAGAATCTGCAAGGAGAAGCTCCCCTAGCAAAGTCCTGTGTCCGTGGATTCAAGCCTGGATGCTTAGGGAGTCTGAGGTGCAGAGTGATCCGAGACTAGAGGCTGTGCTTCGGCACCACGTCGTTCGGCCAGGAGCTCTTCTCTGAGCTGGAGATGCTCAGCAGCTGGACTGTTCCATGCCAGCACTGTGGTGAGCTCGGTCTGTCTCCCAGGGAAAGGGGATGGAGATATATGCCCAGGCTGGGATGAGCTCAGCAGGGGAACCAGGCTCCTCACGGCTTGGAAGGCACAGCACAATGCAAGCTCAAACAGCTTCTGCCTCGTCCACCTCAGTGATGACTTCCAAATCTTCGTGTGGCTTTGGCTGTGAGGTTATCCTCGTACCTCAAGGAGATGTCAAGCAGTGGGTACAACACAGGAACACCTGTAGGGGTGCAACCACTGAGCATGAGGGTGCCATAGCTCCCTGGGAAGCGTTAAGTGTCATCACATAGAAGCAGCAGGCAAGCTCTGAGCAAAGAGGAGAGGACCTGGCACTTTTGTGTTTCCTCAACCAGCTGAAATAGCTCCTCCGACTTGGTTCTGTTTGCAGAGAGTAGCTGTTTGGTGAGCAGCTCTGCCCTTGCAGCAGGGCTGTGGCAGGGCTCATGCATTATGTGCTGTTCCAAAAATCAACGTACAGGACACTCGTGAGCTCTCCTGACTGCTGCGTCCTCTCACCGAGAAGCTGCCTGCTCCCTTCGTCTTCCCTGCCACTGACAGGGCAGCAGCTTTTGTGAGGGCAGCAGCTCCAGGTTCTTCTGTCGAGGCTTCTCACGGGGAGAGAGCTCCTTGTGCTTTGCCTGGCCTCCAGCCAGGTGTTTCTGACCCATCTCTCATGGTGGAAATGAGCAACCACCACTGGTGGGATGAGAAGCTGTGGACTGGGGGAGCCTGCTGGCCAGGGCAGCCTCTGCTGTCTGCTGAGGGTGGCCACAGACCTGCTGATGCCATGGATCCAGCCTTTAATTTGAACCTTCTGATGAGTGAGCTGAGGCTTGTTTCTGAGATCTGAGGGTGTCACTCCAGCTCCACTGGCACTAAGGCATTGTCAGCACTGCATCAAGAGATAAAGTGTGTAACATTTATTACTTTCTGTTCCATTTGTATCTAAGTTGTGTAAAGCCTTAACTCCTCGTGCCCCACTACTCCAAGGTGATGACTGTTTCTGTGGAAACAAACCCAGCTTCTCTTAACAGCTGTCACTGGGCAAGAGGTACTTCAAGGGGAGCTAGAAGAACGCTGCGGAGGTACTTTTGACAAGGGCTTGGAATGTCAGGATGAGGGACAATGGCTTTGAGCTGGGAGAGGACAGATTGAGACTGAGATGAGGAAGAAATTCCTGACAGTGAGAGTGGGGAAACACTGGCACAGGCTGCCCAGGGAGGCTGTGGATGTGCCCTCCCTAGAGGTGTTTAAAGCCAAGCTGGATGAGGCCTTGAGCACCCTGGGCTGGTGGGAGGGGTCCCTGCCTATGGCAGGGGGCTGGAGCTGGATGGTCTTGAAGGTCCCTTCCAACTCAAACCATTCCATGGTTCTTTGAAAAGGTGTGGAAGGTAGGAGCCGATTTTTCTAGCTGTGGAATGAAGTTGTCCCAGAGCTTTTCTTCACCAATCCCTTGGCCCAGTTTTGCTGCTCAGTTTGCTCACAGAGTTGAGAGACTTGTGAGGAGAAATTATCTGAGAGTCTCGTCCAAGTGTGTCTGGTGGGGAGAACACTGTAGATCTGCCCCACTCAGCGCCTCTCTGAACAGCACATCTGGCACTGCCAGAGTGAGCCCCTAAAAACCCAGACCAGTAAGGAACAGCAAACAAATCCCTGTTCTGATGGCCTACAACTGGAGCAGAACTGAAGTGTTTTCAGCAGAAAGAGAGGAGTTTGGAAGAAGAGCTGTTCTGCAATCCAAAGCAAGAGAGTCTTTCTTGGAGAGCCTCTCTCCAGTACTGCAGGCTTCAGAGGCTTCCACGTGTAACTGCAGGGCGTTCTGCACACCTAGGTGCGAAGCAGGAGGAAGATGTGGCAAAGCTGAGCGCAGTTCCTCCCGTGGGTCCCTGTAGTCCTGTCAGCTCTCTGGCTGTGTTGCACAAAGGCAGAATCACTACCTGGACACCTTAAGCCTGCCTTATCTCAGCCCCTCGCTGACTGCTACATGAGACCCAGGTGAGGATGAAGAACCTCTCCCACCAGAGGTGGGTTGCAGCTCCATGGCTGCTGCTGTAACCAGTGACATTTGCATCTCAGCTTCTCTGGGCAGCAGGAATAGCTCCAGGACTGGTAACTTATTAGATCCTCTAAATATTTTACCTCTTCCCTGCCTGCTTCTTACCTCATGTCTCATGTACAGTTAATGTGCAGCTGTGAAGGAAATTTTCTCCTGTGCTTCCTGCTGGCTGTAATTAATGCTGGAAAAGGAGGAGTTCCCCTCCACTCCTAGCATCTCTGGTCCTCCACTTGCAGCCTTTTGTGAATCCTACAATACCCATTGCAAGGACCTCTGAAGCTCACTTTGGCTGCATGATGCTAGCAGACAGGACCACCTTTGTGTGCTTGTCTTGGCAGGGAGCTGCATCTCCTACATTAAAATCCTGTCTTCAGTCCATTTCTTCTGAACTGCCTTCCAGTGTCACTTGGAACCCAGGCTGCCCTCACAGTGACATGTTTGTTCAGCTGGAAACAGCTCCAAGCCTGACACAGCTCCAGCCTGCAGTTTGGTGGATTTGGATGTATCTGATGGTGTCTTTCCAGGCAGAGCTTCTGTTACCAGCCACGTTGTGCATGCTTTACTCACAACATTTGCCCCTTGGACTTAAGCTTTGGCCTTGTCTTTATTCTGCTGCAACCTGCTTGTGTAAATTCACCCTTGTTTGCATGAGCACCACCTGATGTGCTTTAGAAATGCAAAAATGAGTTGCCAGTAGGATCCACACGTGTCCAAACACGCAGCTGGCAGCAGGAGTGCAGGTCTGATCCTAGGTTCAGTTTAAAGCATGCCTGGTTTGGGCTGCCCTGAGGGCAGTGCTGCTGTTACGGTGATGAAGACACTGACACCCAATTTTTCACTGAAGAGGGATGTTTCCAAGGCAGAATGAATAATGCATGAGAGCAGATCTATTACCTTGATTTTGGTTTGTGTACCTCTATGAACAGCCTGTGAAGTCAGTGGGATTTCTCAATTATTTAGGATTGTTTTCAGAGCAGAGGGTTTGGGGGACTGGAGGGGAAGCACAGCAGACCTCTGCTGGTTAGCTGGGAAGTGGGAGCAGTGCGTTTTGTTCAGACCACACCTCGCTGCCCCTGTGCTCTCCGCGGGCAGGTGTGAGTCCTGCAGCTTCCCAAGAGCAGTCTGGGCATTGATGGGCTTGGAGGCAACCGTGGTAGGGCTCAGGGGCTTGCAGTAGAGCAAATCCCTGCACATAAGATCAAGGTGCTAACCCCTAAATAGCTTCCCCTTAGCTGTTGGGTTTGCCACATGAGACGCACCACCAGTCTGGAATGTTTCCAAGGACTTGCCAGGAAAAGAGGCAAATCAGAAAGGGGCTTCAGCTGCTGCTGCTCAGATGAAGCTTGCTGGGCTGGGTGGTTCAAAGCAGAACTGACAGAGGGGTTCTGAGATTCCTGGTGAAACGCCTGCAGTTTTATTATTCCCCCTGGGCTTTGCACTGCTGTTTTGTCTAATTATTCCTCATCTAATCTCATTAAGCACCAATAAGAGAGAAATGCCAATGAGACTACATGCGTCCCTCATTAACTAGCAATTCCAGCCCTCTTCTCCAGTCTTTAAGCAGCAGAGGAGTGGAAGTGAGTGTGGTGCCTTGCTGCAGCTGCAATTATTTACTGCTTGGGTAGCTGTCACATTCATGCCCCAGCTACCAATTAAGTTATTAGAGTTATAACAGGGAAGTGTTTTTAAATAAACTAAACAAATCACAATTTAATTGTATTTATTGAGAGAATCTGGATGAGTTTTAATGAAGGCAGGTGCCCTGCTCACGACCCCAACCTTAAAGGAAAGGGATGAGTGGCAGACGAGAGGGGGTCCCACCTCTCATCCCTCCTCCCAGGGGCCACAGCTCAGCTCTCCAAGCCTGGGCTGAACAGAACATTTTTGTTCTAGGTGTCTGAGTGCTCCCAGGGTGCACAAAGGGTTTTAGAACTCCTTATGCAGACGTTGGAAGGGAAGCAAAGGCAGCATAGCAGTGTAACTCTGCAGGGATAGGGTAAATTTTGTTCCCTGCTTTGGAGCCTTCTTACTTCTAGCAAAGAGACATCACTAGTTCTTGGGGTCCATATCTGCTCCTCGCACACAGTTCAGTGCTCTAATCAAACTCCAGAGCTGTGGTTGGTTGTTCTTGCTGGCCTTCTCTCTGGCCTGTCTCTTACCTTGCCTGCATGGTCACAAAAATCTGAGTGTCTGGAGAGTGAGAGCATCTCAAAGCAGCTGATCTGCTAGCTGTGAAGCCTGGGAAACAGCAGATGTCCATGTGGATGTCTGTGTTGTCAGCATCTCCGCGTTGTCAGTGTCTGTCTCCGTGTTGTCAGTGTCTGTTGTCAGCATCTGTCTCCATGTTGTTGGTGCCTGTCTCAGTGGTGTCAGTGTCTCTCGGTGGTGTTGGTGCCTGTTTCTGTGTTGTCAGCATCTGTCTCTGTGTTGTCAGTGCCTGTCTCTGTGTTTTCAGTCTTTCCATGGTGTCGGTGTTTGTCTCAGTGTTGTCAGTCTCTCTGTGTTGTCAGTGGCTGTCTCAGTGGTGTCAGTCTCTCTGTGTTGTCAGTGGCTGTCTCAGTGGTGTCAGTCTCTCCATGGTGTTGGTCTCTCCGTGGTGTCAGTGTCAGTCTCTCCATGGTGTTGGTCTCTCCATGGTGTCAGTCTCTCCATGGTGTTGGTCTCTCCATGGTGTCAGTCTGTCCGTGGTGTTGGTGTCTCCGTGGTGTCAGTGTCAGTTTCTCCGTGGTAAGAAGCCAGAGGGTGGGGTAGGGGGGAGATGGAACCGTTAGTGGCTCTGGCTGCTGGGGCAGCAGGAGTCATTGATCTGGAATGGACCAGTGACCGTGGATGGTTTTCAGAGTGTTAAGGGACATTCTCCTTTCACCTGAAGGCACAGCACCTACAATGGTCTCATTGCACAGAGCAGGGTGGTTGTGGAGAGTCATTTAGTCCTGGGACAGGGTCTGTCAGGAGCTGCCTGACTGGCACCTGGACCTTCTTGAACCTGCTGAAAAGGCTCTATGCATTATTTTTCTGTGGTTTGATGTGGTGTTTGTACCTCTGGGCTGACCACAGCATGCTCTGAAGTAGAGCCAGGCTGTACTGGTTGTGTGCCTCTGCCGGATCTGGCAGCACACAGCGGGAGCTGGAACCAGATCTTCTTTAAGGTCCCTTCCAGTTGAAGCCATTCTATGAATCTATGGCAATGTGAAAGAAGTTCAAAGGTTCTAAGCCTGGCACTGAGAGCAAACCCTGACTGCAAACTGGATTCTCAGGGTGCACTCTTCTGAAGTACCTGCTGGTGTCTTTGTAACCCCGGAGTGAAGCTCTGCGTTTGTGCAGAGGAGTGACTGGAAAGGGACGAGCTAAGTGAGCAGTTTGTGTACTGCTCTGGCAGTGATTACTAATTGCAGTTAAGTCTTCCAAAAGTGTTATGTCAGCACCAGTGATGAGCTCTGTACCCTTAGGGCCTGCACATGTCCAGACTCCTGGGAGCAGCTGCACTTTGCACTCCCAACCTTCAGCAGGTCCTTGTGCTGGCAGACCACAGCCTGCTGATGTTGGATGCCCTCTACACCCCTGCATCTGAGTTTGGCAGCCCTCAGCATGTACTTTCTTTGGGGTCCACAATTAATTAAACACCCTTGATTTAATTACAGTCGTTGCTGCCACCAGGAGCACTGCATTGTGAACATTTCCCCTGCTAGCAGAAACCTTTAGGCTTCTGATCCTGAACCTTACTGGGGGTGTCTTTATTCTATGGCTATGTTTAAAAACCAGTTTTGGCCTACTACTGCTTTCCATGGCCATCTTGAAGGTGAAACTTTGTCCTGTGTTGGGGTGTGAGCGTCAGGTCCAGTTGATCTGCCTCTTATTGTTAGGATAAGGGGGTCTGAGCCAGGCCAAGGGCAATGGTTTGGAGCTGAGGCAGAGCAGGCTGAGAGTGGAGCTCAAGCAGAAGCTGTTGAGTGTGAGGGTGGTGAGAGCCTGGCACAGGCTGCCCAGGGAGGTTGTGGCTGCCTCCTGCCTGGGGGTGCTGCAGGCCAGGCTGGGTGAGTGCCTTTGGCAGCTGAGTCTAGCTGAGAGGTGTCCCTGGGCATGGCAGGAGGTTGGAGCAGAGCTCTGAGGTCCCTTGCAGCCTGAGCCATCCTGTGGCTCTCCAGTGTCAGAACGAGAGCCTGCCTGCCCTTGGGAGCTGCTTGTGGTGCTGATTCGTGGGCAGCCATGGCACAGAGTTGCTGACTGAGGGACATGTTACCTGCACAAAGATTTTCTGCTCTCACCCAGGCCTCATCACCACGAAGCTCCAGACAAACACCTGGGGCCAGCAACACTAATTCAGCTGAATCTGTAGGTTCTGAACTGGGGAAGTTACTGGCTCCAAGTTTCAGTGTTTCAATCACTTCTGCCAAGTGTAAAATAATCACTGGCTCAGGTCCTGAGCCTGAATCCCATTTGTGTCTGTGAAGTGCTCTGCGTGAGTAGCTGTGGCAGACGTCTCAGTGAGAACCTGGCCCAGGCAATGTGCAGCTCAAAGCACCCTGAGTTTGCTCTGAAAGAGGAGGGACTGAGCAGTGGCTTAGCCATGGGTCCTGCTGCTTGATGAGAATGGGACAAACCTCGACGGCCACATCTGCATGTGTGAGTCCTGGAAGGCAAGAGTCCAACAGGCTACCAGAGACAGTGCCACAAGCATCTTTGTTCATGACTCTAGAGATGGTGCTTTGGAGGGCCAGAGCTGTCCCCGGGTGCTTCAAAGCTAGTTGCAGAAAGGTGGGGTCTAGGATCAGGAGCTGGAGAAGAGAGAGACAAGTTTTGCTTTCTGAGGTGTGGGAAACATTCCAGCAGCAACCCCAGGCAAGCCTCCAGTCCGTGCACACTGGGGAGCAGCTGTGCAGGGAAGGTGGAGCTGTGTGCTCTGTGCTGCCCCTCTCCTCCGCAGCACCCTCGGAGCTCTGAGTACAGGTACCCGTGTGCGCGGCTGCCTTGCTGAAGTGGCACACGGAGAACAGCTGCCTGCCGAGGGTGGTGGGAGCTGGTAGTAGCAGCTCTGCTCATCATTCAGAGCACACAGGCAGCCTGGCTGCTGTCGCCACGCTGGTGCTACACTTCTTGGCAGCAGGTTTTTCACAGGCTCTTGAGAAAACCATCTACAGCAGGCTGGTAATTGGCTCAGGCAGCTTGGAAACGAGGAACCAAGCTATGTGAGATCTCTCCAGTGGTTCCAGCTAGGAAAAGATATCTTTAGCAACATAAATGTTCCATTTTGTCCTACGTGCCTCCTCTCTCAGGAACAGGAATGTGGAGAAAGCTGCCTGGAAGAGGTGTGCAGCCCTAGGGCAGATGCAGTGCCACAATACCCAGTGCCAGGGACGCAGGGGGCTGTGCAGCAGTGCAGTACCTCCCGTGGAAACCAGACTGGGACACTTCTCTATCTCTGATCTTGGAGCTTGCACCAGGATCATCATGGTGCTGCCCATCAGGCACAGATCCAAAGACTGTGTCAGGCTGGAAGGGACTCTCCAAGGCCATCTTGTCCAACCGCCCCTGCAGCCACAGGGACACCTCCAACCAGAGCAGCCTGCCCAGGGCCACATCTCATCTTGAATGTCTGCAGGGATGGGGTCTCAACCACCTCCCTGGACAGCCTGTTCCAGAGTCTCACCACCATCATTGTGCAGAACTTCCTCTTGACATCCAGCCTGAATCTGCCCTGTCCTTTCCTACAGGCCCTTCTGAACAGTCCCTTCCCACACTTCCCATAGGTCCCCTTCAGATATTGAAATGCAGCTTTAAGGTCTCCCTGAAGCCTTCTCTTCTCCAGGCTGAACAGCCCAAATTTCAGTCTGCCCCTGTAGGAGAGGGGCTCCAGCCCCCTGATCATTGTGACCTCCTCTGGACCAGCCCCATCCTCCCTGTTAGACATTCAAGGGTCTTCATTTAAGCAGCCCCCTGAAGCAAGCCAAGGAAGCAGCCAGTGCAGCTGACGACGAAGCACATCTGGTGCCAGCCTGGTTCCCCGCTCGGGCTTGGTCTCCTCTCTTAAGATGCTCTTTTGATCTCTGCAGCCGGACCCTTGCCTTTCAATCCAGACACATTAAATCACGACTTCAGCTAATAAAAAGGCTCTGAGCTTCCCGGGTCCCCAGGCATTTTTCCCTCTGTAGCCTTGCAGAGATGCCAAGTTTTAAAAGGGAGTTAAAGACTTTGCCCTGTCACTCCTGGTGAATTGCTGGGGCCATGGATCAAGGAGATTTATTCCTGCGCGGGTAATGGAGATGCGGGGAGCAACTCCTCTTGTTTTGGAAATCTTTATATAGCATAGACATTTTCTCACTCTATTTGCAGTGCTGGAGTGGAAGATGAATGAAATAATGCTGGGTAAATGACTCTGATGCTATCTGACTGGTGCTACCGTTCTGTCTCCTGGAGCTGTCAGAGCTATTCCATTACACAAGACGGATCGCGCTCACTCGCTGCCTGCCGGGCTGCAGCGTGGTGGCTGTGCAGGAGGCACTGTCTGGAGGCACAAAGCAGAGTATTTCTGGACCTGGGCTTAGTACAGGGACAGGCAGCATTCTGCACAATAAAGGATGAAATGCTGTTAGGCCCTCCTGATGAGAATGCTGAGGGTGTGAACTGTGGGTGAGCCAAGAGCTGCGGCGTCATCCTGGTGATGCGGAGAAGCCATTGGGGATTGATACGGCTCTCTGACATCAGGGGTGAAACCAGCAGGTCCCTCTGGTGGGAGGCCTCTTCCAGAGAACTACTGCCTGGGAGGGGTTGGAAGGGACCTCTGCAGATCATCCAGTCCAGGGGACGGTGTTGGGCCAAAGTGATCACTGAGTTTCCTCTGTCTGCTCTGTGTTTAAATCACAGCAGCACTGGAACTGACAAACTTCAACAGCCTTGGTGAGCTCCTGACTGATCCCCAAAGGTGTCCATCTTCAAGGTCGTCCATCAGGCCAGGCACTGCTTGTCCAAGTGTCTAGGCAGGGGGTTTTATGCAGATTCAGTAAAACAGGCAATGGAGTGACACCCTGTCCTCCTCTGAGATCATGTTCACACAGGGACACCACTGCCCTTATTGGACATTGGCCTCGAGTGGCTCAAGGAGATGTGATGTCAAGCTGAGGAGAGCCTTGGAACAAGGGATTCATGATGCTGGAGCACCAGACCTATCCTCTTCCTGTCCTAGGTCACATCAAAGTATCAGTGCTGTCCATGATGCTCAGGAAGAGGTGTTCAGGGCAACCACCCCGGGCAGTGTTTGGGTCCATGCTCATACAGGGGTCATGGCAGGGACACTCCATCCACCACACCAGTGTGCAAGGCACTGTCTCCACCTCAAGAAGGAAGCAGTTATGGTGGCACAGGATCTTGTGCACAACAGTAACAATTTTCATCCTGGGTTTTTTTCTGACAGCTTAGTGCAGCTTTACTGCCTTAAAGTCACAGTATTGTGGAAGAGACCTTTCAGCTCACCCAGTCCAACCACCCTGTAACTCCACCCAGGCTGGGGCTGAGCTATGGCCCTCTGCACCACATCTCTGCCTCTTGGGAACACCTCCAGGCATGGGGGTCTTACCACCTTCCTGGACAGCCTGTGCCAGGCTTTGAGAAACCTTTCAGTGAAGAAGTTTCTTCTCATGTCCAACTTAAACCTCCCCTGGGGCAACCTGAGGCCATTTCCCCTTGGCTTACCACTTGTTCCTAGGCAGCAGGGCCCAACCCCAGCTGGCTGCAGCCTCCTCTCGGGAAGCTGCAGAGAACAGTGAGGTCTCCCTCAGCCTTCACTTCTCCACTCTGCACACCCCCAGCTCCCTCAACTGCTCCTCCTCAGGCCTGTTGTCCAGACCCTTTACCAGCCTCGTTTCCTGTCCCTGTCCCAGCTCCAGCCCAGTTGCAGTGAGTCGCCTTGACTCATGCTGACTGGCACACGCTCTGGCACTCGTGGACACCAGCCCTCGGTGGTTCAGTCCATTCTTCTGCCCATCTGCAGCCCGTGAGCTGGCTGGACTTCTGCTGGCACACTTGCTGGTGTTTCTGCTTTGTCCCTGAAGCAAGGCAGGGCTGCAAGGAGAACACCTGCAGGGTGCATGGCACGGCTGCAGCGCCTGAGCCTGGACAGAGAGAACACAGAAGCCAGCCCTGCAGCTCCAGGATTGGGGTTTTGCTGGCCTGCCAGAGGCAGAGCTGTGCTCTGGGTAGGCCTTTGGGCTGCATTTCACACCAAGGCAGGGATGTGGTGCGTTTGCCCCTGTCACTGGCTGGAATTTGCTGTGACTCTGGCTTTGCCTGTTCCTGTGCTGCATTCCACTCAGGTCAGTCAGTTTGGAGATCTCTGCAAAGCTGAGGAGACATTCCAGCTGTGTCTCAGCATGGGTGGCTCTTCTCCTGGCTGAAGGCACTGCTCATCCATACCTTGGCACAGCTAGGCTTAATTTAGCACAGTCTGGCCGTGGACCTCTTTCTCAGAAGGTAATTCTTCCTGTTCTTTCCTTTTCCCCCCTTTGACTCCTTCTAGGCCTAACTGTGCATTCATGACAGACAAGGACACCCCAATGCAGATGTCTGCTGTCTGCTCTGCAGATGGATTCAGCAGCAGCTGATAACAAAGTTACTTGGATTCAGTGATCCATCAGCCTCTTCCTAACAGGATTACCTCTGTGGCCCCCACAGGGCAGCTCAGGAGGGCTCAACCCTCTGCTGTGGCTGGGAAGCTCATGGGATGCTTCCTCCACTTGGTATCAGCCAGGGGGTTCTGATGTGGCTGGGGACTCATAGAACACTTCCTCCACTTGGCATAAGCCAGGGAGTTCTGCTTCCTGCTGCTTTGCCCTCAGCTCTGGGTCCCACTCACAAACGAATCCACAGACCTGCTGTCTGCAGGAGGTGAGGGGTGGTGGTGCTTCCCACTCCTGCCCCAGAGGCAGTCTGAGGGATGGAGAGCTGCAGTTCTCTGATGAGCAACTTTGCAAGCTGTTTAATGACTTTGCTGGGGATCTTTGAGGTCCAAGGGCAGAGATGTTTGCTCCAGGGCTCACTTGAAAACAGTGCCTGGCTTGCTGGAAGGTTTGTCAGCCTTCAGCTGAGCAATGTTCCTTGGCTGAGGCTCAGACACCTACAGAAGTGGTGGGAACTGAGTTGTTGCTGCAGTGTTCAGCTCATAATGGGTCTCCTGTAGTCTGTCAGGGTGTTGGTGAGTGCTACAGCCAAGAGTCAGTCCTTCACAGAAGCTCTGATTTGAGCCTCTTAAGAGAGTATCCAATGAATGAAAGGTTTGTGCTCTCTGAATGTTTTGTTTCTAATTCCTGTGTAATACAAACAATGAAGTGCTCCACGTTTCAGAGAGCTGAGCCTCTCTCCTGAAGAAAACCTGAGGCTGTGAAACCACAGAATCACAGAACTGCCTGGGTTGGAAGGGACCTTAAAGAATATCTAGTTCCAGCCCTGGACCAAGGCAGGGACACCTCTCACCCAGCAGCTCAACATCCCATGCAACCTGCCTTTCATGCTTGGAGCCTTCTCTGGGCAGCCTGTCCCAGTGCCCCCCACCCTCATGGGAAGGAGTTTCCTCTGAATGTCTCACCTCAATCCAGCTTCTTCCAGTTTGAAGCCACCACCTCTCATCCTGATACTCCCAGCTCTTATCAGAAGTCCCTCCCCAGCTCTCCTGCAGCCCACTGAGAACCTGGGAGGCTGCTCTAAGGGTTATCTGGAGCCTTCTCTTCTCCAGGCTGAACAGCCTCAACTCTTCTCAGCCTGTCCTCACAGCAAAGGAGTTTCAGCTCTTGGATCATCCTCGTAGCCTCCTCTGGACCTGCTCCAGCAGCTGCATGTCCTTTTTGTGCTGGGGGCTCCAGAGCTGACCCAGCACTGCAGGTGGGGTCTCAGCAGAGCAGAGGGGCAGAAATGGTGGGAATGTTTTCAGTCCAGCTTCGGGTAGGTGGCCTGGCTTTGGTGTGACAAGACTCAGCTACAGCAGCTCCTGGTTTGTGGCAGCACCAGCAGAACAAACTCTTTAGCTCAGTAGTATTCAGGTGCATGATCACTAAGGAATGGCCCAAGCCTGCTCCTGAGGGCACTCATGCTGTTGGCTGTGCTTCCCTGCTGCTGTGGTTGACACCTCCACACCCATTTCTACTTTTTCAGGCTCCTTCCTCAGGTAAATGGAGTTCTGAACACAAACTCTGCTCCCTGAAAGCATTGCTGAAATCTCTGGCAACCAGCAGTGATCTGTGCAGTGCTGCTGTAGCAAACATCAAGCCCATTGCTGGGGCTGCCCCTCCAAAACAAGTAGCCTTCCTTCAGGAATCTCAGGAGCTTTTAGGTTCCTTCAGGCCTGGCAACCTTCTGCTGTGACTCATCTGCTTTTTAAAAGCTGTTGCATAACACTGCTGCTTGTGGTGCTGGTGCTGATGCTGCTGTGCACCGTATGGAGCTTCTCAGAGACAATATCCTCCAGGAGAAGTCCCGCTGCAAAGTGCTGGTCCTGTCCAGGGCTTGGGCTTGGACAAGGTTAATAATGATGAGTGGTTATTGACAGACAGGTGAAGAGCCAGGGGCTGTCGGCCTTTGCCTTTGGATGATCTTCTGTGAGCTCTTGGTACGTGGCAGTGCTCCAAAGGACACTAAAGCCTGAGAATTCTGACCATTTCTAGACTGAAAACAGTGGGAGAGCCAAGCCCAAGTCCTCTGCTGCATCACCTGCATGAGAAAACAGAGCTCTGAGTGTCCAGCAGGGCTGGTCACAGCACTAAATCTACCGTGGCAGATCCACTGTAACTGGCCATAACTTCTATCTCTTCACTGGGTTTGCAGTGGACTGATCCTGCCCATGCAAGGGCTTCCTGCTGTATGTCAGGGGAGAAGAGTTGTGAGCCTGATGGTTCTCATGAAGCCTATGGCACTTTTCCAGCAAGACCTCTCGTGTCCATTCCACTTAACTGGGAAATTCCTGGCACCCTCTAACTGGGGCATTTGCCACCCTGCAGAGCAGCAACATCAGCCCTTAGGCCTGGGCTGTAACAAATATCAGCTGGGAGCTAGCTAATGAGACCTGTGTCTTCATGTGGATGAGCTAATGGTGTCCTGGTGGCCTCTCGTGGCAGCATCCACTTTTATTCTTGGATTACATCAGGAAGCTGGGTGTTGAACTTTGGTCTTCTGATCTGCAGCTGCCTTAGATGTCCACCATAACCTGGAACAGCTGAACCTGCACGGCCTGCATGTACTATATCGATGGGCATGGATGCTGTGAGCTGAATGAAGCATCTGCAGACCACCCAATGAACAACCTGGGCAGCCTGTGCCAGGCTCTCACCAGCCTCACACTCAACAACTTCTGCCTGAGCTCCACTCTCAGCCTGCTCTGCCTCAGCTCCAAACCATTGCCCTTGGCCTGGCTCAGGCCCCCTCAGCACAGCAGCCTTCCTGCAGGCTCCCTCCAGGCCCTGGAAGCAGCTCTGAGGTGCCCCTGCACCCCCCAGCTCCCTCAGCCTGTGCTCACAGCAGAGCTGCTCCAGCCCTGGCAGCATCTTTGTGGCCTCCTGTGGGCTCTCTCCAGCAGCTCTGTGCCCTACTTCTGCTGAGGCCACCAGAATGGCAGCATTAGAGGTAAGGTCTGAGCAGAGCAGAGCCAAGGGGAACAATCCCCTCTCTTGCCTTGCTGCCCACACTCCTCTGGGTGCAGCCCAGGATCCAGCTCCAAGCTGATCTTTGACTTCCTCCAGACTCTGCTGCCCTGCAGACTCTGCTGCCTGAGCTAATTTGTGCACCTTTGACCAAGGAGGTCCCACCAACAGAGCAGGGTTGGAGACTGACATCAGTGACTGCAGCACATTTCCTGCTCTGCAGAGAGCTTTCCCAGGCCTGAGGTTTGCACTTACCCAGAGGAGGTCCTCAGCCAGGCTGCATCCTCCTTGCTCCCTGGCATTCCAGCAGGCTCCTAGCTGGAAAACACAACCTGCAACAGGTGGGTGACACACAGGGGGAGAAGGTGAAGTCAGTCCAGCAGCAGGAATGCTTTGGTACAGCTGGTGAGCTGTGCAGCTCAAAGCCCACTGGGGACAGCAAGGAGGGGAAGCCCAGCAGCTCAGGGGGGTTGTCTCCTAAGAGCAGGGAGAAGCTGCTGGCAGCAGCGCTCCACCAAGCCCTTCTTGTCCTGCAGCCATGAGGCAGCAGGATCCATGCCAGCTCTTCAAAGGCAGTTGAGAGTTGATGAAGCTTTCCTAAAGCAGACCATGAAATTAAAATGAAATATTAGTTTAATAACAACAGAGCAACAATGTAATGTGTTTATAATTTTTGAAGAACCCAAGGAGCAAGCATCAGAGGCCAGGATTAAATCCTCCTGCCTGAAAATTGCTCCACGGTTCCCAGCAGGGCCTTTGAGGTGTGCTGGTGCTTTCCATCTGCAGAGAGCTACGGGTGACAGCACGCAGGAGAACACTCAACTGTGCACAATCAGGGAGGATACATCTGCCAGGATCTTGCTCTACTCCAATTTGCTAGCAGACCTCCCAGCAGCTGTCATGCTGGTGCTTCCAGTAAGGCACAACTTCCCATCCTCTGGAAAACCTCAGCTACAGAGCCCTTGAGCTTTCACATCTTCACCTTTGGTGAGGACTTCCAATCTCTTCTGATGTCTTTTCATAGAGTCCCAGCAGGGTGTGGCGGGAAGGGACCTCTGGAGCCTACCCAGCCCTGCCCCAGCAGGGCACCCCCAGCAGCTGCCCAGCAGCACAGTGCCCAGCTGGGGCTGGAAGCTCTCCACACAAGCAGACTGCACAACCTCTCTGGGCAGCCTGCTCCAGCCCTCCAGCACCCTCACACCAAACAACTTTCTCCTGCTCTTCAGCTGCCACCTCCTGGCTTCCACTGTGTGCCCCTTGCCCCCACCCGCGGTGCTTCAGGTCTTGCTGAGCACTGTGCAGTGGCTGCACAGCTTGGTGCCTGTTCTGAGAGGGCACTGGCTGCGGGGCACGAGCAGCTCGCAGGGCTCTCAGCATCCGGACCCGACAATTAAAGCCGAGTTTGAGGCTCTCCCCGTGCCCGGCGGCGGCCGCTGCTCGCTTTGCCCGGCAGAGCTCTGCCTGCTCCCGCAGGCCCGCACGGGCGGGCGCTGTTGGCAGCTGCCGTACGGAAGGGCAGGACCTCACGGGTGCAGCTCGGGACACTGCTGGTGCGCAGAAGCTGCTTCCCAGCACCATCGATTTCCTGGGGTGCTGTTCCTCAGCTGCTCTCCCCTCGGCTCCTGCCGCTCCGTGCCTCAGCGCAGGCACTGTCAGCTCCCTTCCCTGCGGAGGGGCTGCTGCCGGGGTCTGTGCTCCCGTTTCTAGGAAATCAGTCACTGGGCTGCTGGGCGTAGAGGAGACCTTTGGCTGCACCCCCTCCAACCACTCTCTCACTCTGCCCGGGCTGGAGCTAACCCACGGCTTTCAACATCTCTGTCTCTTGGGAACACCTCCCGGGATGGTGACTCCACCACCTCCCTGGGCACCCTGCTCCAGTTCCTGGGGGTAAGAGGACGCAGTCAGACCCTTGTCAGTGGTGGCCAGGCACAGGACTGGGGAAGCAGGCACCGGCAGGGACCCAGGAGTTTCCATCCGAGCAGGAGGAGAAGCTTCTTTGCTTTGGTGGTGCCCAGCATCAGGACAAGAGGCAGTGGATGTCTGACGCTGACACCAGCAAGCTCCATCCACCTGACAGCTCCCTTCAGAGCGCTCCCAAGATAAGGGGTAAGGAGCTAACTGGTGCAGGGGTCAAGGAGATAAAACTTCTGCAGGCATTAGGAGCTTAAGGGAACTGCAGTTTCTACTCTGCAGCTTGAAACACCTCTAATGGCACATTTCCTATTCCACTGCTGCCCTCCCTTCTGTGCAAGCACTCCGTTTTCCAGTCGGGAAGTGTCCTTCCCACAGTAAATAGCCTCCTGGGATGCACTTCACCTCCAGCATCCTACTTAATGAGGGTGAAATTGGTGGTAAACCAGGCAGATGAACAGGCAGCTCCACGTCCTGCTCCTCCTGTTCTCATCTCTGCATTCTCTTTGGCCTGGTGAAACGAACCAGCTCTGGCTCTAACACACCTGGGCAGCGCCTGAAGAGGCAGCTCTGCACGGTGGGCTTCTTGCTGTGCTTTCTAAAATGCTCCCAGACTGTTAGGCGTCCACAAACAATCTCCAGCAGCTGCTTCAGTGGCTCCTAGGTGGTCCTCAGGCACTGTGGAGGAGGAGGAGCTTTGGAAAGGGATCAGGTTCTCACTCCTCTGTACCAGCTCCACGTCTCAGGAGACCATCAATACCAGACAAAACGTGTGCTCCTGAGCTGGGGAGTGAATCACTTGCTCCTAGATCTTTCATCCTGCTTTTAATAGCCTCTTGTACTTTCCTATTTTCTCCCTGAGACTCTAAATTTATCCCACATAGATCTCATGAATTGTTAAAATCCATCCCCTTGTCCTAAACCTGGAGACTGAAGTACAGAGCTGAGCTTCTCCTGAGGCTGGGCTGAGCAACTGAGGTCTGCTCTAAGCTGCTGATGGCTGAGGCTACCTCTGGGGTAAACCAGTAACTGCAAGAGCTCACCAGACCGGGTAGGAAGAGTGAGGTGTCCCTGACCCAATTCGAGAGAGACTGAGATCTGCTGGAGGGACTCCAACACGAGGATCAAGGGACTGGAACAGCTCTGCTGGGAAGAGAGGCTGAGAGCCCTGGGGCTGTTTGGGCTGGAGAGGAGAAGGCTGAGAGGGGACCTGAGCAATGGCTCTGATATCTGAGATATGGGTGCCAAGATAAAGGTGCCAGGCTCTGTGTGCTAGTGCCCAGTGATAGGACAAGGAACATCAGAGACAAACTGGAACCTGGGAGGTGCCACCTCAACATGAGGAGAAAGTTGTTCGGGGTAAGAATGCTGGAGCAAGCTGTCCAGAGAGGTTGTGCAGTCTCCTTGTCTGGAGAGTGTCCAGCCCTAGCTGGATGCATACCTGTGTGGCTTGCCCTAGGTGCCCCTGCTTGAGCAGAGGGGCTGGACTGGATGATCTCCAGAGGTCCCTTCCCACCCCACCATGCTGGGGTCCTGTGCCTCAGGCTGTGAGGCTGGATCAGAACCGAATGTTTGGGTTTGGTGAGTTGATCAGAGACCTTGCTCAGGTCAGAGCAGACCCTTCCCAGGATTTCCAGACAAAGCTCCCCCATTCCAGGTCATGGATATGTCACTCTGGGGGAAGGAGGGACACCAGCTGCCAGTGTCTGCTGAAACCTGCATCTGCCCAGGCCTGACGTTGGTCTTATCCCAGCTGTTACGTGAGCCTACCCGGGGGGGCAGCTCTGCTTGACCTGCTGCTCACAAACAGAGAGGGGCTGGTAGGGGATGTGGTGGTTGGAGGCTGACTGGGGTCCAGTGACCATGAAATGATAGAGTGAAACCAGGAGGGGCATCAACAGAACCTCCACACTGGACTGCCCAGGGGCAGACTGCAGCCCAGTTAAGGAACTAACTCAGAAAGCTCCTTGGGAAAGAGCCCTCTGAAACAAAGGGCCCAGGCAGGCAGGAGCTGCTTCAAGAGAGAACTCCTGCAGGCACAGGAGCAGCTGTGCCACTGAGCCATCGAGGGAGGCAGCCAGACTGGATGGGCAGGGAGCTGCTGAAGGAATTAAAGGTTAAAAAGAGAGTAGATCACCTTTGGAAAAGAGGGGAGGTGTCCCAGAAGAGTTCAAGAAGTTGCTAGGTCTTGTAGAAAAAGAATTAGAGAGGCAAAAGCCCATTTGGAGCTTAGGCTGCCACTGCTGGTAAGGAGAACAAAAAATGTTTCTTTAAATACCTGAATGGCAGAGAAGGGCCAAGGACAACCTCCAGTCCTGGTTAGATAGAGAGGGGAACATAGTGACAAAGGATGAGGAAAAGGCAGAGGTGCTTAACACCTTCTTTGCCTCAGCCTTCAACAGTGGGACAGGTTGTCTCCAGCACAGCTGGACTCCTGAAGTGGCAGATGGAGGCAGGGACCAGTACAGTCCCCCTCTAATCCATGAGGAAGCAGTAAGGGACCTGCTGAGCCACTTGGATCCTCACAAGTCCATGGGACCCGATGGGATCCACTCTAGGGTGCTGAGAGAGCTGAAGCTGAGCTGGCCAAGCCACTCTCCATCATTTATCAGCAGTGCTGGCTCACTGCAGAGGTCCCCAGAGACTGGAAGCTGCCAATGTGATCCCATGCACAAGAAGGGTCGTAAGGAGGAGCCAGAAAACTACAGAGCTGTCAGCCTGACCTCAGTGCCAGGCAAGGGCATGGAACAGGTCACCTTGAGTGCCATCACACAGCACCTGCAGGATGGCCAAGGGACAAGGCCCAGCCAGCAAGGGTTTAGGAAGGGCAGGTCTTGTCTCACCAACATGAGCTCCTTTTGTGACCAGGTTCCTGCCTGGTGAATGTGGGGCAGGCTGTGGATGGAGTCTGCCTGGAATGCAGCAAAGCCTTTGACACTGTCTGCCACAACAAGCTCCTGGCCAAGCTGGCAGCTCCTGGCTTGGACACATTCACTGTGTGCTGGGTCAGGAACTGGCTGGATGGCAGAGCCCAGAGAGTGGTGGTGAATGGTGCCACATCCAGCTGGCAGCTGGCACCAGTGGTGTTCCCCAGGGGTCAGTGCTGGGCACAGTCCTGTTCAATGTCTTTATTGATGATCTGGGCAAGTGGATTGAGTCCAGCATCAGTGAGTTTGCAGCTGACACCAAGCTAGGAGCAGCTGTGGAGCTGCTGGAGGGGAGCAGAGCCCTGCAGAGGGACCTGGCCAGGCTGGATGGGTGGGCAGAGGCCAAGGGGATGAGACTGAACAAGGCCAAGGGCAGAGTTCTGCACTTTGGCCACAGCAACCCCAAGCAGCACTGCAGGCTGGGGACAGAGTGGCTGGAAAGCAGCCAGGCAGAGAGGGCCCTGGGGGTGCTGGTGGAGAGTAGCTGAAGTTGAGCCAGCAGTGTGCCCAGGTGGGCAGCAGAGCCAATGGCATCCTGACCTGCATCAGCAACAGTGTGGCCAGTAGGACAAGGGAGGTTATTCTGCCCCTGTACTCAGCACTGCTCAGGCCACCCCTGGAGTGCTGTGTCCAGTTCTGGGCCCCAGAATTCAAGAGAGATGTTGAGGTGCTGGAAGGTGTCCAGAGAAGGGCAGCAAGGCTGGGGAGGGGCCTGGAACACAAACCCTGTGAAGAGAGGCTGAGGGAGCTGGGGGTGTGCAGCCTGCAGCAGAGGAGGCTCAGGGCAGAGCTCATTGCTGTCTACAACTACCTGCAGGGAGGTTGTGACCAGGTGGGGTTGGGCTCTTCTGCCAGGCAAGCAGCAACAGAACAAGGGGACACAGTCTCAAGCTGTGCCAGGGCAGGTCTAGGCTGGATGTGAGGAGGAAGTTGTTGGCAGAGAGAGTGATTGGCATTGGAATGAGCTGCCCAGGGAGGTGGTGGAGTCACCATCCCTGGAGGTGTTCAAGAAAAGCCTGGCTGGGGCACTTAGTGCCATGGTCTGGTTGACTGGATAGGGCTGGGTGCTAGGTTGGACTGGATGATGTTGGAGGTCTCTTCCAGCCTGCTTGATTCTATGAGTGCCAGTTTCAGACAGCTAAGTGATGTGAGCAATGTCATGAGGGGTGAGTGGCATTCTGGGGATGATTTCAAGCTGCTCCCATGCTTTAACCAAACTCAAGGCTGAGGCTCAGCAGGCTCTGAGAGCTATGCCAGCTCTCTTTCAAGAACCTGGTGCCTGTTATGTGTTCTGCTGTTACAACATTTTGACTTCAAACAAGTGAGTGAACCCAGCTGGTTTGAAACACAGACTGAGAGACAGTGGAAGGGAACTCCAGAGCTCGAGGCCAATCCTGCTGCCAAAAGCAGGATCACCCAGGAATGCCTCCAGGTGGCTTTGGAAGGCCTCCAGAGGAGGAGGGGAAACTCCACAATCCCCCTGGGCAGCCTGCTCCGGGGCTCTGACACCCTCTCTGTAGAGAAGCTTCTCCTCCTGTGGAGGTGAAACCTTCTCTGTTCAAGTTTGTATCCATTGCTCCTGATTTTATTGCTGTGCACCACTGAAGAGAGGCTGGCCCCAGCCACTCGCCCCCACCCCTCAGGCATGAGGCTTCCACCACCTCCCTGGGCAACCTGTGCCACCCTGATGCTGAACAACTTCTTCCTAATGTCTAACCTGAGTCTGCCCTCCTCTAGCTTGGATCCATTCCCTCCACTCCTATCTGACAGCCTAAGAAGTCCCTCCCCAGCCTTCTTGCAGCCCCCTTCAGATCCTGGGAGGCCATGAGTAGGTCTTCTGGGAGCCTTCTCTTCTCCAGACTGAGCACCCCCAACTCTCTCAGCCTGTCCTCATAGCAGAGCTGCAGCAGCCCTCTGAGCATCCTCATGGCCCTGCCCTGGACACCTTCCAGCACCTCCAGACCATTCCAGAGCTGGACACAGTGCTCCAGCTGAGGTCTCACAGAGCTGTGCCATCTCCAGGGTTCATCTGGAACAGTACACCTGAAGACAGAACAAAAGCAGCATTAAAACACAAACCCAACCAGCAGCAAAGAAACTGAGATGCAAACCCAAGTGTAGATGAGAGCCAAAAGGGGAAATCATGAGCAGCAAATGGGCCTGGCACAAAGCAGCAGCACAGGACAAAGGCACAGGCAGGGAACAGTGCAAGAGCCACTTGAGGGCTCCGAGATGGGTCACAGCTGCTGCCGGTGGGCAAAGCCTTCAGCCTCCCCAAGGGGTTTCTGGGGGCAGAGATGGTGCAGCTTCTCTGCACCACTCAGGAGCATCTGGAGCACAGCACAGCTGCTGCTGGGAAGCAGGAAGGCTGTGACCTGGGAGTGAGAGAGCACAGCCAAACGTTGCCTTGAAAGCCTTTTCAGTGGCCTCTGAAGACAGTGACATCTTCCTGGTGGCTCTGGAGTTGAGGCACCGCTGCGGTTAGCTGCAGGCTTTTAAAGGCAAGCACAGGAATAAGGGCACCAGGAAACAGCAGAGCTCCAGAGCCTCCTACAGGCACTTCTGGGGGGCTCTGAAGCATCTCACCTAGCCCCTGCCACTCTCCCAGCCCCTTCCACCTTCCCCCGAGCAGCCTCTGCCTCCCTCCGACTCACTTCTCCCTTCCCCGAGCAGCCTCTGCCGCCCTCCGACTCCCTTCTCCCTTCCCCGAGCAGCCTCTGCCGCCCTCCGACTCACTTCTCCCTTCCCCGAGCAGCCTCTGCCGCCCTCCCACCTCCCTCCACCCTACCTTACCAGCTCCTGCTCCACCATTACCACTACCTCCGTCTTCATCTTTGTCTTCGTCTCCGTCTTCATCTCTGTCTTCGTCTCCGTCTTCATCTGCATCTTCTCACCCGCGGCAGAACCTGTGACAAGTCCTTCAAGCAGGCAAACTCCTAAACAAAGCTCAGCCTCAATAACAACAACAGCACAACCTTAGCACCGTGAGCTAAAAGTCAGCGTCGCAAATGGTCAGCAGCCTAGCCCTAAGGTGGCCCTAGCTAGCCGGGGGGCCAGCGAGGCCCCCCGGCCTTTGAAACCCTCCACCACACCCCGGTGCTCGCCCGTGCGCACTCACCTGGGATGCCGGCGGAGGATCCCTTGGCCCGCAATGGGCCCAGCTTGGGGCTGGGCTCCTCCTGCTCTGCTTATATGGGGCAGGGAGCAGGGAGGGCAAAGTGGCCACAGCTGGGGGGGGGAGGAGACTGCAATTGGCCTCAGGTGCTGCGGGGGCGGAGGGAGGAAATAGAAGGAAAACAATGCAGGTGGGGTGGAAAAGGGGAGGTGGTGGTGAAAGGAGGGAGGTGCTCCCCAAAGCGTGAGAGCTCCTAAAGCTGAAGATGTGGGAGGGGATCAGAAAGCCAGGGGTGCCAGCCACTGTCTCCAGACTTGGCATCTCCTTTGCCCTCCAACAGCAATGGCAAACTAAGCTTGCAAAGAGCAGCGCTGCCCTCTGCCCGAGCGAGAGCTTCTCTCCCTGAGGTAAACTGCTGCATCCCCCCAGGAACGTGGGCAGTCTGGAAAGGTCATTTCAGGTGATGAACTTAGAATGAGAGAGCACCAGAGAGTGTTCCAGGCTGTAATTGCTGCCCTTTGCTCTCCAGTGCATTGGTGCAACAGTGAAAAATATGCCCTAACCATAGAATCAAGCAGGTTGGAAGAAGACCTCCAACCTCACCCAGCCCAACCTAGCACCCAGCTCAACCTAGCACCCAGCCCTGGCCAACCAACCAGACCATGGCACTAAGTGCCCCAGCCAGGCTTGGCTTGAGCACCTCTGGGGAGGGCAACTCCACCACCTCCCTGGGCAGCCCATTCCAATGCCAATCACTCTCTCTGCCAAGAACCTCCTCCTATCATCCAGCCTGAACCTGCCCTGGCACAGCTGGAGGCTGGGTCCTCTTGTTCTGTTGCTGGCTGCCTGGCAGAAGAGCCCAGCCCCACCTGTCACCCAGGAGGTTCTTGCCCAACAGGCAGGCAAAGGGCTAGCTGGGTGCTGCAAACTCTGGACTGAGAGTAATAGAATCACAGAACAGTTTGTGAGGTCAGCCTGACCAACCCCCCTGCCACAAGCACTGACATCTTCAGCTGGGCGAGGCTGTTCAGAGCCCCATTCCACCTGATCCTCAATGTTCCCAGGGATGGGGATCATAGAATCAAACAGGTTGGAAGAGACTTCCATGCTCACCCAGCCCAACCTAGCACCCAGCCCTAGCCAATCAACCAGACCATGGCACTAAGTGTCCCATTCAGTCTTGTCTTGAGCAGGGACAGTGACTCCACCACCTCCCTGGGCAGCCCATTCCAATGCCAATCGCTCTCTCTGCCAACAACTTCCTCCTAACACCCCGCCTGGATCTACTACTTCTCTGGGCAACCTGCCACTGCCTCACCACTCTCACAGGAATAAATTTCTCCCTAGGCTTTAAATTTTCCTCCTTGCCCTGCCCCAGCAGGCTCTGCTCAGAATTCTGTCCCCATCTTTTCTACAGGCCCCCTTTAAAGACCACAGTGAAGTCTGCCTCAATGCCTTAAGCCTTCCACCAGAGGAGAGGAGTTCTATCCCTCTGGTCACCTCTGTGGCATCCCATGTCTTTTCGGTACTAAGGACTCCAGAGATGGACACAGGAGCCCTCGTGAGGTCCTGGTGGAGGAGGGAGACAATCACCTCCCTCAACCTGTTAGCCAGGGCACAGTTTGCCTCCTGGGCTGTGTGTGCACATTGCTGCCTCGTGTCCGGCTGTTCACCAAGCAGTAGCCCTGAATCCAGCCAGGGGAAAAGGCTCTGGGGGTGCTGGAGGATGGGAGGCTGAGCATGAGCCAGCAGTGTGCTCTGGGGGCCAGGAGGGGCAATGCCAGTCTGGGGGGGATTAGAAAGGCTGTGGTGAGTACGTTGAGAGAGGTTCCCCTGCCCCTCTGCTCTGCCCTGCTGAGGCCACAGCTGGAGTCCTGTGTCCAGTGCTGGTCCCCTCAGTTCAAGAGGGACACAGAACTGCTGCAGAGAGCCCAGCCCAGAGCCACAAAGCTGCTGGAGGGAATGGCACAGCTCTGTTAGGAGCAGAGCCTGGGGGGGCTGGGGCTATGCTGCTGGCAGAGGAGCTGAGAGGTGACCTCAGCAGTGGTCAAGGAGGGAGGCAGCCAGGCTGAATGGGCAAGAAGCTGCTGAGGTGAGGAGGAGGAGGAAGGTCTGGCTGGCGCAGTGATCTGCAGACTCTCACCCTGTGCTGGGCTGCATTGTGCTCTAGCAGTTGATTTAATTAGCACAGAAGAAGGCTGGGTTGGAAGGGTCCCCAGGGTCATCTGCTCCCATCTCTCTAGGTGACAGTGCAGCTGGAATGAGCTGGCCCAGCATCCTGTCCAGGTGAGTCTTCAAACTGTCCAGTGTAGGGCACTCCAGCACTTCCCTTGGGAGAGAAGTCCAGTGTCGGCTGGCATACTCAGAGGGCTGGCAGCGCTGCCATATGAGGAGAGGCTGAGAGCTGGCTGTGTGCAGCCTGGAGAAGAGAAGGCTCAGAGCAGACCTTCTCACCATGAACCAGGACAGAAAGGGCGGCTGCCACGAGGATAGAGACTCCCTTTGCACAAGAAGTCCATGGAGACGATGAGGGGTTTTGGGGACAGGCTGCTGCTGGGGAGATTCCCATGGGACTCCAGAAGAGATGAGTGGGTTCGTGCTGCCTGAGTGTGGCAAGAGCAAGTGGCCCTCACTTTGGTAGCTGCCTCCCAGCCTCTCCAGATGACTGCTCCCCATCTGCAGAGCTTGGTGCCCAGGCCCCACCTTCCCTTCCAGCTCCTCTGAGCCACGGTCAGGCTTTGTACCCCTGAGCTGCATCTCGCTGCCAGATGGTGAGGGCTGAATTTAGCCAGGCACAGATGACTCCTGCTCACTGTCTCTGCAAACAGCAAGGGAACAAAAGAGTGAAAATATCTCCCTGCTCAGACTCAGTGCTCCTCTCCTTCCCTGATGGCTGCTGGCCATGGCTGCTTCTCCATGGGCATGTGGCCTGCCTCAAACAAGAAGGGAGATGGAAGAGATGTGTTGGACTGATAAGGGGTATCAGTGCAGGTACAGTTTTGGTTTGCTTTCTCTTCCAAAGGCCTGGGAGATGAGACACCACCTGCAGGGCTCAGCTCACGTGGGGCACGTTTCAAAACCAAGCTGGAGCAGGGGAGTCCTTCTTAAGAGTCTGTTACATATCTGGCAACCTTCTGTGGGCAAGCTGCGGCTCTTTCACAGGTTCAGAGAGTCACAGAACGGGTTGGGTTGGGAGGAATCTTAAAGACAATCCAATGCCAACTGCCTTGCACGGGCAGGGACACCTCCCATTAGCCCAGCTTGCTCAACCTCTTCTCCAACCTGATCTTGAACATTTCTAGGTTTGGAGCCTCTACAACTTCTCTGGGCAACCCCATTAACATTCCTCATGCTGGACAAAATAAGGTCCCCTATGGGGACTAAGAGAGGGGCAGCTGTTAAGCCTGGAGAAGAGAAGGCTCCAGGGAAACCTCAGAGCAGCCTTCCAGTACTTGAAGGGGCTCCAGGAGAGCCGGAGAGGGACTTTGCACAAGGGCTGGGAGTGACAAGATGAAGGACAACGGCTTTGAGCTAGGAGAGAGGAGATTAAGACTGGAGGAAATTCTTGGCAGGGAGAGTGAGGAGACACTGGCACAGGCTGCCCAGGAGGCTGTGGATGTGCCCTCCCTGGAGGTGTTCAAGGCCAGGCTGGATGAGGCCTTGAGCAACCTGTGCTGGTGGGAGGTGCCCCTGGGCATGGCAGGGGCTGGAGCTGGATGGTCTTGAAGGTTCCTTCTGTGATTCTGTGATTTTCCTGTAGCCCTCTCGCTTCTCCTTCCGAAGAACCAAAATGAGGAGCCATCGCTCTGCATGTGCAGAAGGAGCTCGCAGTGGATGCTGAAGCTGCAGAACTTCAGCCCAAACCTTCGGAGCGTGGTGAAGTTCGCAGCAAAGCAGAACAAGCTGTGGGGCAGGGAGGGTGCAGCACCGCCCTGTGATGGGGCACCAGCAGGCTGCCTGCTGGGGAAGCGTCAGGGAGCTGACATCCCTGTCTGATGCTGAGCAGAAAGCAAGCCCCGCTAGGAATGGAGACCACAGCTCAAAGTCACTGCGGCAGCTTCTCCTGACAGGTTTCTTTTTAATTAAGCCATGGGAATAATTGACTTTTCTGGGTGCAACTCGGAGCGGGCTGGGCTGGTGACAGGGTAATTATGGCAGCAGGAAGCCCTGGGAGAAGGGGGTGGGTCTGATGTGTGAGGAGCAGTTCGGATGCCAGCTGAAGCTCACAGTTCCTGGTGCTTGTAAAACATCCCAACGGTGATGGTGGCACAGCCTCAGGCAGGCGACTGCTGGGTGTCTCAAGAGCAGTCAGCGCTGTCCAGCAGTGTTAATGAACTTAGCCCCTGAAGGATCTTGGCTTGAGCTGCCTCTTGGGTTTTAATCAGAGAAGCATGGAACTGTTTGGTTGGGGTCCAGCCAGCCACCAACCCAACACCACCATGGCCACTAAACCATGTCCCCAGGTGCCATGTCCACACAGTTTCTGAACACCTCCAGGGATGGTGACTCCACCTGACCACTCCTGCAGCACAGAAATTGCTCCTGCTATCCAACCTAACCCTGCCATGGTGCCGTTTCTGGGCAGTCTGAGCCATGACCCAGGCTAACAAATGGGGTCCAAAGCTTGTTGCTGGTGTGTGGAGCTCAGGGGCTTTCGTCCAAGAGCACACCTGTTCCCCAGCTGCTTCCCTTTACCTTGCTGGACAGAGACTTGGTGGGACACAGCTTCACAGCCCTGTGTGCCTTGGGTTCCCTTGGAAGAAGACATGGGATGGTGCCTCAGGAGAGCAGAGTAGGCATGGACCAGGCTCCTGAGGTCACTCTAAATGCACAGGGCCCTGAGGCAGGCAGGGTGCAATGGTTGAGGGCCATTGGTCTCTGCCTTGGATCAGTGGTCACCAGAGGTGGGACCAGGGTGTCTGCAGCAGGATAATGACTGAATTGTGGTCTGCAGTTTCCCCGGGACCAGCTCAGCAGATTCCTAAGGTGGGAGGTAGGATGCTCCTGAGTGAGCAGCACCCGAGCTCAGAGGTGCCAGGAGCAAACACCTCCCCCTGTGCTGGCTGTGTGCCCGCGGCTGCTTGCCCCGCCTGGGGAAGCCTCCTCACTGCCCCTCCCCGATTCTCTCCCAGGCATTAACTGGACCTGATGACAATTTAAGAGGAGCTGAAGGCTGCTTTCCAGCCCCTTTGTGATCCTCAGACTGCACTGGTCCCCCTCTGCTCATCTCCATGCTCTCCTCTGCTTCAGCTGTTAACGAGCCAGCGTGACCCCATCGGCGCTGGCCGTGTGAGGGTTCTTTACTCTCTCCTTTTGGGAGCTCTCTCCCACTTGTTTCACACCTCTGCTCTTTCACACCTTTTAGCATTTCACAGCCTTGCTCTGTGTTATGTTCTCGTGCCTCTCTTCATTCCTCTGCTTCACCAGCCCAGCAGCAGAGGGAAGAAGTGCCTGCAAAAGCAGGGGGTGTGTGGCACTCTGCACCTCTGGGTGCCACTGGAGCCAGGCTGGCTTTTTGTCCTTCCTCCCGTGAAGCCTGCAGTGTTTGCCAGCTGGGTCTGCAGCTTGTACTCATCCACCCCTGTTTGTCTCCTGCAGTGATGGATGGATTTGTCTGGACGGGGACTTTTCCAACAGCAGAGGTAAGAAAGTGATGAACAGTCAGTGCCTGGGGCAGCGTTTGGTCATTGTCTGGTGCCGCGAGAGCTGTCAGCTTCCAGGCTCACCTCAGGAGAACAGAAAGCAAAAAGGCGAGGAGCAGCCTGGAAGCACCTGGCAGGACTGTGAGCCTCCCAGCAGGACTGTGGAAAGCCCTGTGTGAGCATGGGAAAACATCAAGGCACGAGTGATGCAGCTGGACGGAGAGGGGCAGAAGAGGGGTGGTGAGGCAGCCCTCAGCAACACCCTGCAGGATATGCCCATCTCTGGGCAGGCTGTGGCACACGCACACTGTGCTCTTGCCTGTCCACATGGCACAGACAGCCCAGAATGAGCAGCTTGAGTGGCTCCTGGGCTGGGGATAGCAGAGGATAAATCTGTAGCTTAAGTCCGGGTGCGAAGAGGGACAGAGAGGGACAGAGCTGCAAACGCCTGGCAGAAGCTGTGGGTGAGAGGGGAGCCACAAATGGGTTTCAGCCGTTTCCATTTTCAGGCTCCAGCACCTCCCTGCCCCGTCTGGCTGTTGGCACCTCCACCCTTGGCTGGAGCTCCCCATCCAGTGTCCTTCTGGTGGCCCGGCAGGGCACTGCGGGCAGCGCCGGCGCCGCTCCTCAGCTGCAAGGGCTGGCAGAGCCCCTCAGCCTAGGCACGGGGGGCTTCCGGGGCTCTGCACAGCTCACCTGTGTGGGGAGCGCTCAGCACCATCCTGCTGTGCAGACCTCAGGGGAGGGGCCCTTGTGCTGTAAAATTCTTGCTCAGATGGACTCACAGAATCATTTCCTTTGGAAAGCTCTCCAAGATCATCCAGTCCAACCGTGACCCAGCACCACCATGGCCATCAAACCATGTTCCCAGCTTCCATGGCCACATCTTTCTTGAACACCTCCAGGGATGGGGACTCCATCACCTCCCCAGGCAGCCTGAGTTAGTGTGCAAGACACGCAGCCAGGGTTAGGCCTCCCAGGGTGGCTGTGGAGGACGAAGCTGGCATCTCTGTGGCTCTGCTCCAGTGCTGCACTGGGCTGAGGTCATGCTTCAGGTTTCCCTTCATTTGTAAACCAAGTTGTTTTCTGCCTCCACAAATGAGTTGTGCCAGCTTTATGCTTTGTGATGCATTCCAAACGCTCTCTTCTTTTAACCCAGCTAAAATGGTTTGGAAGCCTGTCCCAGTATCTTTTTCAAGGCATGACTTTGTCTCTAAAACATTCCCTGGAGGCGTGGTGCAAAACGTGTGGAGTATCTAAGGCCATCGACCTGGGTGGCCAGCAGCCAGAGCAAGCCGGGAGCCCCTCTGCCAGCCAGCGAGCCCTGAGCTGAGACAACCCTGAGAAGCCTCAGCTTCTCAGCCCCACCACATGGAGAGTGGAGAACACAAACCGCCCCAAGACAGCAGAGAGCAGCCCTCTCCCGAGCAGGCTGCAGCCTGCTGTGCTCACAGGAAGCACTCAGAACTGGCAAGGAAGGCTGCACTGGGCTGGGGGAAGAGGCTAAACCGCAGGCAGAGCCCTGTCCCCGCCCTGCCATCAGCCAGCTCAGCGCTCTCAGGTGCTGCAGGGCAGCCACCTGTGGCACTTCTGCAGGACACCCTGGAAACCCTTGAGAAGGGGTTGAAAAGTTGACTGTGATAAGTGGTCCTCACCATGAGCGGCCCAGGGACTGATGGCTCCACACCAGGGAGTCAGGACTGACTCGGTGGGGCAGTGGAACAGCACTGGTGAGCAAGCCTGGCTAGTGGGAGGTGTCCCTGCCCACGGCACGGGCTTGCCACTCACTGATCTGCAAAGTCCCTTCCAAGCCAACCCATTCTCAGAATCCATGACTCTGTAGGAGAGGAGGAGGACATGGGAGCTCAGCCCCTTGGCTGTGAGGGGCTGTGCCCCTATGGGCACGATGCCCAGCTGCAGGCCCAGCTCTGCCACACATTTGGCCAGGGCAGGGTGAGGAGTTTGAGCCCCAGCAGGCATTGCAGGTTAAGCAGTGTCCTCAGCTGAGAGTGGTGAGGGGCATGCTGGGTTTTCCTGTGGAGCTGGGCAGGGGTAAAGAGGTTCTGCTGCACCTGGATGAGACTCGGAAGCTTTGAGTGGAGGCTGGATCCTTGGGTGGAAATGGCAGAGCAGAGAAGGTCATGAGGTAAGATAAGTGGTCTTGATTCACGAAATGGTTGGAAGTGACCTCAAAGATCATCCAGTTCCAAAACTCTGAGGGGCCTGGGGCTGCTCAGCCTGGAGAAAAGGAGGCTGAGGGGAGACCTCATTACTCTCTACAGCTCCCTGAGAGGAAGCTGGGGGCTCCTGGCTGCAGGAGAAGGTATGGAGCCAGTGCTTCTTCAGGTACTTGCTCTAAGAGACAAGAAAATAAGTGGAAGTGAAGGTGAAAGTGGTGGCTCTGCTTTGCTGGGGATGCCCAAACAAGCAGCTCTGCTGGAGTCATGAGGTAGAACTGGGGAGTTGCTGTGGAGTAGTTTTCTTGGCATCTGCTGTTATTCACTGTCATGTCAGGTGCACAAGGGGATAAAAAAAGAGAATTAAATAAAAAAGAAATCAATGATTTTTATTGCATGGAGAGAAAATGAGATTTGGAGGAAGTGGGTGTCCTGAGCAGGGAGGGGGAAGCGACCCTGCCTGTCTGCCTCCCTGCCAGGGAGGCAGGGCTGCAACTGGATTTATCCTGCGCTCACTCAGTGGGAGGGCTGGAGGAGGAGATGAGGTTATTGAGCCCTGCTTTGATGTAGGTGTTCCAGAGGCCACGTTAGAAGGCTTCAGTAGGTGAGGAGCAATCCAGGAAAGGGATCCCAGCACTGACTGGCCTGCTGTCCTCACCAGCATGTGTGGGTGACAGTCACTACATCAGCAGACCTGTATCACAGGGTGCCAGACTGGGCTGGGCTGGAAGGGAGCCTACAGCTCACCCAGTTCCAACCTCCGGCCGTGGGCCAGGGACAGCTCCCACCAGCCCAGGTTGCTCAGGAAGAGCCCTGGCAGCTCAGGCAACGTGGAGGGCACCTCGTGGTGCTGCTCAGGGTTGGCGCGGGTGGGGAGTTGTGGGGCTGCTGACGGCAGGCAAAGGCTGCTTTCAGCAGGCAAAGGCTGCTTTCAGCAGGCAAAGGCTGCTTTCAGGAGTTGTGTTGCAGTTCAAACGCTGGAGGGGGGAATGAACCTTCTGTGAGTACCAGAAACGGCCCCGGTGCATGGAGGATTCACCCCTTGCACCTCGTGGTGCCCAGCAGTGACACGAGCACCTCAGAAGATGAGAATCCAGCCTGGGCTGTACCAGAAACCTCTTCCCCTGCATCCCCTCAGTGCAGGCTGTGATCCTGCAGAGGGCCTGCTCTCGGGCAGAGCTGCAAAATGCTCCTAGAAACCTCTGCTGCTTGTAACAAAGTGCTGAGAGGGGCAGCAAAGGGCTTCTGGGTCCCCCTCAGCATCCCAGCAGGCCAGGGGCTGCTTCTGCTGGTGCTGGGGATCCCAGGGTGGTCCTGTGCCTCTTCAAGTCTTGCCTTGGCAGGGAGGGTGGGCAGACACTGGCACAGGCTGCCCAGGCAGGCTGTGGTTGCCCCTCCCTGGAGGTGTTCCAGGCCAGGATGGATGAGGCCTGGAGCAAGCTGTGCTGGTGGGAGGGGTCCCTGAAACCCTCAAGCCATGTAGTGGCACCTGTGACTTGTGGAGAAGAACCTCCTGCAGCTCCAGAGAGCAAAGCATCCGAGCAAGGCGCGGGGGGATGCTCCCTCCTGGCTCACCGCTGGCTCTGTGTGCACAGATCCCAGCCTTGCCGGGAACGGCATCATTAGCTCTTTTCCCCTCAATTAGGAGAGTGTAAGGTTGCCAAAGAAAACATATTTTGAGTGTATCTTTTATCAGATGGATCAGATCAGACGTCTCCCCGCCTGTAACAAGGAGCCCGCACGCTCCTGTTCTGGGGCGCCCCAAACTCACAGCGGCAGGAGCCTTTGATGCGGCACTAATTGGTTTTAGCACCATGGATTAGGTGCTGAAATCAGCAGGCAAGGAGCTGCGAGTGGTGGGTGGCAGAAGGGATAATTCTGATCCTCACCATATGCTCGGGGAGACGCAGCCCCTGCGGCAGCAGCAGAGGAGGGAGGCAGCGCCGGCTGGGCTTTGGTTTCCAGCGGGGCCCGTGGGCGAGCCGGGCGAGCCCGAAGCACCGCACCGGGGCGGCTCCTGCCCCGACGGCTCCGCGCCGGGCGCCCGCGGGGTGCTGGGCACGTAGCGGCAGGGCAGCGGCTCCGCGCCGGGCGCCCGCGGGGTGCTGGGCACGTAGCGGCAGGGCAGCGGCTCCGCGCCGGGCGCCCGCGGGGTGCTGGGCACGTAGCGGCAGGGCAGCGGCTCCGCAGCCGGCGCCAGCCCCGTCCCGGGCTCCCGCACCGCACCGCCACGTGGCAAACGGCGCTCCCGCGGGCCCGCGGCAGGCCCCCGGTGGCTTTCGGCTCCAGAGCTTCGGTTCGCAGCAAGGGTGCGCAGACACTGGCACAGGCTGCCCAGGGAGGCTGTGTGCGCTCCCGCCTGGGGGTGTTCAGGGCCAAGCTGCAGCAGCCTGGGCTGTGGGAGGTCTCCCTGCCCATGTCCATGGAACTGGATGATCTCTAAGGTCCCTTCCGACCCAACCTGCTCTGTGGTTCTGTAAATCTCCATTTACAGCTGCTTGGATACCAAAGAGGTGTCAGTGGGTTTGCTGATTTTGTTCTGTGCTGCTGGGGGCTTTGTTAACGCTGAACCGAGGGGAAAGGCCTTGCAGATGCTCTGAGCTGGTGCTTCCTTCACCTAAACTCCTGAGGGGTCCCAAGAAGAAAGGTAAGATGAGAAGGGTGCTGGTTTCAGTTCCCTCCTGGGCGTTGGGAAATCCACCTCTTGTTCTGCAAGCCTGTGTCCTTCCTGGTGCTTGCACAACATCCCGGGCTGAGAACTCTGCAGCAGGGCCGCGTGGGACGAGTGGGTCCAGGCAGCCTTAGAGTCCTCAGCTTATCTCATAAACCAACTGTTTTTAACGAGAAGCCAAACCAGAGCAGCCGGACACAGAAAGGGACAAAGGGGAAAACCCAAACCCCGACCTTGAAAATCGGGAGAAATTACTTCATCTGCAGCTGGAGCAACTGAATCAATAAAAGTAATTTTGTGTTAGGTGAGAAGGGTTCAGGCCCCCAGCCTGCAGCTTCCTGTCAGCTTTGCACCTCTCATCCACTGCTGGAATGGGGAATTGAACCTGCTTGGGCCCACTCGTCCTCCCTGGAGTGGTGGATCCCAGTGGTGCTGGGGGCTCCAGAGATCGAGTCCAATTCTTCATCCAAGAGGTCACCTAGGGGAGCTGGCTCAGAATTCCATCATCCAGCTAGGGGTGAGCTTTGTGACCCACCAGCACTGGCTGTGTCATGCAACATGAGGGGACATGCTGAGGGCTGCGGGGCAATGGTTTGGAGCTGAGGCAGAACAGGCTCAGAGTGGAGCTGAGGAAGAGGTTGTTGAGTGTGAGGGTGGTGAGAGCCTGGCACAGGCTGCACAGGGAGGCTGTGGCTGCCCCTTGCCTAGGGGTGTTGCAGGCCAGGCTGGATGAGGCCTTGGGCAGCTGAGTGTAGCTGAGTTGAGAGGCTGGAGCAGATCTCTGAAGTCCCTTCCAGGCTCAGCCATCCTGTGATGTGGAGCTTTCGCTGGGGGTTACTCAACACACAGCTGTCATCCGCACCCAGAGTGCCTGCCCCACTGGGTGGGTAGCTGAACATCAGCACTGCCCACCTGGAGCAGGCTGTAAGTGGTCTGGCCCAGGAAATTCAGAGACCAACGTGCAGAGGGTGCTGGACCCAGCTGGATGCATCTTCTGGGCACAAACTCTTCTGATAAATGGCTTTAGCAAGAAGTTATTGCATGCAAATGTGGGGGAAAGTGATTTGGGACGCCATAAATCAGGGTGAGTCACCACAGAGAGCAGCGCAGGGAGGGCAAGAGCTGCTCTAAAAATACAGAGAGAAAGGCAACCAAAGCAAAGACTGAAATCCTGGTGTACAGGAGGAGCTGTCACTGGCAAACGGCAGGGATGAGATGAGAATATTTATGGCTCAGACCTGCTCATATCCTTGGCTCCACAAACACTCCTGCTCTGCAGCCAGCCTGCGCTGACCATAATAGGCAAGGAAGGTGGCCAGGGAGAAGGCAGCCACAGCCTCCCTGGGCAGCCTGTGCCAGGCTCTCACCATCCTCACACTCAACAACTTCTGCCTCAGCTCCACTCTCAGCCTGCTCTGCCTCAGCTCCAAACCATTGCCCTTGGCCTGGCTCAGGCCCCCTCAGCACAAGTCTCTCTGCAGCCTTCCTGCAGGCTCCCTCCAGGCCCTGGCAGCAGCTCTGAGGTGCCCCTGGAGCCTTCTCCTCTGCAGGCTGCACCCCCCCAGCTCCCTCAGCCTGTGCGCACAGCAGAGCTGCTCCAGCCCTGGGCTCATCTTTGTGGCCTCCTGTGGGCTCTCTCCAGCAGCTCTGTGCCCCCCTCCTGCTGGGGACAGCAGAGCTTGGGGCAGTGCTGGAGCTGGGGTATCCCCAGAGCAGACGCCTGTGTGTTGAGGAACCCTCTACTGTCAGTGACTGAGCTCCAGGTGCATTTGGACCATCTCCAGGGCTGGCCTCTCTCCACCCTACACTTCATTTGACATCCCAAGCATCTTCTGCCATGCACTGCTGTCTAGAACAGCAAGAGCTGGCCCAGCCCAAAAAACTCAGAAGCTGTCTGAAAACCTTGTCACAGCTTTCCACCCTCTGGTGGCAAGCTCCATGTTAGAACTGTCTCTGCAGTTACAGCTTTGCAAGTAGACTGAGATGTGACACGAGGAGGAAATCCTTCCCCATGAGGTGGATGAGGCACTGGAGCAGGTCGCCCAGAGAAGCTGTGGAGACTCCAAACCCTGGAGGTGTTCCAAGGCCAGGCTGGATGAGGCCTTGAGCAGCCTGGTCTGGCAGGAGGTGTCCCTGCCCAGGGCAGGGGGTCGGACTGGATGGTCTCGAAGGTTGCCTCCCATCCAAAGCAGTTTATGCTTCTAAGGAGCTAATTCACATTGTCGAGATGTCTGCTGGGGATGTGGTCAGCCCCAGGTCTCCTGCTGCCCCCAGGTTTGCCATGCCCAGCTTCCAGCAGCTGCCTGCTCAGGCTGCCCTGCGGTGCCTCCCCTGCTCCACAGGCAGGGCTGAAGCCAGGCTTGGTGTCTCCAAAGCACTCCTGATTAACAACCTGCAGCTGATTTCAGCTGTTGCAGCCTCTTGGGCAGCGTTAGTCTGAAACAAAGCCTGATGAGAAGCACGCTGGTGGGAGGAAAAGAGATGCATCTGCTGGGATCAGCCTGGTGCAAACTTCCAGGCAGTTTCCAGGGGAAATGAGGAAGCAACAAAAGAACGCCCAGTGCGCAGGAGCCCTTCGGAAAGCCGCGGCTGTGAGGGGTGTCTCCAGCACCTCCTGGTGTCTCCAGCACCTCCTGGTGTCTCCAGCACCTCGTGGTTCCATTGCTCATCTGGAACGGGAGAAGGAGAGAGTTTTGAGAGCTGTCTGCGCAGGCAGGCTTCGGGGATGCGGGCAGGCTGCCAGCAGCTGGTGCTTGGGGTGCCCCTGCTGTGCTCGGCAGTGCGGCTCTGGAAGCTGGGCAGTGCCACGGGCAGCGCCAGGGGCAGTGCCGAGGAGCCCGGGCTCAGCCTGCGCAGCAGGGCTGGTGCTGGCGCGCTGGGCTGGGCTGTGCCCGGCAAGGAGAGATCTGGGGCTGTTACTCTCTGGGGGGTTTGACCTGGCCGTGGGAGGCTCTCTTTCGTTTGGGCTTCGTTGGTACCAAGGAAGGAGACTCCTACAGCCAAGCCCTTACCTGTCAGGAATCAGATGGTGACTGCTGGCCTCGGGCACCTGCTCTGCCTCACCAGGCAGCCTGATGCTCCACCAGGCTTTAGACTGGAGGTGAGGGAGACATTCCTGACACTGAGGGTGGGGAAACTCTATAACAGGTTGCCCACGGAGGCTGTGGATGCCTCCTGCCTGGAGGGGTTGGATGAGGCTTTAAGCAAGCTGGGCTGGTGGGAGGTGTCCCTGCCCGTGGCAGGGGCTTGGAGCAGGATGACCTTTAAGGGTCCTTTCAACCCAACCCATTCCATGATTCCATGCCTCATACCATATCATAAACTCGGTTGCTTTCTCCCTGCCGCCCTGGGCTGGGAGCTTTTTCCTCCATAGCTTGCAGGGAGAAAAGAGCCTCCATAGCTTGAAGTGAGGGGCTCCTGTGGTGGACAACCATGGCCTCTCTTCCCGAGGACTCTGTGTGGCTCAGGGATGTTCTGATTGCTTCCCCTGGAGTGACTCAGGCTGCTCTAATGAATGAGGCTCTTGCTGCTGCAGCTCCATTCACCCGAGGAGCTGGAGAGCCTGGTGAATGAGTGCCAGTGGAGAGGCAGCCCTGGGACTGCTGCTGTGCAAGAGCACAGGTCCCTTCCGCCCCAGGCCACGCCAGGTTCTGGCATGCCCTGCAGGGCTCCCAGGGAGCAGCCTGGCTAATTTTAAGCACGATTACTTCACTTCCTCATCAGCTGAAAGGGAATTTAGGCCTTGAAGGCTGCTGTCAGCTCTCCACCCTCCACCGTGCCCGCTGCTGTCTTCTCCCACTCCTCTCACATCTTTACCACCTACTCCTTTTCCACCTCCTCATCCCTCAATATCCACTTCACCAAACATTGCCTGGGAGCAGTCGCTGGAGAGTTTAATGGAATCCTAGAATGGTTTGGGCTGGGAGGGACCTCGGAGACCACCCAGCTCCAACCCCCTGCTATGGGCAAGGACAGCTCGCACCAGCCCAGCTTGCTCAAGGCTTCACCCAGCCTGGCCCTGAACACCTCCTGGGAGGAGCCAGCCACAGCCTGCCTGGGCAGCCTGTGCCAGTCGTTGGCTGTTGCTAGCCTGTGGACAGTGTGGTGGGACCTTGGGAGGAGTGGAGGCGCTCATGCTGCAGTCAGGGTTCTCAAACTCCTGCTTGCACAAAAGTCACCTTGTGGGGGTTCTGCCAGCATCTGGGGAGAGCAGCTACAGAGGCCTGGGAGCTGTCAAGGCCTTATGAAGAGAAGGAAAGACATTCTTTTAGGAAGAAGTGCTTTATGGGGAGGGTGGTAAGACACCGGAACAGGCTGCCCAGGGAGGTCATGGATGCTTCCTCCCTGGGGCACCCCAAGTCCTTCTCTGTAGGGCTGCTCTCAGTCTTCTCACCCCCAGCCTGGACTGATATCAAGGATTGCCCTGACCCACGTGCAGGACATTACACTTTGCCTTACTGAACTTCATGAGGTTGTCCTCAGCCACCTCTGCAGCCTGTCCAGATCCTTCTGGATGGCTCCATTCCATCCTTCAGCCTTACTAACAGCACCACTCACCTTGGTGCCCTCCACAAGGAGAAGCAGAATGTTCCCTAGCAGGAAGAGACACCATGGCACATGGGAGCTGCTGTCACTGGGACTAAGGCTTGAATGCTCCATTTCAGAGCAGCCACAAACTGCTTTTCTTGCTGCACTCCTCACCTTGAATAGCTCAGGCATCTCTGCTGCCTGTTTTTGGCAGTGGGCAGCTGGATGGCCTCGGGCTGTCAGTTGTATAATACTCAGGAAATGATAAACAGTGATTATTTGACCTGCTATTGGAAAACCCAACAAATTAATGTGCAAAGTAATGAAGGTTTTTTCAGCATGTGCTTGCAGTTATGGAGACCTTATGGATCATGCTGCAAAAAAACTGGGAGATGGAGAAAGATCACAGCCACTGTCATGTGGGAAGAAAAGGAATGAATGAAGCAATCAGTCAATGGAAAACGCAGCACAAGTCCCTCTGCAGCCTTCCTGCAGGCTCCCTTCAGGCCCTGGCAGCAGCTCTGAGGTGCCCCTGGAGCCTTCTCCTCTGCAGGCTGCACCCCCCCAGCTCCCTCAGCCTGTGCTCACAGCAGAGCTGCTCCAGCCCTGGGCTCATCTTTGTGGTCTCCTCTGGCCTCTCTCAGGCAGCTCTGTGCCCTCCTGCTGCTGGGGACAGCAGAGCTGGGAGCAGGACTGGAGGTGAGGTCTGAGCAGAGCCAAGGGGCACAATGCCCTCTCCTGCCCCCTGCCCACCCTCCTCTGGCTGCAGCCAGCACACAGCTGCCTGCTGGGCTGCAGGAGGGCACTGCTGGCTGCTGGGGAGCTGCTCAGCACCCAACACCCCCAAGGCTCTTTCTTCAGGGCTGCTCCCAACCCACTCTGCCCCAGCCTGGATTTGTGCCAAGGAAGATAGGATGGATCCTGAAGAGTCACCTAGGCTGAAGTGAAACCCTCCTGCTTTGGGTTACCAGAACAAGGACTGGGCCCCCAGAGCTCACGTCTCTGAAGGCAGCTGTGAGCTGTGCTCTGCCAGACCAGGCAGAGGAAGCTTCTGCAGGAGGTGAGATGCCATTCTAAGCATTTGAGGTTTCTTGCCTTTCACTTGCTCTCTCTTTTCTGCACCAGATGCTTGCCTTGCTGAATCCCGTGGCCATGTGAGGCATTGTTCCGATGGGGCATGCCAGCAGCAGCCTTTGTTGCAGCTGGTAGAAGCTGCTGTTGCCCGGGCAACTGCCACATCGCCTCCTCCAGACAGGGCTCACGATGCAGAGCTTGATCCTTTGCCCCCTGTTCAAGGGGAATGATCCTTCCTAAACACTTCTTCATTCCCAAGTTTTAATGAGCTTTGGGGGATGGGCTTTAATGGTTTCTCTGCCTGCTTTCCCCAGTTAAAGTCCTTTAATAAAGGAAAGAGAGGAGTGCACCAGCCAGTGGTGGAGTCATGGAGCCAAGGCAGACAGAGAGGCTTTCCCTCAGCTCACAGCTAAATGATGTGAGCCCCAAATCCCCAGGTTTTAAGACCAGAAGCAAGCACTGTGTCTATGTGCCCTGGAGTCCTGCACAGCACAACTCACAGAGTTCCACCCAGTGAGACAAACATCTCACCTAGCTTCTAGCAGCAGGAACCTCACAAGCACCCTTGTGCAGCTGCCCAGGGAGGTGGAGGAGGCCCCATCCTTAGAGGGGTTCCAGAAGCCTGTGGCCATGGCACTTGGGGATGCGGTGCAGGGGCCCTGGTGGTACTGGGCTGAAGGTTGGATTGGGTGATCCTGGAGGGCTTTTCCCACCCAAACCGTTCTGTGATCGGGGAAAAAATCTTTCAGTGGAAAGGTCTGTCCTGGATTTTCTTTGTGAAACGAAATCCCAAGGACTGTCCTGTGGACTCCTGAGAGGTTTCCTCCTTCTCTGCCCTCTCTCTTGTCTCACGGAGGGGTCCTGCGCAGAACGGGGACCTGCGTGGAGGGTCCGGCGGCAGCAGCAGCGCCGGCAGGCGCCACCCGAGCCCCATCAGTCCTGAGTCGTTTTCCCTCTGACAGGTAGTGCAGTCTGCTGAGCTCAGTGGCGCTGCGCGGCTGGAGAGCCCGGGTGAAGGAGGAGAGACCCAGCTGGTCTGGCTAAATTTGGGAAGGCAGGGGGAGGGAGGCTGTGCCTGTGCATCACTGCTCCTGCGGATCTCGATGGGACTTGCTTCTTGGAGAGGACAATTAAAAATGCTCATTGCCTCAGGCCTGGGGATTCTGAACCTGACTCAACAATTAAGGTGATGCTAACAAACATCTCTCAGAATGGTCTGGGGACAGTGGTGGCAGCTTGGTGACAACTTAGACTACATAAAAATAGTCCAAGCCAGCAGTCAGTTAATTTGTGCTTGCACAAAGTGACTTTTCCTCTTGTTTGGAGCAGCAAAACAAGGGAGATTAAAAGCTTGGTGTGGAGGTGTGGGAGGAGACCAGCAGAGCACTAATGAAGGTGGAGGCAGAAGCAAGCCAGGCCACCTTGCTTCTCCTCTCCAGACAAAGGCATCATGTGGCTGAGGGACAAGGGGCAAGAGGCACAAAGTGGAAGCCAGGAGGTGCCAGCTGAACAGGAGGAGAAACTTGCTTGGGGCGAGCGTGCTGCAGGCCTGGAGCAGGCTGCCTGGAGAGGTTGTGGAATCTCCTTCTCTGGAATGAAATCCCAACTATCAGGAGTCTGTGGTTCTGCCTTTGGCAGGCCCAGAGCTGGAGAAGGCACCGTGGTTCAGGAGGCTTCCACATGCCCCAGCCCCTGGGTTCCAAGGCTGCTGAGGTAACTTCTGAACCTTGTGCCATTTCTGGAGGGCCCCAGGGCTGTCCAACCTGCTCGGGTGTGAGTGCTGCAGTCAGAGGTCACCTTCTGGAGCCAGGTCGCTACAGGAAGGTGCTCCCCTCAGCAGGCAGCCAGGCTCAGAGAGGGAGCTCACCAAGCCTGCTCCAAGTGCATGCTACCCAAACACCTCTCACCACAAGCTCCTGAGTCCCCCACAGCCCCAAGCCCTCAGCACCCTGCCTGCAGCAGGATTCCTTAGCTGACAAAGCTGATTCTCCTCATTAGCATTAAAGATGAGGAAAATGAGGCCCTGGGATGCTTCCTGGGCAGCTCCTGTCTGAGCACCACTGGGTGCCATGGTCACTGGGCAGCAGGAAGAGATGAAGGATCCTGAAGTGCCTCTCCTGACTTTTCTGTCCTGGTTCTTTGATGCCTGAGGTACCTATGCTTCAGAACCTGGATGTGTGGGCAGAGGGCAGGAGAGGGCATTGTGCCCCTTGGCTCTGCCCTGCTCAGACCTCACCTCCAGTCCTGCCCCAAGCTCTGCTGTCCCCAGCAGGAGGGGGGCACAGAGCTGCCTGAGAGAGGCCAGAGGAGACCACAAAAATGAGCCCAGGGCTGGAGCAGCTCTGCTGTGAGCACAGGCTGAGGGAGCTGGGGGGGTGCAGCCTGCAGAGGAGAAGGCTCCAGGGGCACCTCAGAGCTGCTGCCAGGGCCTGAAGGGAGCCTGCAGGAAGGCTGCAGAGGGACTTGTGCTGAGGGGGCCTGAGCCAGGCCAAGGGCAATGGTTTGGAGCTGAGGCAGAGCAGGCTGAGAGTGGAGCTGAGGCAGAAGTTGTTGAGTGTGAGGGTGCTGAGAGCCTGGCACAGGCTGCCCAGGGAGGCTGTGGCTGCCTCCTGCCTGGGGGTGCTGCAGGCCAGGCTGGGTGAGGCCTTTGGCAGCTGAGTGTAGCTGAGGTGTCCCTGGGCATGGCAGGGGTTGGAGTGGATGATCTACAAGGTGCCTTCCAAGCCAACCCATTCTGTGAGTCTGTGAGTCGGGAGGAATTCCTGTTGGGGTGATGCACTTCAGCTCTCCCCGAGGAGGAGCCTTGGCGTGGTTGCTTAGGAACCAGACAAAGGGATCGGAGGAGCAAGGCGGTGTGATGGTAATGAATGGAAACATCATCTGTGGCAGCAACTGACTCACAGGGCTACAGGAAGAGCCTTTGTGCCTTGCCTGGCTGATGGAATTATGGTCCCATGGCTGTCAGTTCCTCCTTCCCAATGAGTCTTCACCCCCTCATTATGTTTTTGCTGTCAGCTCTGTCTGTTCACAGAATGTGGTCAGAGTTTGCAGGCAGCAGCTGAGGGAGCCAGAGATGAAGAAATTCCTTCTGAGAAGAGCTCCTTGAACAAGCTGAGCAGAGTGGAGTCTTCACTCGTGACTTCGTGCTTGTGCAGCATCTGCCCTGGCATCCCTGCTCGCAGCTGGGCAGGGCAGATATAGGCTGCTGCTGGTGAGCTCAGAACCACGGCAGGACACCCAGGGCTCAGTTGCAGTGAGGCCCCAGGGCTGGAGGAGTGGTGAACCCTCAGTGGGTGAGCAGGCACCAGCTGTGTGCCCGCAGCAGCAGGGCCAGGGGTGCCTCAGCCCCTTGCAGCCACATGCAGACAGGCTGCGGGCAGGGCGTGCGGCTGCCTGGCTGTGGCACATGCCCTGCCATGGCCAAGCTGGGGCTGAAGAGGAGCAGACCCAGCCCAGCATCTCCCTTGACTCAGCCGTGTTTGCAGCGTAGGCCACAGAGCTTGAGGAGTGAGGTCCCCACAAGCTGCAAGGGAAAGGTGGAAATCTTTGCAAGGTAGAGCTGGGGGTCTCAGGTCAAAGAAGAGGCAGCTTCGTGGTGCCTCTCAGCTCAGGCATCCCACATGTTTCAGAGCATCACCACTGCTTTGTTCACAGATTCATGGAATGGGCTGGGCTGCAAAGGACCTCCAAGATCATCCAGCTCAGCCTCCTGCCATGGGCAGGGACAGCTCCTACAGCCCAGCTTGCTCAGGCCTCATCCAACCTGGCCTTCAACACTCCCAAGGAAGGGGCATTCACAACTTTGCTGGTCTAGTGGAGAGGTGTGCCTGGGCACGGAGGGGAGGTGGGAGGAGAGCTCTGAGGTCTGACCTGTCCAACCTAAGCCATGCTATGGTTCTAGGGAGTCTGCAGAGGACCTCCCAGAGTAGATGACGGCATTTAAAGTAACCACGCAGAGGTGAACAGGACAAGGAGCAGGCTGCGGTGGCCAACCCAAGAGCAGTGCTTTGGTTCAAGCACCAGCAGAACTGCACCCAGCATCTTTCATTTTGGCCCCTTTTGAGCTGAGCTTCAGCAGGATGATCAGGGCTACAGTAACAAAAGAGCCATCCCACTCCTTTTTCCCCTTTCTATTGGATTTACAGAAGCTGTGTTTGATTCATCCCCCTCTGCTAACAATCCCCTTCCTGTCAAGTATAAAATATGAATGCTGGCCTTGGGTCAAGTATGACTAACTCAGGCTGATGGTGTTACACAACCAGAGAGCTGCTTCACATTCTGAGCAGCCTCAGCTGCTCCAGCCAGAAACTGCAACCAGCCTGGATTAGCAGAAGGAAGCTTCCAGAAGCACCCCCCAGGAGTGGCAGCAGTCATCACACTTTGCCTCCTGCTTATGGCTGAGTAGCAAAATGCAGAAGCACAAAATATTGAGGGGATGAAGAAGATCCAGAAAAGTTCCCCAGAGGCTGGGGCAGGGTCTGGAGGACAGCTGGGGGGGTGCAGTGTGGCTAAGAGGAGGCTGAGGGAGACCTCATTGCTCTGCAGCTCCCTGAGAGGAGGCTGCAGCCAGCTGGGGTTGGGCTCTGCTGCCTAGGAACAAGCGGTAAAAGGAGAGGAAATGTCCTGAAACGGTGCCAGAAGGAACAACTTCTGTGGTGCCAAAGTGGTCAGAGATTGGCAGAGGCTGCCCAGGGAGGTGGTAGAGTCCCCATCCCTGGCAAGGTTCCAGAAAGATGTGGCCATGGCCCTTGGGGACAGGGTTTGGTGTCCATGGTGGGGTTGGGTTGATGCTGGGCTCACTCTTGCAGGGCTTTTCCAACCCAGAGTGTTCTGTGAGTCCATGAACTACTCTGTTCAAGGTCAGATCCTCTTGATTCTTGGACTTGAGGAAATCAGGGCAGAGTAGCAAATTAAAAATCATTAGAATTCAGTTGCTTCCCAATTACTATTGTCCTAATTAAAACCTTGCTGGTTTGAAATCCAAAATTCTTGTTCTGTCTCCAATTACTTTGAAATAGCAGCTGTGGGGCCTGGCTGGAGACGTTTGCCTTCGCTGTGCAGCATCTGGCAGAAGGAGGAAGTGATGCTGGGGTCAGCTTTTAAAGCGTGGAAGAGGCTCCTCCAGTCCAAGCCCCTGCAGGCAGCAGGGACATCCCCAGCCAGAGCAGGCTGCTCACAGCCCCAAACAGCCTGACCTGCACTGGTGCCAGCTCCCACCTCTCTGGGCAGCTTGGGCCACCTCTCCCCACTCTGTGTCAAACCTTTCTCCTCTTCACTTCCAATCTCCCTCTGAGTCCAAACCATCAGCCCTTGGCCTGGCACCACGCTGCTGTAGAAGTACTGGCAGGCTGCTCTAAGGTCTCCTCTCTGCAGCAGCCTCCCAGCAGAGGGTTCATTGTTGTGGCCTCCTGGAAGTTTCTAACCTCTCTCTGGCTGCTTTCTCAGTGGCATAATAGAGGCTAAATGCTCACTCTGTTTGTTTTAGAGTGCTCAAAATGTGCTCAGCAGAGCAGGCTCTTCTGAGAAGTGTGTGCAAGGACAAGGAAACTGTTCTGTCACCAGCACTGTGATTCACACCGCTGGAGAGGCTGCTGTGAGGCTGAGCAGGGCCAGCAGCTCAGGTGGCCTGACTCAGCTGGGCTCCGACATCACTTTGCTTAACAGGAAGGCATCCTGGGCTGGGCCAAAACTTGCTTCTCCTTCCCCCGGCGAGCAGCACAATGACCTGGGGCAAAGGTTCATCTGCCTGAAATTCTGGAGTTAGACACAGCTCCTGGGGATGGGAAACCTACTCCTGTAGGCACCATCTGTGGAGAGGATGAGAGGGGAGGGGAACGCTGCCCAGAGCAGGGGCAGTTACTGCTAACTTCAGGTGAAGTTCTCATCCTCAGAGTGGGCAACTGCTCAGGGCTCTGCTTGCAGGGATCTCCTCAGCTGGGGCTGGTGGACTCTCAGGACCTGCAGGCATGCTGCTTCTGGATCCCCAGGAGCTGTGAGAAGGGCCCCGTAGGATGGCTTAGGAGGCACATGGCAGCTGCTTTCCTTTAAGCCCACTCTGTTTGCAGTCTGTGTTCCAGTCAGGCTAAGATGCAGGCTTGGGGCTCCTGGCAGCTCTTTGCTGCAGTTCATAGGCACTCCTTGATCTCCACAGGCTGGGAGCTCCCAGTCAGCACTGGAATTAGCAGTGCTTTATTAATCTTGCTGCAATCAAAAACTAATGCAGTCTGAAACGTGGCAAAGGGACAAAAGAGAATGGGCAGAGCCAGGAACCACCTCTTGGTGGCTGCCAAGTGCTCAGCTCCAGGCCCCTTTGCTCTCCCACTGCCTCCTGAAGGCCTGGCACAGCTATGGGTCACACATGGCTCCTGGGCTGGGCAAGAGGCTGGAGATGCTGAATCTTGCATGGGGACACTCTCTGACCTGATCCTCCTGCTCACTATCCAGATCAGCTAGGCTGCCAGGAGCTGATGCAAAGTGGTGCCAGCTCCCAGGTCCTTCACACATCTGGAAGGGGTGCAAGAGGTCTGGGACACAGGGAAGGTTTCCATGGTCTGATTTTTCACTGGTGTGGTTTGTTTTTTACACAGCTTAAAGCTGACCTTGGAAAACAGAGAACCACTTCTGAGAGTTTAAGAAGTGAATCCCCCTCTCCGTTCCTGTTTGGGATCACAGTTTGGGCCCTGTCTCATGCCTGCTGATGCCATGTGCACAGCTGTCTCTGCTTGCCCCTTCCTGAAGTGCAGGTGCCAGATTTCCCCCTTCTGATTGGTTTGGAAGTGGAGTGGATGTTCCTAGAATCACAGAATGGGTTGGGTTGGAAGGGACCTTCAAGACCACCCAGTGCCAGCCCCCTGCCACAAGCAGAGACCCCTCCCACCAGCACAAGCTGCTCGAGGCTTCATCTAGCCTGGCCTTGGACCCCTCCAGGGAGGGGGCATCCACAGCCTCCCAGGGCAGCCTGTACCAGTGTCTCCCCACCCTTTTCTTCTCTTCTGAGACAAGTGGGGTTTGCCTGTGGCCTCCATTCTCCTATGGCAGCAGGCAAGTTCCTGAAGGTGTTTTCTCTTCCTGTGCAATATTGAAACCTCTCTGAGCTGCGAAGGCTGTGCCTGCTGCTGGGTTAAATCAGCTGCACTCTGCTCCAGGGCTCTCATTAGCTGGCTCTTGTGTTCCACTTTATTTCCTTAATTTGCCTTTTGTGGCAGGCTGCAGGTTTCAGTCTAATTTGGGGGATTCAAAGCTCTCTTTGCAGAGAAGCTTCCAGCCCTGCACAGCAGCATCCTAGCAGAGTCCATCTGTGGAAGACATTGATCCCATGGCAGAGCTGAGTCGTTGCAGAGCCACCAGTAAAAGAGGTTTTCTTAGGCATGACGGATTTGGAGCTTGACTTTGCTTTCCCTCACGCTGCCTGCCTGCTGGTAGCAGAAGAGGATGTGAGGCGTCAGAGGGAACAGAGCACAGAAGGAAAACACTTCCCAGCTGCAAGGACATGTGAGGAAATATCCCTAGGGTGACATCAGAGAGTGGTTTTTGGATGTGACCAAAATCAGGTCCATGCAAAAAGAAACCTCTTCAGTGTGAATTCCTCAGCTGCCCCCCAACAGCTCTTCTCAGGATCAGAGATGGGGTTGGGTTGGGAGGGACCTTCAGGACCATCCAGTCCCAACCCCCTGTCATGGGCAAAGACACCTTGTGCTAGTCCAGGCTGCTCAAGACCTCATCCAGCCTGGCCTTGGACACCTCATTGCCTGGAGAGCTTCACTTACAGGTTTGCCCACCCCGCAGCACAAGAAGCTGAGGTGATCGAGTAGCAAAACCAAACTTTACAAAGCAAAGGGTATGAAGGAAAGGGCTGAGTGGAGAAGGTGTGGGGGAAATACTTTGCTGCCGTCTGGAGCAGAGGCTGGAAAACTGAACCAATGAGAACAGGATTCAGGTGGAGCCAAAACCAGCTCGGTGAGCCAGGAAGCCGCTGCCTGTGGGGTGCGAGCTCAGCGCAGCCTGCGCTGCCCCCTGCGCTGCCCCCTGCGCTGCCCCCTGCGCTGCCCCCTGCGCTGCCCCCTGCGCTGCCCAGCAGCCCAGAGCTGAGGCTCGCAGCCGCCGGAGCAGCCGCCGGAGCCCTGAGCTCTGCACACGCTGCTGAGCTGATGGACTCCAGGGCTCGCAGCCTGGCTCTGTCGCCGGTCCTGAGCACCTCTGCTCTCATGCTGGTGTTCGGTGTCGTTCCAGCCTCTGGAAGGAGAGCAGCTCTCACCTCCTGTTCTGCAGTGGCACGGCAGGAGGCGGCCCAGCCAGTTCCCCGCTAATTGGCAAACATGAGTACCCCTCAATTAACCCAAGCACTTTCTGTTCAGCAGCAGCTGTTGCTGCTCTTCCAGAGCTGCTTTAGGCTCCGCTCTCCAGCCAGGAGCAGGGATGCTGCAGGAGCCATCTGAGAGGCAAGCTGGTGGAGGAACTGCTGATGCCAATGCAGGCTGTGAGTGGATCTGTGTGGATGGGTAAATGACCCGTGTCAGCTTCTAGTGCTAGCAAACACCAGCCAGAGTGACAGGAAGCATATTCCTCCCCTTAACCACTAAGGGAGATAGAGGAGGAGATGGGGTGCTGCCACTCGGTCTTTGTAACCTGCTGCTTCCACAACCCCCTGCTGAGCAGCAGCTGAGTGGCGGCAGGGGCTGCCTGCAGCCGGGGAGGCCTCGTAGCACCTCGGCAGGCACTTGTTGCACTCACTCCTGTCACAGGCCAGTGAAGAATTCTGCCAGAAGTAGGGCTGGACTTCTGCAGGACCAAAGTGCCAAAGGCTGCAGGCACAACTCTCTCATCCTTCTCTTTGCTCTCCTCCTGCTTCCCTCCACAGCAAGGAGCCCAGGTCTAATTAGCACCAGACACCTGCCCAGGTACAGCTCTCACCTTGGAGAACTTGTTTCCTCAGGGCTTATCCTGCAAAAGGTCTTGTGAAGCAGTCCCAAAAGCCTGGGGAGAAAGAAAACCATGAAATGGCTTTAAAACAGGGAAGATTTGGGCTGTTAGGAGGCAGCTCTGTAAAAGGAGGGTGTGGAGAGCCTGGCACAGGCTGCCCAGGGCTGTGCTTGAGGCCCCATCCCTGCAGACATCCAAGCTCAGCCTTGCCGTGTCCCTGTGCCTGCAGGGGGGTGGCCAAGATGCCCTTGGAGGGTCCCTTCCAGCCCGAAGCAATCTGTGAAGCTGGAAGCACCACGTGAAGCAGAGCTGCCTCCTGCCCTCCTCACCAGGTACAGTGGGGAGCAGCAGCAGCTCCCGGGCTGGGTTCGTTTGAGCAGCAGCTTTGTCACCAGGCAGGCACAGCACTGCAGGACCAAAGTCTCTGATGAGCTTCTGACCAGAGGAAGCTGCCTGGCTTTGTGCAGGCTGATGGTGACAGAGACATTTGTGCCCCTCTGCTGGGTGAGCCCGTGGCTGCCACACCTCTGCCTTCCTTCAGTGACAGTCAGATGTTCCCTAACGATTTCCTGCTCTCCCTGTGTGCTAGGAGCTGCTCGGGAGCACAAGTCAATAGTTCCCTCCGCAGCCCACACTGCACCCCTTGGGGACAATCAGCAGCCACTTAGAGGACAGCGAGATGCGAGAGGTGGAAACGTGCATCAGCAGAGCCTGGGCGCCGGCTGGCCTGGGACCGGTGCCAGCCCTGTAGCAGGGTGCTGCAGCTGGGCCACGGCAGGTGGTGCTCAGTGGTGCCTGCAGAGCCATGCCCTGCTTCACTTCCAGCCGATTAAAGCCACCCAGGTTGGTCCAGAATAGCCTGAGGGGCTTTCTTGGCCGGGGCGGGGGCAAGCTGCCTGCACGGTGCCAGCCTCTGGCTCTCCTTACACCGCTTTGAAGAGTCAGGAAATCATTTTGGTTGGCAAAGCCCTCCGAGGTCACCCAGTCCAACCCTTCTCTAACGCTGCCAAGGCTGGGGCTGACCTGTGGCCCTTAGCACCACATCTCTGGGGTGGGCATTCAGACGCCTCCCTGGGTAGCCTGGGCCAGGCTCTGAGAAGTCTTTCAGTGAAGTTCCTCCTCATGTCCAACCTGAACCTGTCCTTGGTGCAGTGTGAGGCCATTTCCTCTCATCCTGTCCCTTGCTCACCGGGAGGAGAGACTGAAGTTTCCCACGGCATATTCACCTCCCATATGGCAGCTTAACCTTTGCTGAGTTACTTTCTTCCCTAATTGCAGAACTGCAGTAGAGGACAATAAAATTGTTTCTGCACAGGGGGGAAGAGGAGAGTCTCCATCCTTCACTGGATGTGGGCTGTAAACATGGTGACAGACCAACAGGATGGAGGCGTTGGCAATGGATGACCTTCAAGGCCCCTTTCAACCCAGACCATTCTGTGAGAGGCTGGGGTGCTGGAGGCCTTAGTGCCTCAGTCTTGCACGCTCAGGTCAGCTGGGTTTGGGGCACTCAGTGCACTGAGCTGGCAGCCACTGCCCGTCACACCTGGGAAGCTGTGGCAGTTTGGTGAAGTTCTGGCTGACTGGAAATGGGGACACATGGACCCCAGCTTTTAAAAGGGGGGAAAGGAAAGCCCAGGCAATGACAGAGTGGTCAGTGTCACCTCTGATGAGAGCAAACAGCCTCAGGCTGCACTAGGGGAGGACTGGTTTGGACAGGAGGAACAATTTCTTCTCACTGAGGGCTGCCAAGGCCTGTCCCAGGGTGCCCAGGGCAGCGGTGCAGTCCCCATCGCTGGAGGTGTTTCAGAGCCCTGGAGCTGTGGTGCTGAGGGCCATGAGTTGGCAGTGCTCTGGCAGTGCTGGGGTAAGGGCTGGACTCTGATCCAGTCTCCACGTGTCTCGGGAGGACTCTCTCAGGAGCACAGCCCCAGCCACCCCCTGGGATTGATTCCAGCCTTCTCACACGAGGAGTCTTCAGGCTTGAGCACCGCAGTGAGGCTGTGGAGGGGTGATGCTGGTCCACACTGGAACTGTGAATTGTGCCTTGCTCCTAAGCCCCTCTTTGAGCACAAAGGAGCCTCATGCTCATGGACCCAGTCCTTCAGCTTCAGAGCATGTCCTTTGGTACCCCCAGCCCCAGCAGCAGGGTGACTCAAGCACCCACGGGAGGCCCTCAGCCTTCTCTCGCCAAGGGTTTGGTGTCCCTGAAGTGCAATGTAGAGTGAGCAGGGGCTGCCTTGAGCCAGCCAAGAGGAATGGGGGGCAAAGGGGCAGGTCCAGCACCTCTGCTTCCTCTGAAGCATGCCTCAGGCACTGCTAGGAGACCTCTGCTCTTCTGGGAGCTCATTAATCACACTGCAGTGCTGAGGTAGGCTGTGGAGAGCAGACTCCATCTGAAGAGGCTGTGGACACTTGTCTTGGATAAGTCTCCTGTTGGTTGTACTGTTCAGTGCTTCCTAGATGGAAAAACGTTGCAGCTAGAGTGAAAACCAGGCACCCAGACTCAGACCCTGCAGAGGAGGGTGGGGAGCTAGCTCCATCAGTGCCTCAGCTACAGAGCCCTTCCTGGTGCTGCAAATGAGCCCTCAGCTCCATGCAGAAGAGTACAGCCCTCTTCACTTGCCATGGATGTGTCTGTGGAGCAAGGCCCTGCTGTCCTCCAGCTGAACAACCCCACACATCCCACCAAAGAGCAGGGCAGACCCTTCCAGGGCCTACTTACTGGAAGAGGGTACAATTCCCTTCTGAAGCAGAGAGTCCTGCTGGGAGCCAAACACAACCATCTCCTGAACTGATCAGTCCTGACTTTCTGAGCCTGGGGCTTGTTCTGGGAGTTTGGGGTTTGAGACAGAGGAGTTTAATATCTTGGCTGTGGCCAGCACAGCTCTAACTGGCTGGGGAGCTCTGCTCCGTGTAGTGCTGTCATGGTGATGGGCAGCAGAGGCAGGCACTATCTTGCTACAAGATAAGAACGAGACAGAGCAGCAAAAGGAGCCAAGAGCATCACATTTGGAGATGGCAGCTCCTGTCTCTGCCAGGGTCTGCTGGGGAGGGGGATTGCTCGGGAGAGGACAGATGTTTGAGCAGCAGCAGGATCATAAGTGATGCTTCCTCCTGCTGTGGATGGCAGCAGAAGTGTTCTTTTGCTAATGGCTGAAGTGCCTCCTGTGATCCTACTGCTGATACTTCATTGACATTCACTGGCTGGCTCCTGGGCTCAGAGCCACAAATCGCAGAGTCCCTCAGCACTGGCACTCAGATTTGGCTTGGGGGATTAGCTGGAAAAAGTCATCTGATGAGACAGCTTCATTCCACTCCAGTTATTCATCCCAGAGCTCAGGGTGGAGCTGTCTGGACAAGTGATGGAGATCCGCCCGTCTCCCCCTCAGCCCCTCTCAGTGCCTCTGCTCACTAGGGCAGAGGTTGACATCACAGAGTGCTGGGTCCATGGAGGAGCACAGGATGGTGAAGATTCATAGGTTCATAGAATGGGTTGGGTTGGAAGTGACCTTGAAGATTTTCCAGTGCCAGCCCCCTGCCATACCCAGGGACCCCTCCCACCAGCACAGCTTGCTCTAGGCCTCATCCAGCCTGGCCTTGAACACCTCCAGGGAGGGCACATCCACAGTCTCCCTGGGCAGCCTGTGCCAGTGTCTCCTCACCCTCACTATCAGCAATTTCTTCCTCATCTTCAGCCTCAATCTGCCCTCCTCAAGCTTCAAGTAGACTCCAAACAGCTCTGGGTCCCTGGAGGAGCACAAACTGGAGAGTTAAGGACAGTAAAGCAGAATTGCTCTGTAAATACCAAAACCTGACATTGGTCAACCTGGGGACTGCTGCTGAACAGGCTGCCCAGGGAGGACTGCACCCACACCAGCCTGCCTCCAGCAAAGGCCTGGGAGCCTTCTGCTTCATCCTGCCTGGAGCAGGAGTGTGAGGGAGCTGAGGCATGGTGGGACTGGGTGCTGGGGAATGGGTAGGAGACTTGTCCAAGTCCATGTCCAATTCAGCAGGAAAGAGCTCACGAGGAGGAGCACTTGGAAATGATGGATGTGCAGTGGTGAGGGGCAAAGCTTCACAGCTTGTGGCACACACTGGAGCTGTCATAGCCTAGAACCCCACACAGTGTGGCTGGAAGGGACCTCTGGAGCTCGCCCAGCATCACAGCCTGGGCATGGTGGGGAGGATGGAGTAGGTGAACTCTGGGGTCCCTTCCAACCAAGCCGTTCTGTGGCACTGACTCCCCCTCCACACAGTGTCACTGTCCTGCTTCGGGTAGGGACTGCTGGCAGAAGTGAACTGGAAGGGGGTTTAGCAGCAACTGAGGTCCTGTGCACCCCCCTCTGAAGAAAGCACAGGGACAAGTGGGCCTTGGAAGATGGGAAACAAGACGTTTGCTTTGGCAGGCCTCAGCTGAAGGTGCAGCTCCTTCGGACAGGCAGTGGGCAGCTCCCGTCCGCAGCGGCAGCGCTCAGCTGGTGCTGTTAGGCACGACCAGAAGGCTTCAGACGAAGTGGTGGTGGTGAAGAGCTTTGCTTCCCACCTGCCAGGGCAGAAATTGAAGGCTCTGGGGAGACCTCTATCCAGGCTGAAGCAAACAGACCCATCCTGCCAGCCCCAGGGCTCTCCACCCATCCCTGAGTGGAGAGGGAGAGCAGACGAGCAGCTGATATTTCTCCAGCTTGAAGGCGCGAGTGGGAAAGTGCAGTTTGAGTGGGTTGAAAGTCTTGATTTCAGGAGAGCTGCCAGCCGCGGGGAGGCACCTAAAGAGGCTGAGACTTCAGGCCCTGCCAGCTCAATCTTTACCGAGCTTCAGGTGCCCCCATGCCAAAGTCTGTGCAGCAGCAGTGGTCTGCTGTGGCCACCTCCGAGTGAGCAGCGAGGTGCACACGGCAGAGCTCTCTGCGGCTCTCCCCTCCGGGAGCCGAGGACCTGCGGCAGTGTGATGAGAGCAGCCCCCCAGGGGCTTGCCTGCTGAGACCAGGCGCAGTAAGGACAACGCAAAGCTCGCTCTGCTCCCTCGGGGCACTTACTGCCACTGCTGGGGGGCTGGCCCGCTTTGTTTGCCCCTTCCTTGCAGCAGGCAGAGCTGGGCCTGGGTCCGGATGAGCCCTGCTCGGGGAGGGAGCTCCTCAGCCTTAGCTTCTGTGGCTGATGCTGCCCCAGCCTGCTCTGCCACCACACAGCCTTCTGTGCCCCTGGCTGCAGCTCCTGCTGTCTGTGACTGATGAAGCAGCTCTGATGATGCCCAGAGAAGCGGTGGCCTCAGCTTTCCTCCCTGGAAGCTGCCCAGGAGGCACCTTCTGCAGTGGGCAGGAGGGGCTCCGGTGAGGGTGGCAGGCTTGGTGTGTGGCAGCTGAACCTGCAGATGCTTGGTCACATTTGTTGGTGCTCTACACTTGCCTGGGAAGCACCTTGGACTTCAGCAAGCCTGCTGAGGGTTCTGCAAACCTTCACCCTGGTGGCACCTGCCCATCAGAAAATGTTCAGTGGTTGCTGTTCTCCACAGCATGCAGACTACAACCAACCAGCAACGACCTGAGCTTGCAGCCAGCGACAGCAGCAAGGATGCTGCAGGGCATGCGAGGGCTGCAGAAGGTGTAGCTAAAAGCTGAAGGAGCAAGTGGAGGACTGAAGCTTCATGGAGAAGGGTGGGAGGTGTTTGGTTTGCATAGACAAGAAAGTTGGAGCCAGGCACTGGCTTTGGGGCCAGCAGGAACAGCACTGAATTGGAAGGGACCTTCAAGAGCTTCCAGTTCCAACACCTCCCAGGCTGCTCAAGGCTCATCCAGCCTGGCCTTGAACACCTCCCGGGAGGAGGCCTCCACAGCTTCCCTAGGCAGCCTGTGCCAGTGTCTCCCCACCCTTGCTGTCAAAATCCCTTCCCAGTATCTCCTGCCATTTCATCTGTGTCCAGAACCTGTTCAAGTTGCCCAACCCACTTAACTGCAGCCCAAAGTCTTCTTCTAGCTAAGCCAGAGGGTTGTGTGTTACAGACAAGAGAGAGGTGAGGCCACTTGGTGACCTGTGCAGTGGCGAGGAGATGATCAGACAGCTCAGACCAAGGTGATCCCAACAGCTGAGCCTTCCTGCTGCTGCAGCAGGGGCCTAGAAATGGGAGAAATGAGCCTCATACTCCATCAGCATGGCAGGCAGAGGTGGAACGTGAGGCTCTGCTTCACCCAGGAGACTGCTTCACTTCTGTCCCAGCTGTTTGGCCAAACATAAGACATCAGCTGCTGGAGTTCTGCTCTTGCTGCTGTGTAGGAGGTTTTCATTCGTGGATCACAGGAGGACTCCAAGTTTATTTCCTCTGGTCCATCCCACAGGGGACAGAGCTGTTGACTGTCACCAAGAGCTGGGCTTTCCTGCTGGAAGTTCAGGAGACTCCAGAGAGCCCAGGGAACCTGTGGCAGTGGGAACAGAGGCTGAGCTCTGTGTGGCTCCTCTTGCAAAGTGCAGTATTCCCCATTTTGACAGATTTCCATGTAAGGAACCCCAGAGTGCACTCTCAGTGTTTACTTCTTCCTGGCCTGGCTCTAGTTAGCCTTTGCCAGCACTCAGGTCTTGACAAAGGCGGTGGGCTGCAGGGCTAAGTGCTGCCTTCCCATCACTGACTGGAATTGAGCTGGCTCCAGGCTTGGAGCTTGCTAAACCTGGAGGACATTACTGTAACTACCGTCTGCCAAAGTGACTTCTGCCAGACAAAAATCCTAGGCCCATGGCTAACCCTGCCAGGAGAACTTCCACAGCAGCTGCTCACCATGGGCAAGTGCCCTGTACCCTGCAACCGAGCAGCTGCAGGGGCAGAGGAATGAGGGATGGCATGGAGGAGCTCCTGCTGCACTGCAGCTTCTCCAGAGTTCTCCAGTTTCAGGAGAGGTGGCTAAGGAGAATCTCATCAGGTTCAACAAGGCAAAGTGCCTCAGGGCAGCCCTGCTTACCAATCCAGGCTGGGGGGTGGGGAGATTGAGAGCAGCCTGCAGGAAAGGACACCTCAAAGAGTGGCACAGGCTGCCCAGGGAGGTGGTCAAAGCCCCATCCCCGGAGGTGTTTCCAAGAGGCAGAGATGTGGCCAAGGGTTAGCCCCAGCCCTGGTGGAGTCAGAGGCTGGTTGGGGTGGGTGAGCTGGAAGGGCTTCTCCAGTCAAAATCGTTCTGCAGTTTGCTGAACTTGAGAAGGTCCCAGAGCCCAGCATGGTGGGAAGGCACCCCTGGAGCTCACCCAGTGCACCCTCTCTCCCAGCAGGGCACCCACAGCAGCTGCCCAGCAGCACAGTGCCCAGCTGGGGCTGGAAGCTCTCCACACAAGGAGACTGCACAACCTCTCTGGGCAGCCTGCTCCAGCCCTCCAGCACCCTCACAGAATCCCAGAAGCATTCTGGCTGGAAAAGCCCCCCAGGATCACCAAGTCCAACCATGATCCCTTCTCCACACAGTTCACCCTTAAACCATATCCCCAGGCACCACATCCAAGTGACTGTTAACCACATCCAGGGTTGGTGACTCCACCACCTCCCTGGGAAGCTCACCTTTGCTGGGAAAAACCTTTCCTAATGTCCAAACCTGCCCAGGGGCAGCTTGAGGCCACTCCTCTTGTTCTGTCACTAATGACCTGTGAGGAGAGACCAGCAGCAGCCTCTCTACAGTGTCCCTTCGGGTAGCTGTAGGCAGCAATGAGGTCTGCCCTCAGCCTCCTCTGTTTCACACTAACCATCCCCAGCTCCCTCAGTTGCTCTTCATAAGGTCTATTCTCCAGGCCCTTCCCCTCCTCTGCACTAGCTCCAGCACCTCCACATCCCTCTTGTAATGTGGTGCCCAAAACTCGAATGCAACACTCGAGCTGTGGCCTCACCAGAGCAGAGTCCAAGGAGACAGTCACCTCCCTGCTCCTGCTGCGCACAGCATTTCTGATGCCAGCCAGGATGTCAGTGGTTTTCTGTGCCACCTGGCACACTGCTGCCTCATGCTCAGCTGCTTGTCCATTACAACCCCCAGGTCCCTTTCTGCAGGCAGCTTTCCAGCCACACTGCCCCAAGCCTGTGGTGTTGCTTGGAGTTGTTTTGGCCCAAGTGCAGGACCTGGCACTTGGCCTTGTTGAAACTCATGCCATAAACATTGGTCATGGATCCAATCTATCAAAGGCCCTCTGTAGAGCCTCCATACCCTCCTGCAGATCAACACTGCCACCTAACCTGGTGCCATCTGTGATCTCACTGCTGGCACACTGTGTCAGCATCAAGGGCATCAATAAAGATGTTAAACAGAAGTGGTCCCAGCACTGAGCCCTGGGGCACACCACTTGTGCCCAGCCACCAGCTGGATTTAGCTCCACTGACCACCACCATGGCCCTTTTGCCCAGCAGTGCTTTACCCAGCAGAGCTGTGCTCTCTTTCCCTAAACAACTTTCTCCTCCTGTTCAGCTGGCACCTCCTGGCTTCCAGCTTGTACCCATTGCTCCTTGTCCTGTCCCTGAGCACCGTCAAAAAGAAGGGTTAAGGGAAACAGGAACAACTATTTGTGGTGTTAAGTCCCTGGCTTCTGTCAGCCTGGGCAGGAAGTGGAGGGAGGACAGACCTGAACCTTCCCTTTCCTCCCAGAGAACCTGAGTGAAAACCCCCTTCGGTTTCTGGCGACTCGTTTGCAGGCTGGGGGGCTGCTGGCTGCTGTCCCTGCTCTTGGCACTCCTTTTCAGTTCTTCCTGCAGGAGGTCAGAAGGGGACCAGAGAGAGGACAAAAGGGGAAGTGGGTCTTCGGGATCAGACTGCAAGGAGAAAGCTCAGGGCACTTCTTTATTTCTCCTACCTGGAAAAATAGATGTGAAAAGAGAAGGGGGGAAAGGAAAAGAGGAGAAGCCAAATGACAAAGATGTCCTCCATCAGCACCTGCATTCAACATCAGTAGAAGCATCTGGAGGCAAATCTCTGCCTGGGCTCTCCTGGGAGACAAATCTTTGCCAAGAGCCCCAAGGCCAAGCTGCAGAAGCGGTGAGTGTGCTGGGTTTGAGCTGCTACTCTCTGAGCTCCTTCTGGTCGACTCAGTGAGAGCCCCAGAGCTGCTTTGCCATAAGCAGCCCTCTTGGACCACCTGTGTCCAGCTGTGACCCCAGCAGCAGCTTCTTGTTCTGCTCTCACACAGCTCCTGCTCTCAGCAGAGCACAGCTGAGGGGCAGAATCCCCTCCCTGCCCCTGCTGCCCAGGCTGTGGGAGGTGCAGCACATCCAGCCCTCTCCCTAGATGGTACTGGCAGTGCCCAGCAGGAAGTTCTGCTTTTTGCCCACGGAGGGGTTCTCTCTGTAGCCTGTGGTTGTGCAGAGCTGGCAGCACCAAACGAGGGGTGCTGAGGCTCCATGCGTGCAGCTCCCATGCAGAGCCACAGGAGAAGCCCTGAGCAGCTCCAGGCACTTTCTGCTGGGGCAGTGGCTGCAGGGCGCTGAGCTGAATCAAAGGCAGAACGAAAGCTGGGGGACAGAGATGCAGCTGTGAGCCTGGTGATTGATGAGCAACATGAAGGATTTACCACAGCCTCACATCACCTCAGATGATGGATCTGCATTGGTCACTGCCTCCTGACTCACCACCAGAGTTGTCTGCAAACCTGAGGGAGCTGCATGGGAATTATTCTGTTTATTATTCATGAGGAATGGAAAATCTCTGCATTAGCAGGCCCCGAGAGCTGAGAGGGGCTGAGACATGTGCAGGTGAGCCTGGCACTTGTGCACAACTTACACGGATGGTCTGCTTCTCTTCTCTGTTCTGGTGTTGCCTTTCAGCCTCTCCTCATCCATCTCTTCTCTTCAGAAGTGCAGCAGCACAGACACACCTGCACACCCTGCAGAGCCAGCTGCAGGTCCTTCACTCCAGAGACCAAGGTAGGGCCCGAACCTACTTCCTTGTGTGGTGGAAAAGCTGAAACCCTCCCTGCACACTTGGTGCTGTGATGTGGACGCTACACTCCCTACTAGGATGTGTAGCCATGGCAACCAGGAGCCCAGATACTGAGGGGTAACTTCCAGCCATCTTCTCATCCCATGGATGTTGTATGCTGTGCCCCACTGACACATCCTTCCCCACAAGGATGATCTGCAGCAGGGCCAGGTGAACCCCACAGGTTCCTGCTCTGTGCCCAGCAGGGTGGCTGTTGTCCTCCAGCATCTCCCTGGGGCGCTGGTGTTGCATTTCAGGGTGGCTGGTGTCCTCCAGCATCTCCCTGGGGTGCTAGTGTTGCATTTCAGGGTGGCTGGTGTCCTCCAGCATCTCCCTGGGGTGCTGGTGTTGCATTTCAGGGTGGCTGGTGTCCTCCAGCATCTCCCTGGGGTGCTGGTGTTGCATTTCAGGGTGGCTGGTGTCCTCCAGCATCTCCCTGGGGCGCTGGTGTTGCATTTCAGGGTGGCTGGTGTCCTCCAGCATCTCCCTGGGGTGCTGGTGTTGCATTTCAGGGTGGCTGGTGTCCTCCAGCATCTCCCTGGGGTGCTGGTGTTGCATTCCTTACCACTTGGGTCTGCCAAACAAAGCTTCCTCCAGCCAGCAAGGTGAAGCCTCTCTGCATTCTGACATCAAGCAGACTTTTCTCTGTCACAGCCAGAAGCCCGCCACAGGAATGTGAATCACAGAACCATTGTGGCTGGCAAAGCCCTTCCAATCACACTCTAACTCCACCCATGCTGGGGCTGAGCCATGGCCATCAGCACCACAACTCTGCCTCTTGGAAACACCTCTGGGGTGGGCATTCAGCCACCTCCTGGGCAGCCTGTGCCAGGCTTTGTGAACCCCTTCAGTGAAGAAGTTTCTTCTCATGTCCAACCTAAACCTCCCCTGGGGCAGTTTGAGGCCATTTCCTCTTGTCCTGTGGCTTGCTGCTCAAGAACTCTCGGCAGCCTCTGTCCCTTTTCAGCTGGAAGCCTCTGGCTCTGTTTCTGAATGATCTCTGCTGAAAAGCAAATCTTCACTCCCCAGCTCCCTGTAATTGCCTGCAGCAGGTTCTGATCTACTGGGCCATGAAATATTCATGGCCATACTCAGGGGTAAATGTCAGCACTGTGACAGCTTCTGAGGCTCAGCAGGACATCACCTGTGGATGCTCTGAGCACCTGTTCACTTGCCTCCCCAGGAACACTTCTGCCCCTAGCAAAGTGCTGAGCATCTCTGGGGCCAGAGGGGTCTCCTGCAGCACCAATCCTCTCGGGTGAGGTGATGAAGGTGGGTGGTCCCTGGGTGTCACCGCTGCCTTCTGAGAAGGGTCTCCTGGGAGTGAAGATTTGACAGCTGAGCCCTGTGAAGCTCTTCTCTGATACTCATCATCTCTGGCAGGTCAGCTTAGCAGGACACAGGGCTCGGCCTTGCCTTGCAGGCAAAGGCTCTTCTCTCACAGCTCACCAGAGGAAGGTTGGAGAGCTCAAGGAGCATAAACCAAAGCAAAACTCTGCACAAGGGCTGGCAGTGAGGGACAATGGCTTTGACCTGGGAGAGGGGAGACTGAGACTGAAGATGAGGAGGAAATTCTTGACAGTGAGTGTGGGGAGACTCTGGAGCAGGTTGCCCAGAGAGGCTGTGGATGTCCCCTCCCTGGAGGTGTTCAGGGACAGGCTGGATGAGGCCTGGAGCAAATTGGGATGGTGGCATGCAGAACCTCCCTGGGCAGCCTGCTCCAGTGCCTCCCCACCCGTGTAGGTCTGAGGGGCCAAGAGATAACCACAGAGACAGCCTCTGGCCACTAACAGGTGAGGCTGAGGCAGCTCATGGGCTGAGGTAGGAGGTGGGCAAAGCCTAGCAAGGCTCATCAAAGAAACGACCCTCTGGCATGTGGAGGGTTTGAGCCTTCCTTGTGCTGCTTCATCTGTCCCCTCACTCCTCCTCACAGCAAGCAGAGCTGGATCCCACCCTCAGGGGTCACTGCCTGCCACAGATGCAGGCAGGTTCCCAAGTAGGGAGAGGAAACACTACCCGGAGGTTTCTCTCCATAACATCCACCACAGCAAAGGTCAGCACCCACCTCTGTCAGGGACCTCTGTCATCTCATCCTTGCTCTCCGGTGTGCTGCCATCTACGCTTCTGCCCTGCAGACATGTCCTCAGGACACAGGCTTCAGCAACAACCTTCTGTCCTGAAGTGATCCAGCCTGGAGAGCTGAAGATGGAAGGGAAGCACTTTGGCTCTTACTGAGGTCTCTGGGGTCCTGTGAGCCACAGGCTGGGCTGACTTAGGACCATGGCCTTGGTTTGGTTTAGGATGCAGGACAAACATGCTGAGGTCTGCTGAAACCTTGGGGTGCACAGATACAACGACTGTCCAGGCCACCCTGCATTGGACGGTGTCACAGCTTCAGAGATTGCATTGGCTTGGAAGGGACCCTCAAAGGCCACCTTGGCCAACCACCCTGCAGGCAGCAGGGACACCTCCCACTAGAACAGACTGCACAGGGACACAGGAAGGCTGAGCTTGGAAGTCTCCAGGACTCAACAAAGGCCACACAGCACTGGATGGTGTCTGACCACCCAGTGTTGGATGGTGCCAGCCTTGCCTTGGCCAGGAGCTGTTCCCCTCAATGTCATACACAGGAAATGTTAAAAGCAGGCTCTGGAGTCCTGCAGAAGTGGAAGTCTCCTTGGACTTTTAGGAAGCTTTGAGGACCCCACCTGCACGGCTTCCAGTCCCACGAGAGAAGAAAACTACATCAGGATCCATCCTGAGTGCCAAAGAACAGAGGGGCTGAGCCTGCCTGGGGGACACCTGCAGCCCTGCACTGCCACCCTGGAGCTGATGAGCAGGTTCCAGACCTTTGCTCCCCACCCTCAAACCAGAGGGTGTTCAGTGGATAAGAGCTGGGGAGGAGAAATGGAAACTGCTGCACACTGGTTCCTGCACTGCTTGCTGCAGTGGTGTCTGCTCCAGCCCTGGGGGTCCTGTTTCTGCTCCTGTTCCATCCCTCACTGTGCCTCTGGGGTGCCATGAGCTGCTGGGTGTACAGCTCCAGCAGGAGAAAGACATCTGCTGCTCCAAAGGGAAGTGCTCTCCCAAAGTGCCAAGCAGGGGCTAAGAGGGGAGGGAGGTTAGGAGAGCAGGGCTGGTGAGCAGCATGCAGCTGAGGCACCTGGAGTGTCGAAGAAAGGTGTGGCCATGGCACCTGGAGACATGGTTTGATGGCCATGGTGGGGCTGGGTTGGTGGCTGGGCTGGATGATCTTGGAGGTTTTTCCCACTCAAAGAATTCTGTGATGAATGAAGGGGCTCAGAGCTTCTGAGAAGAGCAATCCTCTCAGGAAGCTGCTTGCTGTTCTGCAGGAGGAGAGCATCTGGATGCCAGCAGAGAGGAAGCATCTGGTGATGTGTTCATCAGGGGCTGAGATCCATCCTTTGATAATGTGTTGCAAAACATGGCAGCTACTGCACACTGCTGAGCAGGGGCTGTAAATACGCAGCAGCAAGCTCCACCAGGGCTGTGCTTCCTCTTTGGCAGGAGACTTGGCTGCCTGAGATGCTCAGCAGTGCTGCTGGGTGACTCAGAGGGGCCAGCTCCCTGAGCAGAATGACAAGAGTCTGGCTTCTGCTGGCTCCAACAGGAGGCATTTTGACTCCAGAAACAAGCCTGCAGTGTTCCTGCAGCTCCTGCAGACATCCCCATGGGTCACCCTGCTGCTGCAGCTCTTCAGTACCCCCCAGCTGCAGAGGCTCTCCAGGTGGGCAAAAAAGGCTCATCTCAGCAAGAGCAAAACCAGCACAGACAAGGAGCCATCACTGGAGCAGGCTGCCCAGGGACCACCAGGCAGGGGGCTGGAACTGAAGGACCCTTCCAACCCAACCTATTCTGTGACTCTGCATTAATCAGGGAAGTCTGGGGTGGTTTGACCATGCCCAGAACTCCAAAATGATTTTATTCCTTCACTGAAGCAGCTCCTTTGGACACTAGATCATGCTCTGCAGTTGCTGCCTTCACCAGGACCCAAGGCTGGTGCAGGCTGCAGGCTGCAGCCATTTCTGCCCAGCCACTGTTATTCATTACCTTGACAGGTTTAATTTTCAGAGATAATTGATTAATCACTTCCCAAAGACAGATTTTTACTTTAAAGCCATTAGAAACCTGAAGAATGTGCCCAAAGCCCATCGAGGTGTGGTGATGGATCTCACCTCCACCGTGCTTAAAATACAGACATAAAGAAAAGCTTGACTGGGGAGGAGAAATTGCTTCCTGCCTGGGGCCACAGGTCCCCGTTCAAAGAGTTTCTGAATTAATTCCACAGCCTCTTAGAAGTCGTGATGGAAATGCTGCTCCAGACCAGGGAAAGACTCTCCTGCCCTCTGCTCTGCCCTGCGAGGCCACAGCTGCAGTGCTGGGGCCAGTGCTGGCTCCCCACTGCCAGAGACTTGCTGCAGAGAGCCCAGGGCAGGCTGCAGAGCTGCTGAGGGGCCTGGAGCAGCTCTGGGAGCAGCAGAGGCTGAGAGCCCTGGGGCTGAGAGCCTGCACAGGAGCAGCCCCAGAGGGGACCTCAGCAATGCTCAGCCAGAGCTGAAGCAGCTGTGGGGGGCAAGAGGCTGGGGCCAGGCTCTGCTCACTGGTGCCCAGGGACAGGCCAAGGGGCACACAGTGGAAGCCAGGAGGTGGCAGCTGAAGAGCAGGAGAAAGTTGTTTGGTGTGAGGGTGCTGGAGGGCTGGAGCAGGCTGCCCAGAGAGGTTGTGCAGTCTGCTTGTGTGGAGAGCTTCCAGCCCCAGCTGGGCACTGTGCTGCTGGGCAGCTGCTGTGGGTGCCCTGCTGGGGCAGGGCTGGGCTGGGGGAGCTCCAGAGCTGCCTTCCAGCCCCGCATTGTGCTGAAGGAGTACCAATCAGGTCTGTATCATGTCCTGCCAGTGGTGTTTCCTGAATCTGTTTCCTTCCCTTGGGCAGTGCCAGGAGAGGGGATTCTGCCACCTCTGCACTCCGAGCCATCTGCTCAGCAAGCTGCAGGGTGAGTGGAGCTGCTGGCAGTGGCTCCCCGGGAGGAGATCTTTGTCATTCCTTTCCTTTTCACCCTCTGACCTTCTTGTTGCCCTTTTGACGTCTCAGCTCAGAGCTCTCCAGATTGGTCCTGCGAGATATGCAGGGCTTGGTCTGGTTATTTCTGAAGGGAGGGAAAGGTTGAAGGGGGCAGGAGGTGCGGGTCGGGAGCTGGACTGTCTGGAGAGTTTCGTTTGTGTATCCCTTGTAAGTTGTCAGCCCCTCTGTGTGTTGTGTCTGTGTCTGCTGCGCGTTGTGCTTCAGCTCCACTCCTTACCCCAGCCTGCCGCGTCCAGCCGGGGTGCACTCACGGTGTGGGAAGGGCAGGTAACCCCCAAACCATCACATCTCCTCCTGGCGTCCCCTGGGACTCTTCCCACCAGTAGCTTGTCTCCACCAGCCCTTGTCCTCTCCAAGGGACCTCTGGAGAGCAGAGCCCAGCCCCCTGCCAGAGCAGGGGCACCCAGGGCAGGTCACACAGGAATGCATCCAGATGGGTCTTGAAACTCTCCATAGAAGGAGACTGCACACCCTCTCTGGGCAGCCTGTGCCAGGCCTCTGGCACCCTCACCCCAAACAGGTCTCTCCTCATGGTCAGGTGGCACCTCCTGGGTTCTACTTTGTGCCCCTTGCCCTGTCACAAGATGCCACAGCAGCTCTACCGCAGTGCAGACGAGCACACAGCTCATTTAAGGAAGAGGCAAATGGGGGAGCTCTGTCCTGGTGGCACCAAGAACTTCTACAACACATAAAGCTTTCTGGAGAGGTTTTCAAGTCCACTCCTTTGCTAGTCATAGGCCTTCAGAGGAGAAAACACAGCAGTATGAGGGTCATTTTGTTCACAGAATCAAGCAGGTTGGAAGAGAGCTCCAAGCTCAGCCAGCCCAGCCTAGCACCCAGACCATGGCACTAAGTGCCCCAGCCAGGCTTGGCAAGAACACCTCCAGGCACAGCCACTCCACCCCCTCCCTGGGCAGCCCATTCCAATGCCAATCACTCTCTCTGCCAACAATTTCCTCATCACATCCAGCCTGGACCTGCCCTGGCACAGCTTGAGGCTGTGTCCCCCTGTTCTGTTGAGTGGATCAAAAGCAGGACCTGAAAGTCTGAAGGGCAGACTGCAGCCCAGTTAAGGAACTAACTCAGAAAGCTCCTTGGGAAAGAGCCCTCTGAAACAAAGGGCCCAGGCAGGCAGGAGCTGCTTCAAGAGAGAACTCCTGCAGGCACAGGAGCAGCTGTGCCACTGAGCCATCGAGGGAGGCAGCCAGACTGGATGGGCAGGGAGCTGCTGAAGGAATTAAAGGTTAAAAAGAGAGTAGATCACCTTTGGAAAAGAGGGGAGGTGTCCCAGAAGAGTTCAAGAAGTTGCTAGGTCTTGTAGAAAAAGAATTAGAGAGGCAAAAGCCCATTTGGAGCTTAGGCTGCCACTGCTGGTAAGGAGAACAAAAAATGTTTCTTTAAATACCTGAATGGCAGAGAAGGGCCAAGGACAACCTCCAGTCCTGGTTAGATAGAGAGGGGAACATAGTGACAAAGGATGAGGAAAAGGCAGAGGTGCTTAACACCTTCTTTGCCTCAGCCTTCAACAGTGGGACAGGTTGTCTCCAGCACAGCTGGACTCCTGAAGTGGCAGATGGAGGCAGGGACCAGTACAGTCCCCCTCTAATCCATGAGGAAGCAGTAAGGGACCTGCTGAGCCACTTGGATCCTCACAAGTCCATGGGACCCGATGGGATCCACCCTAGGGTGCTGAGAGAGCTGAAGCTGAGCTGGCCAAGCCACTCTCCATCATTTATCAGCAGTGCTGGCTCACTGCAGAGGTCCCCAGAGACTGGAAGCTGCCAATGTGATCCCATGCACAAGAAGGGTTGTAAGGAGGAGCCAGAAAACTACAGAGCTGTCAGCCTGACCTCAGTGCCAGGCAAGGGCATGGAACAGGTCACCTTGAGTGCCATCACACAGCACCTGCAGGATGGCCAAGGGACCAGGCCCAGCCAGCAGGGGTTTAGGAAGGGCAGGTCCTGTCTCACCAACATGAGCTCCTTTTGTGACCAGGTTCCTGCCTGGTGAATGTGAGGCAGGCTGTGGATGGAGTCTGCCTGGAATGCAGCAAAGCCTTTGACACTGTCTGCCACAACAAGCTCCTGGCCAAGCTGGCAGCTCCTGGCTTGGACACATTCACTGTGTGCTGGGTCAGGAACTGGCTGGATGGCAGAGCCCAGAGAGTGGTGGTGAATGGTGCCACATCCAGCTGGCAGCTGGCACCAGTGGTGTTCCCCAGGGGTCAGTGCTGGGCACAGTCCTGTTCAATGTCTTTATTGATGATCTGGGCAAGTGGATTGAGTCCAGCATCAGTGAGTTTGCAGCTGACACCAAGCTAGGAGCAGCTGTGGAGCTGCTGGAGGGGAGCAGAGCCCTGCAGAGGGACCTGGCCAGGCTGGATGGGTGGGCAGAGGCCAAGGGGATGAGACTGAACAAGGCCAAGGGCAGAGTTCTGCACTTTGGCCACAGCAACCCCAAGCAGCACTGCAGGCTGGGGACAGAGTGGCTGGAAAGCAGCCAGGCAGAGAGGGCCCTGGGGGTGCTGGTGGAGAGTAGCTGAAGTTGAGCCAGCAGTGTGCCCAGGTGGGCAGCAGAGCCAATGGCATCCTGACCTGCATCAGCAACAGTGTGGCCAGTAGGACAAGGGAGGTTATTCTGCCCTTGTACTCAGCACTGCTCAGGCCACCCCTGGAGTGCTGTGTCCAGTTCTGGGCCCCAGAATTCAAGAGAGATGTTGAGGTGCTGGAAGGTGTCCAGAGAAGGGCAGCAAGGCTGGGGAGGGGCCTGGAACACAAACCCTGTGAAGAGAGGCTGAGGGAGCTGGGGGTGTGCAGCCTGCAGCAGAGGAGGCTCAGGGCAGAGCTCATTGCTGTCTACAACTACCTGCAGGGAGGTTGTGACCAGGTGGGGTTGGGCTCTTCTGCCAGGCAAGCAGCAACAGAACAAGGGGACACAGTCTCAAGCTGTGCCAGGGCAGGTCTAGGCTGGATGTGAGGAGGAAGTTGTTGGCAGAGAGAGTGATTGGCATTGGAATGAGCTGCCCAGGGAGGTGGTGGAGTCACCATCCCTGGAGGTGTTCAAGAAAAGCCTGGCTGGGGCACTTAGTGCCATGGTCTGGTTGACTGGATAGGGCTGGGTGCTAGGTTGGACTGGATGATGTTGGAGGTCTCTTCCAGCCTGCTTGATTCTATGAGTGCCAGTTTCAGACAGCTAAGTGATGTGAGCAATGTCATGAGGGGTGAGTGGCATTCTGGGGATGATTTCAAGCTGCTCCCATGCTTTAACCAAACTCAAGGCTGAGGCTCAGCAGGCTCTGAGAGCTATGCCAGCTCTCTTTCAAGAACCTGGTGCCTGTTATGTGTTCTGCTGTTACAACATTTTGACTTCAAACAAGTGAGTGAACCCAGCTGGTTTGAAACACAGACTGAGAGACAGTGGAAGGGAACTCCAGAGCTCGAGGCCAATCCTGCTGCCAAAAGCAGGATCACCCAGGAATGCCTCCAGGTGGCTTTGGAAGGCCTCCAGAGGAGGAGGGGAAACTCCACAATCCCCCTGGGCAGCCTGCTCCGGGGCTCTGACACCCTCTCTGTAGAGAAGCTTCTCCTCCTGTGGAGGTGAAACCTTCTCTGTTCAAGTTTGTATCCATTGCTCCTGATTTTATTGCTGTGCACCACTGAAGAGAGGCTGGCCCCAGCCACTCGCCCCCACCCCTCAGGCATGAGGCTTCCACCACCTCCCTGGGCAACCTGTGCCACCCTGATGCTGAACAACTTCTTCCTAATGTCTAACCTGAGTCTGCCCTCCTCTAGCTTGGATCCATTCCCTCCACTCCTATCTGACAGCCTAAGAAGTCCCTCCCCAGCCTTCTTGCAGCCCCCTTCAGATCCTGGGAGGCCATGAGTAGGTCTTCTGGGAGCCTTCTCTTCTCCAGACTGAGCACCCCCAACTCTCTCAGCCTGTCCTCATAGCAGAGCTGCAGCAGCCCTCTGAGCATCCTCATGGCCCTGCCCTGGACACCTTCCAGCACCTCCAGACCATTCCAGAGCTGGACACAGTGCTCCAGCTGAGGTCTCACAGAGCTGTGCCATCTCCAGGGTTCATCTGGAACAGTACACCTGAAGACAGAACAAAAGCAGCATTAAAACACAAACCCAACCAGCAGCAAAGAAACTGAGATGCAAACCCAAGTGTAGATGAGAGCCAAAAGGGGAAATCATGAGCAGCAAATGGGCCTGGCACAAAGCAGCAGCACAGGACAAAGGGACAGGCAGGGAACAGTGCAAGAGCCACTTGAGGGCTCCGAGATGGGTCACAGCTGCTGCCGGTGGGCAAAGCCTTCAGCCTCCCCAAGGGGTTTCTGGGGGCAGAGATGGTGCAGCTTCTCTGCACCACTCAGGAGCATCTGGAGCACAGCACAGCTGCTGCTGGGAAGCAGGAAGGCTGTGACCTGGGAGTGAGAGAGCACAGCCAAACGTTGCCTTGAAAGCCTTTTCAGTGGCCTCTGAAGACAGTGACATCTTCCTGGTGGCTCTGGAGTTGAGGCACCGCTGCGGTTAGCTGCAGGCTTTTAAAGGCAAGCACAGGAATAAGGGCACCAGGAAACAGCAGAGCTCCAGAGTCTCCTACAGGCACTTCTGGGGGGCTCTGAAGCATCTCACCCAGCCCCTGCCACTCTCCCAGCCCCTGCCACCTTCCCCCGAGCAGCCTCTGCCTCCCTCCGACTCCCTTCTCCCTTCCCCCGAGCAGCCTCTGCCGCCCTCCGACTCACTTCTCCCTTCCCCCGAGCAGCCTCTGCCGCCCTCCGACTCACTTCTCCCTTCCCCGAGCAGCCTCTGCCGCCCTCCGACTCACTTCTCCCTTCCCCGAGCAGCCTCTGCCGCCCTCCGACTCACTTCTACCTTCCCCGAGCAGCCTCTGCCGCCCTCCGACTCACTTCTCCCTTCCCCCGAGCAGCCTCTGCCGCCCTCCCACCTCCCTCCACCCTACCTTACCAGCTCCTGCTCCACCATTACCACTACCTCCATCTTCGCCTCTGTCTTCGTCTTCGTCTTCATCTTCATCTCTGTCTTCGTCTCCGTCTCCATCTGCATCTTCTCACCCACGGCAGAACCTGTGACAAGTCCTTCAAGCAGGCAAACTCCTAAACAAAGCTCAGCCTCAAGAACAACAACAGCACAACCTTAGCACCGTGAGCTAAAAGTCAGCGTCGCAAATGGTCAGCAGCCTAGCCCTAAGGTGGCCCTAGCTAGCCGGGGGGCCAGCGAGGCCCCCCGGCCTTTGAAACCCTCCACCACACCCCGGTGCTCGCCCGTGCGCACTCACCTGGGATGCCGGCGGAGGATCCCTTGGCCCGCAATGGGCCCAGCTTGGGGCTGGGCTCCTCCTGCTCTGCTTATATGGGGCAGGGAGCAGGGAGGGCAAAGTGGCCACACCTGGGGGGGGAGGAGACTGCAATTGGCCTCAGGTGCTGCGGGGGCGGGGGGAGGAAATAGAAGGAAAACAATGCAGGTGGGGTGGAAAAGGGGAGGTGGTGGTGAAAGGAGGGAGGTGCTCCCCAAAGCGTGAGAGTCTGTCCCCATCTTTTCTACAGGCCCCCTTTAAAGACCACAGTGAAGTCTGCCTCAATGCCTTAAGCCTTCCACCAGAGGAGAGGAGTTCTATCCCTCTGGTCACCTCTGTGGCATCCCATGTCTTTTCGGTACTAAGGACTCCAGAGATGGACACAGGAGCCCTCGTGAGGTCCTGGTGGAGGAGGGAGACAATCACCTCCCTCAACCTGTTAGCCAGGGCACAGTTTGCCTCCTGGGCTGTGTGTGCACATTGCTGCCTCGTGTCCGGCTGTTCACCAAGCAGTAGCCCTGAATCCAGCCAGGGGAAAAGGCTCTGGGGGTGCTGGAGGATGGGAGGCTGAGCATGAGCCAGCAGTGTGCTCTGGGGGCCAGGAGGGGCAATGCCAGTCTGGGGGGAATTAGAAAGGCTGTGGTGAGTACGTTGAGAGAGGTTCCCCTGCCCCTCTGCTCTGCCCTGCTGAGGCCACAGCTGGAGTCCTGTGTCCAGTGCTGGTCCCCTCAGTTCAAGAGGGACACAGAACTGCTGCAGAGAGCCCAGCCCAGAGCCACAAAGCTGCTGGAGGGAATGGCACAGCTCTGTTAGGAGCAGAGCCTGGGGGGGCTGGAGCTGTGCTGCTGGCAGAGGAGGAGCTGAGAGGTGACCTCAGCAGTGGTGATCAGTGTGTGCAGTGAGTGGCAGCAGGCTGCAGCCAGGCTCTGCTGGGGGATGCCAGTGCCAGCACAAGGGGCACTGGGTGGCAGCTGAGGCAGAGGCAGTGCCATACGAACCTGAGGAGGATTTTTTTCCCTGTGAGGGTGCCAGAGCCCTGGCAGAGGCTGCCCAGGGGGGTGTGGAGTCTCCCTCTCTGGAGATGTTCACGCCCTGCCTGGATGTGTTCTGTGTGATCTGCTGTGGGTGATGCTGCTCTAGGAAGGCGGTTGGACTGGCTGAGCTTTGGAGGTCCCCTCCAGCCTCTGACATTCATACAGTCCACCCATGAAATCCAGAAGCTCTTCCTGGTTCAAGAGGCATCTTTTACTCTGTAAGTATTCATGGTACCCAGCAGGGGCCACTGTGTTGGTGTGAGCAGTCCCTGTTTCGCTTTCCAGTGCCCTCCCAGACACTGGGTTGTGCCCAAGGAAGAGCTTCTCCACAAGGTGTCTGAGTTGGTGAGCCCTCCAAATCCTGGAGGAAGAGGTGGACCAAGCAGCACTATGGAAATGCACACTGAGAGTGATCAGTATTTCCTCTGTTTCTGCTGCTCAGGCAGAATGATCATAAAGGTCTTTTCACAGCAGCCAGATCACACCGAAGAGAAAAATATCTCTGGGCCAGGTGATTAATTTGCAGCAGACAAACTCTACCTTAAACAAGAAATAATTTGCACCAAGTTACAGTGCTGCTGAGCCTGACCAAAGACTGCTACCCTCTCCCTGTCTCCAGGGAGGCCTCTCTATGTCTCCTTTCCTGGAGGTGCAGGGGTCAGAGCACCCCCACAGAGGACACTGCCTCCACCTGCTCCTGCTCCTTTGGGCTGGAGGGCAAAGCTGGGGGGAAGGTGGGCTGCAACAACCATGAAGCCCTTCCCCGTGCTCTCTGTGCTTGGTGTCCCCTTCAAAGAAGGGTGAAGGGGCTTGTTTCAGAGGTCCATGACCCTGCTTCCCGCTCAGAACTTCCCCTGCTTGCTGCCAGATGGCCAGGAAGGAGGTGTGAGGCTGCCTGCTTCCCTGCAGCGCTGTCAGCGCCCCCCTGCAGATGGGGGATGTTCAGAGCAGCAGCAGCTGGAGCTACCTCTGGCTGCTTCCTCAGAGAGCCACAGGATGCACTGGGCTGGCAGGGACCTTCAGGATCACCCAGTGCCACCCCCCTGCCACCAGCCCAACTTGCTCAAGGCCTCATCCAGCCTGGTCTAGGAACACCCTCCAGGGAGGGGACGTCCAGAGCCTGCCTGGGCAGCCTTTGGCATGAGTGTTTTTGAGGCCATGCTTCCTCCTCCTGTTAATCTCTCTCACTATTGCCAATGCAGGACTCAAAGGAGTTCTTCAGTGACTGAAGGGAGGACAACCCAGGGCTGAGGCCAGCCAGCTGCTGCCACACGTGCTGCCAGGAGCTGAGCTCTGCGCCTCCTCTGCCGCCCTCCGGAGCTGTTCCTTGAGGAAGCTCTAACATTTTAGAGGGAATTTCTGGCAGAAAGCCCAAGGGGCCACGGTGGAGCCCTCTGGTGATCTCCATCCCGCTGAGCTGGAGAAGAGCTGAGATCCCCTCTGCTGCTCCAGCTCCACCTGTCACTGCAGAGTTATTCTCGACTCTGCTGCTCTCATCAAGTTGAGCTGCTGGAATCCCACCATGGGCTCTCACCAGCCAGCTTTTATTTACTGCACTTCCAGGGAGTTGTTTATTGACTGCTTCTAACATGTTTTCAAACACTTCTGTGCCAAGGCAAACATCTCGGCAGCTTTGACAATGCAAGAGGCTTGATCCAACGCCTGCCGAATGAGGAGAGACACTGCCCTTGTCTTCAGCAGGGCTTTGATCTCAGTCTGTCCAAGCGCTCCTCAAAGGAGTGCCTGACACCCCCTCAGGCTATGCTGCCCTTCAGCCTGGGCGGGCTGCAGAGATGGGTGGGGAGCAGTGGAATGAAATCCAACAGGCCCAAGGCATCTGGAGAAGAACAGCCCCATGGGCCAGGGGAGGCTGGGGGGCTGATCTGCTGGATAGCAGCTCTGGGGAAAGGGTCCTGAGGGTCCTGGAGGGCAACAGGATGCCCCTGAGCCAGCAACCTGCCCTGCTGCCCAAGAAGGCCAAGGGCATCCTGGGCTGGGTGAGAAGGGCTGTGCCAAGCAGGTCAGAGAGGTTCTCCTGCCCCTCTGCTCTGCCCTGCTGAGGCCACATCGGGAATGTGGTATCCAGTCCTTCTCCTTGGAGCTGCTTCCCAACAGGCCACCCCTCAGCTGCACTGCTGCAGCAGGTTGTTCCTCCGCAGGGGCAGGACCCTGCACTTACCCCACTGGAGCTGCTGCTGCCAGGGCTGGCCTGGGGGCAGCCCCTCGCTGTCAGCATTTTTCAGCACCACAGCAGGCAAGGGAGTCCTCCAGCTTTGTGCTGTGTTGTCATCCCCACGAGGAGTGAACATCAAGAGGAGAGCAGCAGGAGGGGTTTGGGTGGATAACTCCCCTCTTGCTGTGGCTCTCACTGTCACTGACTGCAGATCCCAGAGCCTGTCAGCTGCAAAGACAAAAGCAAATGTCAGGCTATCTTTAGAACTCCTCTCCAGCATTCTGGGACCAGCAGAAGGCCCCTTCCAGGCTGCAGGGCTTTGTGCAAACATCCAAGCCAGGTTTTTCACTGAGGTAGTGACCCCCGTGCCTAGCCCAGATGGCTGCTGCTTACCCTGGTGACAAACAGGTTACATAATGGGAGCTGGAGACAACACAGCTGGGCTGCCCCTCGGTGCCAGCTGGTATTTAGAGACACTTTCCCAGGGCCCCGGCTCCTGTGGTTGCCTCCTTGCGGGCGCTGTGACTCAGGCTGCAGCTCAGCTCCCAGCCCTCCTGCTCCTGGCAGGAGCTCAGCAGGGCAGCTGCTCCCCTGAGCAGGTTGTGTGCTCCTCACCTACTCTACAGCTCACTGTGGGAGCTGCCCCCAAACCGACAGGGGGCAAGCAGCTGCTGCTGCTCCTGGACATACTCCATGGAACCAGAGTGACTTGTGTTGGAAGGGACCTTCAAGGTCAGCCAGTTCCAACCCCCTGCCCTGGGCTGGGACACTTCCTGCTGGAGCAGTGGAGGTCATCCAGCCTGGCCTTGAACACCTCCAGGGAGGGGCATCCACGACCTCCCTGTGCAGCCTGTTCCACTGTTGGTTCCTTGTCTGTGCTGGTTTTGCTCTTGCTGGGAGTTCTGCCGCGGCTGGAAAGCAGGCTGGAGACAACCAGGGCTGCCTTCCACCACAGCCATCACCTGGGGGGTTGGCTCTTGCACACCCTCCAAGGTGAGCAGGGCATCACGAAGCTGCAGGAGGCTTTGTCATGGTTGTCAGCATGAGGACATAGAGGTCCTTCTGCTTGAACAGCCCTTGTGAGACCCAGGTCAGTCCAACAGCAGCTTGTTGCTACTCCCCACATTCTAGCCAGCTCCCATCCCTGACACCCGAGCCACAAAGCAGCATCACCAGGAGGGGAGCTGGCAGGACAGAACACTTGGCTGAAATGCTGCCAGTCGGCAGAGCCAGAGCCAGGGGCTGTGCCCGCACTGCCTGAGCCACCACTGCTCGCTGCAGGAGGAGGCACCTCTCACCCCGAGCTCGCACCGCTGCTGCAGTGCTCACTGGCGGCAGCTGTCAGGGGCAGCTGCTGCCCAGGCTAAGTCCCAGCGGCCTGGCCAGGAGCCCTGCCGAGCTGCAGGGCTGGGGCTGTTCTCTCCCTCCACTGTGACTTCCTTTTCCTATTTCTCCTTCTTTTTACTTTTTTTTCCATCTCTAGGTCATCCTAGAAACACCATATCAGAGGTTGTCTGCAGGGGCCCTTAGGACAAACGAATCAAGCTGTTGTGGAGGTCCAGGGAGGGCATCGCCTGCTTGCTCAGTGAATAACGCTGCTAAGGAGGCAGTTTCCAGCACCGCGGGGACTCGCCAGTCCCTTTAGACACCCCCTGCCTTAATTAGGCCTGCCAGCAGGCAGCCTTCAGCCTTAGTACCCTAAGAACACCCTGAAGATGCCCCTTTCTGCCCTTAATGAGTGATCTGAGCACTCTTGTGCCAGGATGATTGACTTTAACCACGGAGTCATGGAATTGGTTGGGTTGGAAGGGATCTTCAAGACCATCCAGTTCCAAGCCCCTGCCATGGGCAGGACACCTCTCATCAGCACAGCTTGCTCGAGACCTCATCCAGCCTGGCTTGAATACCTCTATGGAGGGGACATCCACAGCCTCCCTGGGCAGCCTGTGCCAATGTCTCCCCACCCTCACCTCAGAGAGCTGTGCCACCTGCCCTGGACAACCCTGCTTTGGCAGGAGAGTCAGACTCACTGATCTCCAAAGATCACTTCCAATGCCTGTCACTCTGTGGCCCAGATGAGACCCATCCTTCCCACCTGGAGGCCTGGGAAAGTACAGCCAAGTCCATTCCTGCTCTCCTGCTTGTGGGCTTTGCCCTTACCCCGTGCGTGCCCTGCTCTGGCTTCCAGACCTCAGCTTTGTCTTCTCTCTGGAAGGGTCTCGGCGCCGCAGGTGCAGAGGGCTGGCTGCTGGCTGCACTCCTGACCCCCATCCCCTCTTTCCTGGCTGCTGTGACAGCTGATAGGGAGAGCAGAGCTGCTGCCTGGGTGCACTCCCTGAAGAACGGCCGCTGATGACCCAGCGCTTAACCCTGGCTGCTGCCTTACCTGCCAGCTCCCCCCCGCAAACCGATGGCTGCGGTTCCCTCCGCCGGCCTCCCCTAACAGCGTCAGCTCCCCGGCACCGATGGCAGCCGCTGAGTGCCCTGCGGGGGCCGCAGTCTGTCCGCCTGCCCTGCTCAGGACACTCCATCTCCTGCTAGCGCTGCGCCCGGGCTCACAGCAGCTCCCGCCCGTCCCGGCGGGTCCATGGCTGCTCCGCTGCCTGCACCGCGCCAGGGGCCGCAGCACACCGCCAGCAGCCTGCCCTTACCCTTGCCTGGGGTCCATCCTGTGCCTCTGCCCTCTGCTGCAGCACTTCTCGCCGGGGGGCGGCTCTCCTCCTGTCGTCCCATCGCCCCGGTGTCGGTCCCCAGTGCCTGGCACTGCCGAATTCAGACTCACAGAACGCACTGGGCTGGAAGGGACCCTCACGAGCTGTCTTGACCAGCCCCCTGCAGGGGGTCAGGGGCTGGCACCGGCTGCCCAGGGAGCGGATGGACTCCCCATCCCTGGAGGTCTTCAAGAGAGGAGTGGCCATGGCACCTGGGGACAGGGTTTGATGGCCCAGGTGGGGCTGGGTTATGGCTGGACTGGATGATCTCAGATGGCTTCTCCAGCTTTAATGATTCTATGAAGAGAAAAACACCTCTGGGTTGGCCATGGTGGAGTTGGATTGATGTTCGGACTCGATGCTCTTAGAGGGCTTTTCCAGCTGAAACAACTCCCTGAGTCTATGCCATGACCCCTGGGGATGAGGTTTAGTGGCTGTGGTAGTGTTAGGGTGAAGGTTGGAGCTGGCAATCGTAGAGGTCTCTTCCAACCCAAACCAGTCTCTGCTTCTAAGGCACTTTCTGAGCTGAGAATCTGGTGCAAGCCCAATTCCTGTTTCAAAAGCCCTTCCCAGCTCCTGCCGTGGGGCAGTGCTTTGGCCTGGGCAGAGTGGCATGAGGTGGAGAATGTCCCCAGGCAGCTCTCCTTGGGGGAGTGATGATGCAGCCTTCATTTCTGCAAGGTCCTCTCCTGCTGCCCTCTGGAAGTGATTTGTGATTCCATTCACACTCTGCTGGAATCCAGGCCCGGAGCAGCTTTCTTAGAGGCAAAGGCCCAGAAAATAAGGGAGGGGACCTGGCTCAGGTTCTGCCTCCTGTCCTGTAGGCAAGACCCAAGGGATCGTGGTGAACAAAACCCAACTCCTGGCATCCCTCGTGGCACAGAGCCCCAGGAGCCTGCTGCTGACTGCTCCCAGCCTCAGGTGTGTCACAGGCAGCAGAAGGCAGCCTTGGCTTTGTGCTTGGGCACAGCTGCCAGGGCACCCAGAGCAGTTCTGCAGCCTCAGGAACCTCTCACAGAACCATGGAATTGTGGAGTTCTTTGGGTGGAAAAAGCCCTCCAGGATCACTGACTCCAAGCAGCAAGGCAGCACCACCACAGCCACTGAACCACACGAGCTAGCCCCAGGGTGCCTCTCTCCCTGTGCAATCATTAGGGCTGGAAATGCCCTCTAAGATCGTCCAGCCCAGCCAGCAACTCCATGCCACCATGGCCACTAAGCCTTGCCCCAAGGGCATGTGGAAGTGCTTCAGTGGGTGTCAGGAAGCTGGGGCCAGACTCTTCTCAGGGGTCCCCAGTGACAGGATAAGAGGTAATGGGCACAAACTCCATCAGAGGGAGTTCCACCTAGACATGAGGAGGAGCTTCTTCACTGCGAGTGTGGCAGAGCCCTGGGGCAGGCTACTCAGAGAGGTGGTGGAGTCTCCATCTTTGGAGATTGTCAAAGCCCACTTGGGCACGTTTGTGTGTGACCCTGCTCTGGCAAAGGGTTGGACTGGATCCTCTCCAGAGGTCCCCTCCAGCCCTGCCCTGCTGTGATTCTGTCCTTCCCTGCCCACTGTGCCAGCACAGCCGTGAGTTCCTGGCTGCCTCCAGGCTAGTTCTCCTGGGAGGCTCTGGTGAGGCTTTGTGTGCTCTGAGAGCCCTTTCAGCCTGGCCCCAGTGTCCCTGGCTCTGAGCTCCCCTGAAGCAGAAGACAAATGGAGGAGCAGAGTTTAATCTGGGCACGGTGGCAGCAGACAATGATGGGTGGTGGAAGATGAAGGATGAGCTGTGAAAATGAGAATCGTGCTGTCCCTCATCCCCAGCTCCCTGCTCCACACACTGTTCACATTCTGAGGCTGATTCATCTTCTTCCTCCTTTTGTTTAATTTTCTCCTGACTGCCTGAACCCAATGGGGAAGAGAAAAAGCATCTCTCAGATTGTCCTCCCCTGATTAATTCCACCTTCTGACAGCATCAGCCAGGGCTTCCCAGGAGCCTTCATCCTGCCTCACTTCCCTGGAGCAGAACCACACTGCCCAGAACTGAGCCAAGCAGGCAGGAGCTGTGTGAGAGTTGCTGGGCTCTGGTGGGACTGGTCAGCAGTGCTCTGAAACCATTCCTTGATACAGAGGCACAGCTTGCACTGTGCTGGAAGTGACTCCCAAAGGTCACCCTGGCCACCCCCTGCAGGCACAGGGACAGCTGCAGCCAGGGCAGGCTGCACAGGCACACAGCAAGGCTGAGCTTGAGTGGCTGCAGGGATGGGGCCTCAAGCACAGCCCTGGGCAGCCTGTGCCAGGCTCTGCCCACCCTCACTCTGCACAGCTTCCTCCTCAGCTCCAGCCCAGCTCTGCCCTGCTCCACTGCCAAACCATTGCCCACAGCCCCTTCTGAGCAGTCCCTGCCCAGCCTGCCTGCAGCTGCCCTGCAGGTGCTGAGCTGCAGCTCTGGGCTCTGCCTGCAGCCTTCTCCTCTGCAGGCTGAGCAGCCACAGCTCTCCCAGCCTGTGCCCACAGCAGAGCTTGGCCTCCTCTGGACCTGCTTGCACAGGCTGCTCAGGGCTGTGGTTGAGGCCCAACCCCTGCGGACATTCAAGCTCAGACTCGGTGTGGCCCGAGGCAGCCTGCTCTAGCTGGAGGTGTCCCTGCTGCCTGCAGGCAGGTTGGACAAGATGACCTCTGAGGGTCCCTTCTGAGCTGATGCCCACTGGGGTTCTGTGGAGCTTGGTGCCTGCTCTTCTACAGCCCTGCCATGCACTCCCCACACTTTGCCTGGCTGGTTCTGGCAGGGCTCATTTGAGGTCCTCTGGCCTGTGATGGATGCTCAAACCTGTCCCATCAGTCACTCACCCTGCAGCAGGGGTTCTCCATGCCTGGTTAAGCAGCAGATGGATGAAGCAGCTGGGTGGATCTTTCATCCTGGCAACAGCCTCTCCTTCAGTTATTTGCTGCCTGTGTGGTGAGTTTGATGGAGCTGGCACTTGAGTGCTCCACCAAGGAGGGAACACCCAGGGCCACCAAGTACCCTTTGCTGGGCTTCAGCCTGGGCAACCTTCCTTTTCCACTGGCTCTTTTCTCAACAGAGTTCTTCAGCCTTTGCCAAGGTGTCTGATCAGTGTTTAGAAGATGGGGCATCTCCTTACCCAGGGCTCTGAGCTTCCCCCCACGCAGAGCACAGCATCTCCCCTCAGATGTTCCACAGGCACACTGAACCTCACTAAACAATCCAGCTCCAGGTGAGTCACTGGAACCCAAGCTGCAGCCACCTTGACTCAGTGACCAACAAATCAGCTCATCCTGCGGACAGCAAGGCAGGAAGGAAGGTCCTAGGCTGCCTGGCTCTGAAGAGCAGGGAAGGATGAGGAGCATCTGTGGTGACTTCCAGCTGCAACGTTTGCAGAGCCAAACCCTGCTGCTGTGCAGCCAAGGGTCTGAGCAGCGCTGCTCATCCTGGCAGCAGCAGAGGCTTGTCCAGCCTGGGCAACCTGGACTACCCCTCAGAAAACTCATTAAGTAGTGAGGGCATCCTGTGGGCAGCAGCGGGAGGCTGTTGCTGCCTCCTGCCCGGGGTGTTCAAGGCCAGGCTGAATGTAGCCTGGAGCAGCTGAGTCTAGTTGAGAGGCATCCCTGGGCATGGCAGGGGGTTGGAGCTCGACGTTCTTCAAAGCCCCTTCTAAGCCAACCCACACTGCATGAAGTGAAAGACTCTTTGCAGCAAACGGCGAGGAGAAGGCTGAGCAAACCCTGGCCGCGGCTAAGAGGCTCGTAGGAGCCTGGGGCCACCTGAGAACAATCCAGAAAGCCAAGGGGAAGGTCCAAGCAGCTGCGGCTGCGGCGCGCAGGCATTGCCTACCCACTGGCGCCACCTCGTGGGGGCACGGCAGCGCCTGGCGGGGTAGGGCGGCTGCGAGGGCAGAGCCAGGGCTGCCCGCAGGCAGCTGGCACCTACTGGAGACGTTTCCTGGGCTATGATGACTTCGGGAGGAAGGGACTCATCAGGAGCAGCAACCCTATAGGCATCTGTGGGATTCTGACACCCAGCCCAGCCCTGCCCCAGCAGGGCACCCACAGCAGCTGCCCAGCAGCACAGTGCCCAGCTGGGGCTGGAAGCTCTCCACACAAGCAGACTGCACAACCTCTCTGGGCAGCCTGCTCCAGCCCTCCAGCACCCTCACACCAAACAACTTTCTCCTCCCGTTCTAACTTCCTGAAGTTTGTTCCAATCCAAGAAGGGTTCTTGGACACCACCAGTGATTTCTTTTAGGTCTGGTTCAAACCTCTGCTTTCCAGAATCCTAATGGGTAAATGTCTCTGTCTGACACCACAGAGTGGCTCAGGCTGCAAGGGACCTCAGGGCTTCTCTGCTCCAACCTCCTGCCATGCCCAGGGACAGACTCAGCTGCTCAGGCACTCACCCAGCCTGGCCTGCAGCACTCCCAGGCAGGAGGCAGCCACAGCCTCCCTGGGCAGCCTGTGCCAGGCTCTCACCACCCTCACACTCAACAGCTTCTGCCTCAGCTCCACTCTCAGCCTGCTCTGCCTCAGCTCCAAACCATTGCCCTTGGTCTGGCTCAGGCCCCCTCAGCACAAGTCCCTCTGACAGAAGGTGCTGGAAGTCTGTCCTGGGGACATCACAAGGGTCCTCACACAGAGAGCCTCGAAGCTCCTTGGTGTCATGGGCTGAGACAAGCAGGTGAGGATCTCTGCAGCTCTGTGCCAGAGGCCTAGTGGAACACTAAAGCTGTTAGAGAAGCAAACAAGAGGGCAGCTTTGATCCCTGAACATGAAGCTTGATTAGATGCAAATGCTTGGAGTACGCAGAGCTATTTATTAGCTGTGATGAAGGCCCAGGCTGGCAGCAATGGAGGTGGAGCTGCAGCAGCCAATTTATTTCCCCACAGCTCATCTCCTGTTCTGCTTAACGAGTGTGCTCCGTGCGGGGCTAATTGTGAGAGCTGCTAATGCCTGTCTGACTGGGAGCCTGCTCACACCTCCCCAGCCTGGAAATGAGCCTGAGAGGGTTTGAAATCATCATTTGCAGCGAGATCAGCTCACCCCAGGACATTTCTCCACCAGGACTTTGTGCAGAAATTAAACAAAGTGAAAGAAGAACAAAATCTCCTTCTCTCCACCAACACACAGAGCTCAGCTCATTGCTTCCCTGGCAGTGATCTCCAGAGAATCACAAAATGCTTTGGGCTGGAAAAGAGCTCCAAGATCATCCAGTCCAACCAGCAACACAGCCCCACCATGGCCACCAAACCATGTCCCCACATGCCATGGCTACACGTTCCTTGAACGCCTCCAGGGATGGAGACTCTGCCAGCTCCCTGGGCAGCCTGTGCCAGTGCTGCCTGCAGCGACCAGCGACTTACAGCCCGGCCTGGGCAATGGACCCTGCAGAACCTCTGCTGAAGTTCAACAGCTCCAGAGCTTCACTGGCTTTGTCTTTAGAACTGGGGAGTTTGAGGACTCAGGGGGCTGGAGCACCTCTGCTCTGAAGGCAGGCTGAGGGAATTGTGGCTGTTCAGCCTGGAGAAGAGAAGGCTCCAAGGACACCTTAAAGCAGCCTTCCGGTACCTGAAGGGGCTACAGGAGAGCTGGGGAGGGACTTTGGACAAAGGTGTGCAGTGACAGGATGAAGAGTGATGGCTTCAAACTGGAAGAATCTGGACTGAAATGAGGCATTGGGAGGCAACTGTTCTCCTTGAGGGTGGTGAGGCACTGGAACAGGCTGCCCAGAAGAGACTCCAAGCCTGGAAGTGTTCAAAACCACCTTGAGCAAGCTGCTCTGGTGCTCCTGCCCATGGCAGTGGGGTTGGAACCTTTAGGAACTAGGTCATCTTTCAGGTCCCTCCAGTCCAAATCACTGGGGCCTTACAACAACCCGGCAGAGGGCTGAGGCTTGATCAGTTTCCTTTCTGCAGAGCTCAGCAGCACCAATGGCAACCAGCAGAGCGCTGCAGAGCCTGGGCAGAGCTGGGGCTGGAATCGGCCCAGGGTTGCAGTCTGGGTCACTTCCCTTGCTCCATGGGTGGTCACGGGCACACCTGCCAGGGTTCTGCCCCTTCCCTGGTCTGGTCAGGGTCTGGGTGGATCCAGCATCCACTCGGAGCTGTCTGTGCTGTGACACAGGACCAAGCTGTGCACCATCGAGCAGGGGTGAGAGCAGTTCCTGCCCACTGCAATGAAGATGGACCACAGGAGGTGTTCCTGCATCACAGACAGCCTCACTTATCAGCTTCCTGCCCAGCCCTGCACATCCCATCCATGCTCCCAGCTACAACAGCCCAGTGCCCAGTGTCCATGACTGCAGAAGCCAACTGGAGCGAGAGGCAGGAATGTGAGCCTCGCCCCCACCAGATCCACTCTCCAAGGAAGCCAACACAAAGGGCGAGGGTGGCCCCAAGGGGAATGCTGCAGAGCACCCCAGGTTTTACCCTCAAAACATCACACACAGCCTGGTGGGATGAGAAAGGACCTCTGGAGCCCACTCAGCCCAAACCCTTGCTTCAGCTGGGCACCCACAGCAACTTGCCCAGCATTGCAGTGCCCACTGTGGGACAGTGAGGGGTATGAATGGCTGCCAGTGTCATCAGCCTGGCAGTAAGAGCTTCAGCTGGGAAAAGCAGCTCCCCCTGCCCACCAGCTGAGCCTCCTGGGTGAGGTCAGAGCTGGTCTGGGAGCAGCTGAGGAGTGACGTTGCTCACAGCACAGGACAAGGCATCCTCCTCTGGCCTCAATTCTAAGAGACTTCACTGTTAGCCAGCCGTGAGGAGCAAGGTGAGACTGCGCCACCACACTGTGTTGCCACCATGCCAGGCTCCCAGAGGTCCAGGATTGCATCCCTTTGGCAAAGGGAACTATCAAAAGCTGTGGACTGGGCAGGTGTGAACCAGGGGTCAGATCCCAGCCCCACAAGTGCCCATCCAATGGGGTGGGATGGATTCTCCAGACTCACAGCCAGGCTCCTGCTTCCCTTGGCACCAGCACGAATGAAGTTTCCCAGCAAATCCTTTCCTCTTCACAGCCAGAAGATAGGAAAAAGCCCAACTCAGTGTGGAAGCAGCTTCTGAAGACAGTTTTGAGGATTGATTCCAGCTTCAAAGCAGTGAAGTCGATTGAGTTGTGACTGAAGCCCTGTGACAAGTTGGCTCAATGAAGATCCCAGACTAGAAGAAGTATGAGCAGCTCCAAGGAGATTCTTTGACAAAGAGGAAAAGTGGTGTTGGATGCAGGAACCTGCTGGAGCCTGCACTGTGGCTGCCGTGGAGTGAGCAGGAGGAGAGGGCTGAGGGTCCCCCCTCAAGCTGTCTCATTGGGTTTGCTCAGGGTTCTCCCATTCCTGGCATGGGAGAACCACCTCCAGTCAGCTGGAGCCAGGAGAGCTTTAGACTGGGTGTTGGGAAGGGTTTCCTCATGGAAGGAGTGGTCAGGGATTGGAGCAGGGTGTACGGGGGCTCACTGCTGCTGTGCCCAGGGACTCCCTGCTGCTGCTGCCCAGGGGCTCACTGCTGCTGCACTTAAGGTTGTTTATCAACTGATTTCTGTCCCTGTCAAACCTCTGCCTCAATATTTGCCTGCAGCCTGTGATATTCCTGTCCTGAGTAATTGTGTGCCGTGGGTGATCTCCTCACTCAGTAATTGCCTGCTTGCAGTGATGCTTGCACTGAATCACTGCCCAGCAGTGCCAGGCTCCAGCACTCTGAGTCACCCTGGCTGCAAGGAAGCTGCTGGATCACAAAGGAGCTGACTGCTGGCTCAGGCCTGGCTCTGTCCCAGGGCAGGGCAGCTGGGTGGAGTCTCCATTTAGGTCACAGAATGGTTTGGGTTGGAAGGGACCTCCATGGGCAGCCTGTACCAATGTCTCCACCCTCATTTTCAAGGTTTTCTCCCTCCTCTCCAGCCTCAGTCTGCCCTCCTCCAGGTCCAGCCCATCTGCTCTCATCCCATCACTACAGGCCCTTGTGACAAGTACCCCTGCTGTCCTTGGTCACCTCTTCTTCTGATGCCATGCCACCAGGAGCTGCTTTCACAGCCAGAAATAAGCTCTTCATCTGAAGTGCTGTGGGCCTCAGCAGTCCCCTTCTGGTGAAAGTGGTGCTGGGTGTCAGTGGCCAGTTTGACCTATAGACCACTCAAAACCCTCCGGTGAGGTCTCCTCCTCCTTTGTGCCAGCCTCAGCAGCCTCCCAGAGCTGCTGTGTCATGCTAGCAGCACAGGGGGGCTGTGGACCTGGTGACTCCAGCTGGCACAGCACTACACAGCCTCCTGCACCCTCCTGCTGGATACCAGCCAGGGAGCAGGAAGCAGGAGGCAGGAGGCAGAGCTGGACTGGGAACGGGAGGCTCAGGAAGGATTTCATCATCTTGTGGCACCTACAGTTTGTTCCACAGGAGCATGAGGTGCTCTGCCTAAGGGAAGGGTGTCCTGGATCTTGGCAGCCTCTGGGCATTGCTGCAGAGGAGCTGGGCCAGCTGCTTGCCAGCGTTTGGTTGGAACAGCATCAACATTGCACCACCTCCCTGAGAGCTGGAGAAAGCAACTTCATCAACCAGCTGGGAGCAAGCCAGGGCTGGGTGCTGCCAAGGGCAGCCAGCTGAGAGCTTGCCCTGCCTCCAGAAGAGCTGCAGTGGGCAGTCAGGGCAGTTATGGCCTTCCAAGCAGCCTTCACTCAGCTCTCAGTCACCCCTGCCTGGAGTGGTCAGTGTCCACCATGGAGTCTTACTACAAAGTCTGCATAAGCTTAAGCCTGTGCATGAGGCACGACTTGGTGGCCATGATCCTGAGCTGGGGGCTCAGCTCAGAGCAGCAGGTTGTGACTTCCTGTGGCTCTTCCTCATGCCCTGCCCACCCACCCTGCAGCTGGCACAGGAGGGGCGAACGCTGCCGATGGAGCCAGCGGAGCGGCGCATGCCGAGGCACCTGGTGTCACCCAGACTCAGGCTGCTGCGGCTGGGCCCCTCCTGCTGCCTCACATCTGCCACAGCTTTTACAGAACCCCTGCAGCTTCTGCAGGCAGCTGCAAGCCTCTCCTGCTGCAGCTCTGCTTCCTCCCAGCCTGCCACCACTGCCAGGGCCGGGCTGAGGTCCAGGCTAACTACACTGCCACCTGAAGTGCCATCTTAGGGCTTCTGTGGTGGGGACACGTCGGGAAAGCTGCAGGCAGCCCAAGCTTCCCAACAGCAGCACTGCTGCTCTGACACAAGTCCTGGCTCTGGGCCTGCCAGAGCTCAGCTTTCCTTACCCCTGACATCTGCCGGCCCTCCAGCCTGCTCCTCTGGGAACCAGACCTTTCCCTCAGACACAGCAGCAGGCTTCTTGCTGCTGCAGCTTGGGCAGCCCGGGCCTGGCTCCAGCTCGTTCTGGAGCAGATGCTGCCAGGCAGGCAGCAGCTTTTCAGGCAGCAGCTCAGATGGACACAGTTCAGAGCTGGAGAGTAGCCCTTCCAAATGCACTTGCTTTGATGGACTTCCAGCCCATTCTCTCCCTCTCACATCTTTAGGCTGCCTACAGCTGGAATGAGCTTTGGTCAGAATCCCTGGCTTTGGACTGCTGACTGGGATGCTACCAACGAAGGCCAGGAGGGTGTAATGGGCTGCCAGGACACTGCTGGCTCCTGTCCCACCCCTGAGCCCTCAAACACCAGAGCCCTTGGCCACAAAGCATCTCCCTGGGCACAGCCTGTCCCATCACCAGGGGCTCCTCGTTCCTGCACAGCTCAGTTTGCCCTCACCAACCTCAGGAGCACTGCCACCTCCTGCCACCCCTTGGACCAGCACAGAGGTTCACTCCACAAGAAAACACATCCCAGCCCTGGGCAGCCTGTGCCAGGCCTTGGCAAGTCTTTTGGGGAAGGAGTTGTTCCTTGTGTCCAACCTAAATGTCTCCTGGGGCAGCTTGAGGCCAAGTCCCCTTGTTCCATGGGAGCAGAGAAGTCTGCTGTGGCATTCTTATTGCTGCTGCCTGCTCTGCCAGGAGCCCTCAAGCCCTGGGGCTGAGGGAGGGTTGGGCTGGTCCCTTGCTTGGTCTCAGCCCATTACTGGTGGAGCTGCCCCAGCACCAGCTCCTGCTGCAGCCAATTACTGCACTCATCTGAGGACACTGCTTTGGTCAAGGAGCTACCACCTCCGCAGCAAAGACAAAGGAGAACACTTAAAAGGCATTAGAAAAGCCAACCCACGTTTGGGATGTTGCCCAGGGCTTAAAAGCTGTAGAAGTGTCCTGCTTTGAGACTTGGACTCTCTTGCATCTTGTCAGGCTTCTCCCAGATGACCTGTCAGAGGTCACCTCTGCACTAGAGGGAAGCGATCTGTGGAGCTGGCTGCTGTTCTCTCCCCAGAGCACCCATGCTCTGCAGCCTCCGTGCCCCTTTGGACTCGGTGCCTGCTGCCTTGGCAAGCACAGCAATTGCTGCATCCATTAGCTGGGCTCTGGACTGCTGCCGTGCACTGAGGCTCTTTTGTCATCCTGCACCCTAACAAATCGAGTTTGCTGTAGCTTCCCTCTGACTGATGGCTGCAGAAAGCTGCTTTGGCATTTTGAGCTCTTTACCCTTTTATGTCTACAGCTTTATCACTTGAAAACCACCCCTAAGGTCATAAATCTCCTGCAACTCAATGAAAGCAACAAGAAACAAATGATTCTGGACCTCCATTCACACCAACGCCAGTCTGGGCTTCAGGTACGAAAGTTCAAGCTGCTCCTAGAAGCCTGGCACGAGAGGGGCAGTGTCAGAGGAGCCAGAAGAGCCAAGCCTGGCACGAGAGGGGCAGTGTCAGAAGAGCCAGAAGAGCCAAGCCTGGCACGAGAGGGGCAGTGTCAGAGGAGCCAGAAGAGCCAAGCCTGGCACGAGAGGGGCAGTGTCAGAAGAGCCAGAAGAGCCAAGCCTGGCACGAGAGGGGCAGTGTCAGAGGAGCCAGAAGAGCCAAGCCTGGCACGAGAGGGGCAGTGTCAGAGGAGTCAGAAGAGCCAAGCCTGGCACGAGAGGGGCAGTGTCAGAAGAGCCAGAAGAGCCAAGCCTGGCACGAGAGGGGCAGTGTCAGAGGAGCCAGAAGAGCCAAGCCTGGCACGAGAGGGGCAGTGTCAGAGGAGCCAGAAGAGCCAAGCCTGGCACAAGAGGGGCAGTGTCAGAAGAGCCAGAAGAGCCAAGCCTGGCACGAGAGGGGCAGTGTCAGAGGAGCCAGAAGAGCCAAGCCTGGCACGAGAGGGGCAGTGTCAGAGGAGCCAGAAGAGCCAAGCCTGGCACGAGAGGGGCTGCCCTGGGTTCAGGAAGCACTTGGAGCGGTAACTCCTCCGGGGCAGACCTTACTGCAGTAAGTCTCCATGGCCTGCAGATGGTCCTGCTCACACTGCTCCCTCCCACAGGCAGCAGCTCCCCACTTTGACTCTTTCCAAACCAGGCTTTGGAGGCTCTTAAGCAGCAGCAATGTCCTGGATGTCTCCTGAAAGACACAGCTCAGCTGCTGTGAAGCCACCCCAGCTGCTCTGGTGTGAGCCAGACCATGAGCAGCTCACGGGGACTGTCCCTGCAGATGCACTCTGGGCCACGCTGTGACCCACAGCCACTGCTGCCGTTCAGCACCCGGCCCTGTTCCTTGGGTGTCTGGAGGTGCAGTGGTGCCCCCCCCCGCCACGCCTGCCCCGACAGACAAGGAGCTTCTCCAGCAGGAGAATTCTTGGCAGTGAGGGTGGGCAGACATGGCACAGGCTGCCCAGGGAGGCTGTGGCTGCGCCCTCCCTGGAGGTGTTCCAGGCCAGGCTGGATGAGGCCTTGAGCAGCTGTGCTGGCAGGAGGGGTCCCTGCCCGTGGCAGGGCGTTGGAGATGGATGTTGTAGGGGGTCTGCTCCGAGGCGTTCTGAGATTCCATGACTGGACTGCTCGCAGGTGCTGAGCATCCCCCGGCAGGGCAAGTGGCAGGGCAAAGGCGGTTTCCCTTCTGTGGGAGGAGTGAAGGACCGTCCAAGTGGTGCCCCAAATCCAGCAGAGCCTGCCTGGATGTCTCTGTTGAAAGCTCCTGAGGCAGCTCCAGCCTTCTCCTCGCAGCAGGCTTTTGTAGAGCAAGATGGTGAGAAATTAAGGCTCGTCCCAAGCAATGGGATGTGACCTCCACGGCAGCTGAGCTGGAGCCTGAGCAGTCATCTCTTGATGGTAATTTGTTGGCTGCTCTGACTGGGGTGGGCAGCAGGCCAGGCTGAATCCCTCAACCTGAACTGAAGCCCAATTAGGGAAGATAAATTGTCAAATGACTCCCCCGAGGTGAGGAGCAGCACTGCCTCTGCAGAGCCAGCCTGGCCCCGGAGCGGCGCTCCACGGCGTGCCACGGGGCACTGCCCGGCACACGAAGGCTCGGCTTGGAAGGGACCTCGGAGGTCATCTCCTCCAACCTCCTCACCATGGGCAGGGACGCCTCTCAGCCAGGCTCAGGGCCTCGTCCAGCCTGGCCCTGAACACCCTCAGGGAGGAGGCCAATGCAGCCTCCTGGAAGGAAGGGGTCAGGAGGGGTTCTTGCCAAACAGCTTTAGTGTCAACCTGGTTCCAAAGCAGCTCTCCCAGGGGCCAAAGGCAGCCACGGCTCAGGGCATGGAAAGGCCCAAACCATGACAAGGAACCCAACTTCTCCAAGGAGAGGCTCTGGACGGGCAAGGGGAGCCGCCAGTGAGAGCTGCTTGCTTCGGCGCAGGCCTGGGGCTCCCTGCCAGAAGGCAGTTGCACCCCTGGGGTCCCCCAGCGCTGGTGAGCCCTGGCTTGGCTGCTGAGAGCAGCAGGGCTGCTTGGATGCACTCTGGCCTGAGCCAGCTCGGGACACGACTCTTACCGCAGGGCCCCACATCCGTGGTGAGCTTTAGCCCAGGGCTGGCCTCCAGCACCCAGTGCCCGATGACCCCTGCCCAGCAGAGGAGAGGGAGTGGGCACCCAAGGGGTGCAATGAACACGGGTCCAAACTCGTGCTGGGGCCAACACGAAGCACGCTGAGACAAACTCCCCTCAGGGCATGTCCTGCAGCCAGAGCCATCCCCGGGAGGAGGAGGAAGAGGAGCAGGGGGAGCAGGAGCCCAAAGAGGAGTCCGAGCAGAAGCAGCTCCTCTCACCAAGCCTCTCCCTTTGTACTGAGCCTGCCGGGATCCAGCTGAGAGCAGGCGAGGGGCAGCTGCCCTGGCTGGCCCACCTGGGGCCAGCACCTGCAGCCCATGGCCTGGCCTTCCACCTGGGGAAATTCTGCTCCTGCTGCAGCTGCCACCCACGGAGCTGATTCTGGCTACGGAGGGGTGGCAGGGGGAGCATTCTGGACCTCCACTTCATGGGCAGGACACAAACCAGGCCGTGGCTGATTCATCCTGGTCACGTCTGTGTGAAGCCAAAGTTAGGCAGCAGCAGAGAGCTGCATTTAAGTGGTGATATTTCAGATTCTGCTCGTGGCTGGGGCTTTACATGTCTTGGCTTTGTTCTGCTCCAGATGGGCCAGTGCCAACCACACGAGGTGCAGCAAGGCACAGGGCAAGGTCCTGCATCTGGCCCAGGCCAGGCCCAGGCACAAATCCAGGCTGGGGCAGAGTGGGTTGGGAGCAGCCCTGAAGAAAGAGCCTTGGGGGTGTTGGGTGCTGAGCAGCTCCCCAGCAGCCAGCAGTGCCCTCCTGCAGCCCAGCAGGCAGCTGTGTGCTGGCTGCAGCCAGGGGAGGGTGGGCAGAGGGCAGGAGAGGGCATTGTGCCCCTTGGCTCTGCTCAGACCTCACCTCCAGTCCTGCCCCCAGCTCTGCTGTCCCCAGCAGGAGGGGGGCACAGAGCTGCTGGAGAGAGCCCACAGGAGGCCACAGAGATGAGCCCAGGGCTGGAGCAGCTCTGCTGTGAGCACAGGCTGAGGGGGCTGGGGGGGTGCAGCCTGCAGAGGAGAAGGCTCCAGAGGCACCTCAGAGCTGCTGCCAGGGCCTGAAGGGAGCCTGCAGGAAGGTTGCAGAGGGACTTGTGCTGAGGGGGTCTGAGCCAGGCCAAGGGCAATGGTTTGGAGCTGAGGCAGAGCAGGCTGAGAGTGGAGCTGAGGCAGAAGCTGTTGAGTGTGAGGGTGCTGAGAGCCTGGCACAGGACAAGGCACAAAGGACTCTCACCGCGCTGGGATTTGGGTATTCTTTGATCCTATCTCCTTATCCCCGACCCAGCCTCCACGCCTCAGGGCCACCCTAGCCAGCTCCACCCCTGCCATCCCCTCTGAGTGTCTCAGCCCTGCCCCACCGCTGCCAGCCTGGGGGCTGCGGCGCTCTCCTCTCCCCGCGGCTGCTCTGACACTCGGGCAGCCTGGTGAAGCATCTCCCTCCCGAGCTGTTTCATTACCGGAGCTGTGACCTTTGGTCTGCTGCTCTCCAGAGGGGGACAGGGACCTTATGCTGTTGCCACCACAGCCGGGGTCCCTGGTGGCTGTGGCCTGCTGTGCACAGCTGTGCCCCGTGCCCTGCTGCCTGCTTTGCACCGTTCCTCTCAATTAATCCCGGCCCTGCCCCTCCTGGAGGCTCTGCTGGTGCTAACTGCATGCTAATTACATGCAGCTCTCTGCCAGGAGATGGTCACCATTTGGGGCTCATTGCCCCTGTGGGTGAGCAGGAGGAGGCTTTACCAAGAGCCACCTGCCAGGGGAGATGCTGCACACACGGCCAGGGGCAGCCACGGGCACAGGGGAAACAACGTTCAGGGGGCTGGGGCTGGAAGCTCTCCACACAAGCAGACTGCACAACCTCTCTGGGCAGCCTGCTCCAGCCCTCCAGCACCCTCACACCAAACAACTTTCTCCTGCTCTTCAGCTGCCACCTCCTGGCTTCCACTGTGTGCCCCTTGCCTGTCCCTGGGCACCAGTGAGCAGAGCCTGGCCCCAGCCTCTTGCCCCCACAGCTCCTTCAGCTCTGGCTGAGCATTGCTGAGGTCCCCTCTGGGGCTGCTCTGCTGCAGGAAGGTTTCACAGAACCATAAAATCAGTGAATGGGCTGGGCTGGAAGTGGCCTTGGAGATGATCCAGGTCCAAGCCCCTGCCGTGGGCTGTGACACCTCCCACTCGATCAGGTTGCTCAAGGCCCCATCCAGCCTAGCCTTGCAAAAGCTTCATGGACCCTAGCAGAGCATCCCTGCCTGCTGGGGGGAAGGGACCTCGGGGTCACCAGGGAGGTGCCACAGCACAGAGCCTGCTCTGCCGGGGCGCGTGTGGAGCACTGGTGAGAAGAGAACCTTTCTGAGAGCTGCTGGTGTGGTGGTGCTGGGGAGGAGAGCTCTGTCAGAGCAGGCAGGGTGAGTGTCGTGCCAGCACGGCTCTTACCAAGCTTCCCAGCTGGAGCCAAAGGCCTGTCCGTGGTTTACAAAGCTGACTTCCCCCGGGGACGACTCACTGCTACATCTAACGGTTCCTTCATACAGCTCTCCCACTCCCTTTGTCCAGCACCACCCCTGCCCTGGACCTGCTGCCTCTGAGAAGGAGATGCAGTTCCCACCAGGCTGAGCTCAGCGTGGGATGGCTCCAGGAACGCATCTCCCATTAAAAAGCCAGCAGGGAAAGCCCAGAAACAGGCTGCCAGTGGGCTGCCCTTCTGCTGGGAGAGTGCCAGGCTGCAGCCCTGCTCCCTCCTGAGTCACCTCAGAGACAGGCCAGGAGCAGCACAGAGAAAAGCCACCAGAATGGTCACCAGGCAGAGTGCTCAGCTGGGGCAGAAGGGTCAGCCAAGGACCCTGCAGGCAGGGTGTAGGGTCTGGGACAAAGGCTGTCTAATAGGGACATGGCAGGAGTCTGCAGGAGAGCCGGGGAAGGACTCTGGACAGGAGCTGGCAGTGCCAGGATGAGGGACAATGGCTTGGAGCTGGGAGAGGGGAGATGAGAGTGGAGAGGAGGAAGGAATTCTTGGCAGTGAGGGTGGGCAGACACTGGCACAGGCTGCCCAGGGAGGCTGCGGATGTGCCCTCCCTGGAGGTGTTCCAGGCCAGGCTGGAGGGGGCCTGGAGCAAGCTGTGCTGCTGGGAGGGGTCCCTGCCCGGGGCAGGGGGCTGGAGCTGGATGAGCTTTGATGTCCCTTCCCACCCAACTCGTGCTGTGAGTCCTGCAGCTGCCTGTGGGTGCTGTGAGCTCCAGCAGCAGACTCTGTCTCCTCCTGACCACTGCATCAGCTTTGGCCCAGCAGTGCCCATGTGCTGTGGCCTCCAGCCCTGCCAGCCTGGCACTGAGCTGGCTGCCACACGTGGAGGGGTCCCGGGGGGCTGCGCAGGTGCTGTGGGCCCAAGGACAGGAGAGAGCAGGGCCGTGTGTCCGGGCACTCAGCCATCTGTCTGCCCTGCAGGTGTGGGACAGGACTGGCCCCGCGGCGTTTCCAGCAGGCAGGGGCAGGACGGAGGCTGTCGGAGCTCTGCTGCCCCGCGGCGATGCGGCACCAGCGCAGGGCATCTGCAGCAGCGCGGAGCGGGGCGCAGGAGGCACCTTCCACCCCGAGAAGGCAGTGGTGCCAGGGGAGGGACAGGCTGGCACGGGAGCAACCCCTGTGCTCGAGTGCTCAGGGGCTCAGAGGCTGCCCGGGGGGCTGCAGAGGGATTGCTCCCCCAGAGGAGAGCTCAGCAGGGACTCTGCCATCGGCCCCTGGCCCTGCAGCAGCCACCCTGCCCTTGGAGGGGAGCTGGCAGTCCCTCGGGAAGCTCACTGCGAGGTCCCGGGCAGGCTTTCATCTCTCCAAAGCCTCACACTTCGTTTTCTTGGATCCTCTGCTAAGAGGAGAGGCTCTGGAGATGTTTCCCAGCAGAGAGCCACTCACTAAACACGGCATAGGGGCAGAGCCTGCCATGGTGGGCCTGGAGGTGCCCTCGGGGGCCCCGAAGCAGTCTAAAGCCCAGACACAGGCAGTGAGCGCTGGCAGGTGCGGGGGCTGTGGCAGCCTGACAGCAGCCAGCCTGGGGCTGCCTCTGCTCGGAGCACTGAGGCTGGGGAAGCCTCCAAGGCCTCCAAGCGCGGCCCAGCAGCCCCACGGCCGCCCGGCCCGGGCGCCAGCTTGAGCAGCCTCTGTCTCGGCAGACCCAGCCCGGCTGGAAAGGCCTCCAGGAGCCTCGGGCCCGGCACCAGCCCAGCGCCGTGGCCAGCAGGGCAGAGCCATCTCCACAGGCATGCTGAGCGCCTGCAGCCTGGCCACAGCCTCCTCCTCCTCTCAGGGCTGGCTCTGGGCCCGAAGCTGTGCGCTTAACGGAGCCGTGGCAGCGGAGCCCTGGGAGCACAGACCACGAGCAAGGTCCACGCTGCTGGCTGCAGGAGCACCACCTTCACCTTCCCCTGCAAGCGTGGTGGAAGCAAACTGACTTCTCCCGTGGGCAGAGCAAGCCTAGGAGCATCCTCCTGGCACATCTTCCACGGTGCCATGGCAACTACAACGTGCTCCTGCTCCACTTGGACGGAGTTGGCTTCTGGAGAGGAGGCCCTGGCGAGCTGTGGATGCCCCCTCCGTGGGCAGGCTGCGTGAGGCCTTGAGCAGCCTGGGCTGGGGGGAGGTGTCCCTGCACCCTGGCAGGCTGGAGCAGATGACCTCTGAGCTCCCTTCCAGCCTGAGCCATTCCTGCACTCTGCACCCTAGGGAGGTCCCTCCCCACCTGCAGCATCCTGAGATGGAAGCTGGGCAGCATCGATGGCTGTGCCATCAACCTCTGCTCCAGCCCCGGAGCCCTCTGCCCTTGCCAGCAGCCCTCAGCAGCAGCTCTGCCTTCTCTGAGCAGCTCTCAGAGGACAGGGAATCACCTACTTGGAATTCAACCCAGCCACAAAACTGCTTCTATTTATTAGTCCCAGAACTAATCCCATTTCTATTAAAATCTCCCCCAGTAATCTGCTCCCTGGAGCCCTTCCAATGTCTCTACTTCTCTTCACTCCTGAACAAAGCCAGGCCTGCAGATGCCCAGCACAACAGCCATGATTTCTCCCCTCTGCATCTGAAGTCAGCATCAGCAGCTCTGCAGACCCAGAGCAGTTCCAAACTCAGGAGGTTCAGCAGCCCTTGGCAAGCCTCAGGAGCCTCCTGGGGGTTTTAATGCACACAGGAGACAAAAGGAAGGATGGCCACCCGACCTTCCCCAGCGGGCAGGGCAGGAGCACAGAGCTGTGCGGCTGGGAAGAGCCCCCCAGGACCACCCAGTGCAGCCAGCAGCCCCACCCCAAGGGGCAGAGCCTGGCCCCAGCCTCTTGCCCCCCGCAGGTGCTTCAGCTGAAGAGGTTGTGAAGTGCTGGGGAGAAGAGAGGAAGGGAGGGAAGAGGCCAGAAGACCTGCTCAGGCCTTCGCAGAGATGGGAGGTTGGATGCTGCTGATCCTAACCCCAGAGTCCGGACTACGAAGACCCAACCTGAGCGCACCCACTCCAACCCCTCTCCACCTCTGCCCACGCCGGGGCTGAGCCATGCCCTCAGCGCCCGGCTCTGCCTCCCGGGAACGCCTGCAGGGGCGGGCGCTCAGCCGCCCAGCCGGGGCCAGGCCCGGGGAACCCTCTCAGTGAGGAAGTTTCTTCTCATGCCCAACCTAAACCTGCCCTGGGGCACCCTGAGGCCATTTCCTCTCCTCCTGTCACTTGTTCCTCGGGAGAGGACACCAAGCCCCAGCGGGCCCCAGCCTCCCCTCGGGGAGCTGCGGAGAGCAGCGAGGCCTCCCCTGGGCCCAGGGGAGGAGCTGTGCCCAGCGGCTGCTCTGCGCTGCCCTCCGGTGCCAGCCCGGGAAGCAGCCAGGTGCCATGGCCGGGCAGAGAGCTGTCCCGCACGGCCGCAGAGCCGCTCCGCAGCAGGGGCAGGCAGGTGCTGCCCTGGGTCCGCTGCTCGCCCCTGGCCCCGGGCCAGCCTGCTGCCTCCGTGCGGGGCGGCAGGGCAGGACGGGATCCATCACAGCCTCCTCTTCGGGGTGCTCTTCTCATCAGGAGCGCAGATTGCTCTCATCCATCATCCCCGATGTAATCACATCAAAGCCTGCCCCAGCCCCAGCCCTACAAAGCAGCTGCTTTGCTCTATTGGATTAGAGAGACAAATGACAGCATCTCCTGCCTGGCTTCAGCCCTCAGACCCCTCGGGGGGATGTGGGCTCCGCAGCGCCGCTGCCGGAGCGGCCCCGGCGGAAGCTCAGCCTGGGAGGCCTCCTTGTGCCGGAGCTGGCTCCGGAGAGAAGCGAGGCACCCCCGGCCCCGGGGCACAGCTCTTCGAGGCACCCCAGCAGCCCAGGCAGCAAGCGCTGCGCCAGGCTGCCTCCGCCAGAGGTTCCACTCTGGGCATGCTTCAGGGAATGGCTTGGGTGTAAAGGTCCCCTGAGCCGACCCCCCCTGCACTCAGCAGGGACACAGAACCCCAGAGTGGCTCAGCTCCAGGGCAGCTCAGAGCGCCTCGGCTCCAGCCTCCTGCCATGGGCAGGGACACCTCTCAGCCAGACCCATCTGCCCAGGGCTCAGCACCTTGGGCCTCCCGAAGATCAGGCTGCCAGAGCCGCATCCCAGCGCACCTCAAACCCCAAGCCAAGGCCCCCGGGGAAAGGGGGAGCAGAGTTTGCAACAGGGGAGGAGATACTTCAGGGAAGGATTCACTGGGGAGCACAAGATTGGCCACATGGGCCCTGGGGAAATCAAGTACAGGAACACAGAGTGACAGGAACCCAAATCCCAGATTGGAGGGGCTGGAAGGCAGCTCTGGAGCTCACCCAGCCCAAGCCCTGCCCCGGCAGGGCACCCACAGCAGCTGCCCAGCAGCACAGTGCCCAGCTGGGGCTGGAAGCTCTCCACACAAGCAGACTGCACAACCTCTCTGGGCAGCCTGCTCCAGCCCTCCAGCACCCTCAAAGTGAAGAAGTTCTTCTGCTGGGAAGCCCTTGGGCCAGCAGGCACCAGGGAAGCTGAGCTCTGATCTTCTGCCTTCCACGGGCTCTGTGCTGGAGAGTTCCACCGAGTTCCATGGCCTCTTGCCTCCTTCCCCACCAGTGTGGCAGACGTGACTCAGCTCTCTGATGTCACTGCCTCCTCCTGCTCCTGGGCTGATGAAGTGCTCCGTGACTAAGGGATGGGTTTCTTTAGCAAAATGAGTGGGGATCCACTGAGGAGATCCAAATCTAATCCCACTGGAGCACAGAGCCCCACCAACACACTGCATGAACGTGGACATCTCCACGTGGACATCTCCACAGCAGGGCTCAGGCTGGAAGGGACATTAAAGATCCTCCAGCTCCAACCCCTGCCATGCCCAGGGACACCTCTCAGCTACACTCAGCTGCTCCAGGCCTCATCCAGCCTGGCCTGCAGCACCCCCAGGCAGCACCCCCAGGCAGGAGGCAGCCACTGCCTTCCTGGGCAGCCTGTGCCAGGCTCTCAGCACCCTCACACTGCCCTGGCAGCAGCTCTGAGGTGCCCCTGGAGCCTTCTCCTCTGCAGGCTGCACCTCCCCAGCCCCCTCAGCCTGTGCTCACAGCAGAGCTGCTCCAGCCCTGGGCTCATCTCTGTGGCCTCCTGTGGGCTCTCTCCAGCAGCTCTGTGCCCCCCTCCTGCTGGGGACAGCAGAGCTGGGGGCAGGACTGGAGGTGAGGTCTGAGCAGAGCCAAGGGGCACAATGCCCTCTCCTGCCCTCTGCCCACCCTCCCCTGGCTGCAGCCAGCACACAGCTGCCTGCTGGGCTGCAGGAGGGCACTGCTGGGTGCTGGGGAGCTGCTCAGCACCCAACACCCCCAAGGCTCTTTCTTCAGGGCTGCTCCCAACCCACTCTGCCCCCAGCCTGGATTTGTGCCTGGGCCTGGCCCAGGCCAGCTGCAGGACCTTGCCCTGTGCCTTGTTGCACCTCGTGGGGTTGGCACTGGCTCCCTTCTCAAGCCTGTCAAGGCCCCTCTGGGTGCCATCCCTGCCCTGTAGTGAGTCCAGCAGCACACAGCTCAGTGCTGGCAGACCAGCACCTGGACCCAGGGGCACTGAAGCTCACCCCAGCAGCAGGATGTGTCACGGCTGGGGGAGCTATGCCGGGGGGGGGGGGGGGGGTCTGTGGCTTGGCTGGTGGCAGAGGAGCTGCTCAGGCAGCCCCACACGTGAGAGCTGCCATGGCAACCATACATTTTTTATGAGTTGTGATAATGACAGAGCAGCATCTCCTGAATTAGCAGCATTTAAAGTCACAGCTGCTCGGCTCTGTCCTCCCTGCACCCCCCGAGGACACCCTCAGCTTTGCAGGGCTGCCTGGCACCACCTGTGTGCTCTCTGGAGTGCCACTCACCAGGACTCTCTCCATCCCCCCCTTTTTACTGTTCTTGGAAGTGAGTCTGTTCCTCAGCAGCAGGGACGGCCACGAGTGCAGCCCAAGTGCTGGGGCAGCCTGGTGGTCCCCAGGGTCCTGGAACCGTGGGATTCTTTAGGGGGAAAAGCCCTCCAGGGCCATCCAGTCCAGCACTAGCCCAGCCGCACCACGGCCACCAAGCCCCAGGTGCCATGGCCACAGCTGCCTGGAACCCCTCCAGGGGTGGGGACTGCACCACCACTCTGGGCAGCCTGTGCCAGTGCCTGACCAATCCTGCGGCACAGAAACTGCTCCTCATGGCCAAGTAACCCAAACTAAGCCAAGTCCCAGGTGCCTCTTGCAAGCCCTTCCAGAGATGGGGATTGAGTCCCCTGCCTGGACAGCCTGGGCCAGGCTTGGAGAGCTCTTTCCATCGAGAAGTTTCTTCTCATGTCCAACCTCAACCTCCCCGTGATGTAACTTGGGACTGTTTCCTTCTGTCCTGTGCCTTGTTCCCAGGCAGCAGAGCCCAACCCCAGCTGGCTGCAGCCTCCTCTTGGAGCTGCACAGAGCAATGAGGTCTCCCTCAGCCTCCTGTTCCCCGCACTGCATCCCCTCAGGTGCCTCAGCTGCTCCTCCCCAGCGCTGCCCTCCAGACCCTTGCCCAGCTCTGCTGCTCTCCTGTTGTCCTTTCATCTGTTGCTGTTACCCTTTAGCCCACCCAGGCTGCCACGCTTGGGGTCCCTTGAAGGAGGGACAAGCGCAGCTCCTTCCAGCAGAGCTTCCAACTTGTACATCTCCACCCTGATCTCCTCGGCCTTAATTATTCATTGCCCTTAATGAGCCTTCCACTGTGCAGCACTTTAGAGCCAGGTCTGATGGCCTCAGCAGATCATTTCCTGCCAGGAGAGAGGCAGGGAGCAGCCGACACGAGGCGCAGGGGTGATGGCTCTGCCCTAGACGAACAGCTGCCTCGCAGTCAGCACCTCAGCTCCAGCTCCTAGGGCTGCTGAGCTTGGAAGAGACCTCTGGGGCCAGGGCAGAGACCAGGGAGGTAGCTGAGCTCTCCAGACTGCCTCTCTAGGCAGTGCTATTAGGGAAGGCCTCTGGAGCCACCAACTCCTGCCAGTTTGTGCCCAGCATGGGGCAGTCTTGGGTCTTTCTTTTACTCGTAGTTCTTTTGGGAGAGGAGGAAGATTTGACCCCTGAGCTGCTGGCCTGGTGTTATGAGGAGATGCCAGTCTCCTTCCAAAGGTGCCCAGTGACAGGCCAAGGGGCAAGGGGCACACAGTGGAAGCCAGGAGGTGGCAGCTGAAGAGCAGGAGAAAGTTGTTTGGTGTGAGGGTGCTGGAGGGCTGGAGCAGGCTGCCCAGAGAGGTTGTGCAGTCTGCTTGTGTGGAGAGCTTCCAGCCCCAGCTGGGCACTGTGCTGCTGGGCAGCTGCTGGGGGTGCCCTGCTGGGGCAGGGCTGGGGGAGCTCCAGAGCTGCCTTCCCACCACAAAATTCCATGGCTCTGATTCCTTAGCCTGCTCCATCTGATGATCTCCAGAGGTCCCTTCCCACCACTCTGTGGGGATTCTCTGACATGCAGTGCATCAGGAAGGCCAGAGGGGCCCAAGCTTCCCTTCTGCACCCACCACTGCCCACAGGACCCACCAGCACAGCCCCTGGATCAGCAGCAGTGCTCCTGCTGTGCCGCCCTTCACCCTGGGCACGCCAGCTTGAAGCCGCGGGTGTCTGTGCCAGGGGCAGGCAGAGGCAGCAGGGCCAGGGCATGGGATGTCAGCAGCCCTGGGATGGGAGCAGTGCAGGGCTGGCAGCTGCCGTGGGCAGAGTGCACCGCGGGGCAGCTTCCCTGGTGGGACCCACGCGCTGGGGGCGCTGGGCAGGGAGTTGCCAAGGCAACAGGAGAGGCTGCTCCAAGAAGCACTTGGGGGGGTTGGAAGTTGCTGGCTGCATTCAAGGGAGTTGTACAAGATGGTGTCACACAGGGGGGTCGTCATGGAAACTACTCCAGCGCAGAGAAGATCATGGAAGCAGCTCGGCAGAGGGGCGAGGGAAGCACAGAACCGCCTGGGGGGAGAAGCCGTCTGAGAGCACCGAGCCCAGCCCAGCCCCACCATGGCTCCCAAACCATGGCCCCAGGTGCTTTCTGGGACCCCTCCAGGAGTGGGGACTGCACCACCTCCCCGGGCAGCCTGTGCCAGCCTGTGCTGCCCCTCCTGCAGCACAGGAACTGTTCCTCATGGCCAACCTCACTCTGCCCTGGCACCGTTTCAGGCCATTTCCTCTCGTCCTGTGCCTTGTTCCTAGGCAGCAGAGCCCAGACCCAGCTGGCTGCAGCCTCCTCTCGGGGAGCTGCAGAGCAAGGAGGTCTGCCTCAGCCTCCTCTTCTCCACACTGCACCCCCCCAGCTCTGTTGCCCTCCTCTGGCCCTGCTCCAGCCCCTCACTGTCCAGGTCGTGCCTCAGCACAGCCAAACCCGCACCACACGGGAGGTTCTGGGAGTTGCACTTCCATGCCCTCGGAACTGGAGAGTCTCTTTCTAAGCCCTGTGCAGCCCAAGGCCAGGACAGGCTCTGGCTCCCGGCTGCTCGCTGGCGGCCCAGGGGAGGTGCAGCCCGGCGGGACAGAGCCAGTCCCTGCTGTGCTGCCTCCCAGCGCTGCTGTGGAGCCAGCCAAGCACCAGCTGCTCCGCAGGCTCTCTGCAGAGGGCTTCGGAGGTGCCCTCAGCAAAAGGGCGTGGGAGCAGGAGCCCTTCCAGCTCTGCTTCCCTTTCTTTGCTCGATCGTGGATTTCAGGAGGGAGGAGAAGATGAAAGCAACCCAAAAGCTCCATTCCAGTAGCAGGACCTGCCCAGCCACTGGGTTCAGCTGGATGTGAGCCAAAGCCCAGCTGAGGAGATGCTGGAGCTCTGGGAGCCCTGGGACAGAGCGCTGAGCCCCAGGAGGTGTCCCTCAACACCCAGAGGGGCTGGCACTCAGGCAAGAGCCATGGGCACCTCTGGGGCTGCTGCCACACCTTGTAGCCACCAGTGCCACTGGACTGGCTGAGGGCCAAGGGGTGCTGCTCGCCCAGCTGGCCCCACCAGCACCTCAGGCCTGGAGAGCCCAGCCAAGGCTGCTGCCAGCCCTCCAAGCAGCCTGTGCTGAGACACCAGCAGGGCAGCAAGGGGCCTGGGCAACCTGCTGCAGGTGTCCAAAGCAGAAGGCAAAGCTCCTCAAAGGCTCCTGAGGCAGGAGCTCTTCCTGAGCCTCCCAACAGCCTCCACAGCTCTGGTGCCACCCAAGGGCAGGGCCTGGGCAGCTCCTTGCTGCTGGAGCAGCAGAGCAGACTTCAGCTCAGTAAGGCAGGCAGGACCCAAGCCAGCAGAAGCCACCAGCCAGGGCTGGAGCAGCCCAGCTGGACCCTACACAGGCAGGGCCTGGCCCTCTGTGCCTGCTGCTCACCCCCAGGCACCTTCTCTGGCACCTGCCCTCAGCAACCAGAGCTGCTTTGGCTGCAGGGCAGGTCCCACACACCGACCCAGGGCTCCCTCCCAGCCCTGGGGCTAGAATGAGACCCCGGGCAAAGGGGGATGCCACCACCTGCTGCCCCTGGTGATCCTTGCTGGCCTGATGGCAGCTAGTTTGCAGGCTCCTCACCAGCTCCTGGGCAGCAGAGCAGAGGGATGGGCTTCTAGTGCCACCATCAGTGGGCTGCAGTGCCTGCTGCCCATCCTCAGCTGACAACGCAGCCGGGACGCGGGGAACAGGCTGCTGAGACAGGGCACCACGGGGACTCCTCTGGAGAGCATGGCACAAGCACTGGCAGGGGCTGGAGCAGGGCCAGAGGGGGCAGCAAAGCTGGAGCAGGGCTGGGGAGGAGCAGCTGAGGGAGCTGGGGGGTGCAGTGTGGAGAAGAGGAGGCTGAGGGAGACCTCATTGCTCCCTGCAGCTCCCTGAGAGGAGGTTGCAGCCAGCTGGGGTTGGGCTCTGCTGCCATGCAGCAAGGCACAGGACAAGAGGAAACAGCCTCAGGCTGTGCTAGAGGCAGCTCCACCAGCCTGAGCTCCACTGCCAGGTGGGAGCTGCTCACTCACTCCACTCCTGCAGGAGCCTCCCCACTCTGCACAGCTCACCCCCAGCAATCACTGCTCCAAGCCACCCGCACTGGTGCAGTCCTCCTGCCGTCAGAGAAGTCTCAAAAGCAGCACTAAAGGTCAGATGCTAATGAGACATTTCCAGGTCATCCTCTAAAGCAGAGCTTCTGCAGCTGGATGGTGACACCTGATGGACTTGCCCTGGAGAGGCAGCTCCCAGCTCCCTGGTGAACTGAGCCGGGACAGAGCAGCTCTGCTGTGAGCACAGGCTGAGGGAGCTGGGGGGGTGCAGCCTGCAGAGGAGAAGGCTCCAGGGGCACCTCAGAGCTGCTGCCAGGGCCTGGAGGGAGCCTGCAGGAAGGCTGCAGAGGGACTTGTGCTGAGGGGGCCTGAGCCAGGCCAAGGGCAATGGTTTGGAGCTGAGGTAGAAGCTGTTGAGTGTGAGGGTGCTGAGAGCCTGGCACAGGCTGCCCAGGGAGGCTGTGGCTGCCTCTTGCCTGGGGGTGCTGCAGGCCAGGCTGGGTGAGGCCTTGGGCAGCTCCTTCTGGGATTCTGTGGTTCCTTAAAACCAAGGAAAACCCCAAGGGTGTCTGAGGGACACTGCCCCTGTGCAGGGTTACCAGGTGCTGCTCCCCACCTGCCCTCCTCAGCCCCTTGCCACCCTCCTGTGTTTCCCCAGCCTCCCCTTCTCCTGTGCTCCTTCATTTCTTCCCAGGTTTCTAACCCTTCAGAGCAGCTTTGCCTTTCTGGCACCACATCAGCACCTCTCCACCCCAGAGAAGCTCTGGGGCAGCTCCAGGGCAGGCTCTCAGCCCCAGGGCTCTCAGCCTCTGCTGCTCCCAAAGCTGCTCCAGGCCCCTCTGCAGTTCTGCAGCCTGCCCTGGGCTCTCTGCAGCACTGCCCTGGCTCTGGGACTGGGCAGCCAGCACTGGCCCCAGGACTGCAGCTGTGGCCTCAGCAGGGCAGAGGGGCAGAAGCTCCCTTGCCCTGCACACCTCTGGCCTCCTTGGCCAGCAGGATACACAGCTGGCTCTAGCAGCACTCCCAGGTTCCTCTCCCCAGCAGCTCAGCCCCCAGCCTGTCCTGATGCAGAGCCTGAAGCTGGCTGCTCCCTGGCAGGGCTGGCAGCAGCAGGAAGGTGGTTTCCTGACCTGCTCATCCCTTTATTGGCAATTACAGGAGGGTCTGGAGAGGATGTGGAGCAGACAAGGCTGCCACTGCTGCTGACGTGGCTGACCTGTGGGCTGCACACAGGCAGGGCAAGTGCAGTCTGGGAGCCTCCTCACTGCTCCAAAGGGGGAAAACCACCTCCCAGTGGGGAGAAACCAAGCTGGGGGTGGGGAGTAAAAAGCTGTACTGGAGGGAACACCTGGCAGTGAGGGCAGAGAAGCTGCTGGGGGGTGAGCAGAGCCAGCAGCCCTGCAGAGCCACTGCCCAGCTTGTGGGCAGTAACAGTGCAGACACAACCACTCCAAACTGCTGCCAGCAGCTCGAGGTGAACGCCACAACCTGCCCAGCTCCTCAGGCCAGCCCAGGGAAACGAAGATGAGGAGGGATGGGAGGTAGCTGGGGCCCTTCTAGGGGGCTGCTGAATTGCTACCATCAACACAAGCAGCTCCTGCAGCAGCTCTGCCTCTCCTGCTGCAGCCAGCAAGTGCCAGAAGCTTCACTGAGGTCTCCTTTACTCCTCTGTTGTTCACCCAAATGCTGCTGCAGCATCAGAAAGGACAAATACAGCCTGCTGGCCTGGGGTAGTGCAAGGGCAAGAGCAAAGGGCACTGCTAAGAAACCTTTAATCAGTCAGCACAAGCAGCTTGGGGTGCAAGACAGGAGCTGAAGGGGGTGGGATGGGGGCAGATTTTCCCAGTGGTGCTCAGCAACAGGCCAGGGGACAGAAAGGGGAAGCCAGGAGAAAGTTGTTTGGTGTGAGGGTGCTGGAGGGCTGGAGCAGGCTGCCCAGAGAGGTTGTGCAGTCTGCTTGTGTGGAGAGCTTCCAGCCCCAGCTGGGCACTGTGCTGCTGGGCAGCTGCTGTGGGTGACCATGGTTGGGCCAGAAGATCTCCAGAGGTCTCTTCCCCCCGCCCCCCCCCACGCTGGGGTTCTGGTACCTTCTGAGCACACCATCAGTGGCAGCAGCAGGCTGAGGAGAAGGAACAGAGCTGCAGAGTGGGGGCACAAAGGGCCAGGTCAGCTCTCATCCCTTAGTGGAGTGAAATAATCCATGTGCTGAAACTTCAGGACCTCGTTTCCCCAGCTGGTCCAGCCAGGCTGCAGGCTGCGGGCAAACATCTCCAGGCACTGCACCTCTGGCTTGACAAACTCTGCCAGCACCCCTGGCAGGGAGGAGAGAGAAGAGATACCAGGAGTGAGCAGGGGACAAGAGCCAACAGACCACTCTTCAGGCTGGGAGAGCTGGGGCTGTGAAGCCTGGACAAGAGGAGGCTCCAGAGACCTTCTGGTGCCTTTCCAGTATCTGCAGGGGGCTCCAGGAGAGCTGCCAGGAGGGCAGGGTCTCTGCCCCTGTTTGCCCAGCTGAGGGCACAGCTGCACTGCTGGGGCCAGTGCTGGCTCCCCACTGCCAGAGCCAGGGGAGAGCCCAGGGCAGGCTGCAGAGCTGCTGAGGGGCCTGGAGCAGCTCTGGGAGCAGCAGAGGCTGAGAGCCCTGGGGCTGAGAGCCTGCACAGGAGCAGCCCCAGAGGGGACCACAGCAATGCTCAGCCAGAGCTGAAGGAGCTGTGGGGGCAAGAGGCTGGGGCCAGGCTCTGCTCAGTGGTGCCCAGGGACAGGGCAAGGGGCACACAGTGGAAGCCAGGAGGTGGCAGCTGAAGAGCAGGAGAAAGTTGTTTGGTGTGAGGGTGCTGGAGGGCTGGAGCAGGCTGCCCAGAGAGGTTGTGCAGTCTGCTTGTGTGGAGAGCTTCCAGCCCCAGCTGGGCACTGTGCTGCTGGGCAGCTGCTGGGGGTGCCCTGCTGGGGCAGGGGGTGCACTGGGTGGGCTCCAGAGGTCCCTCCTCACCCCCCACGCTGTGACTGGGGATCCTGCGACCAAGGGGCATGAAAGCAGTCTCAGGAGTGCTGAGGGCACGCAGCTGGCACACGCCAGAGGCAGGTCCTCATGCCAGCTGCCCGGCCCAGCCCCCAGCCGCAGCCCCGCAGGCCCCACCTACCGGCCAGGGGGGGCTTGTGCGAGTGCAGCCTGCAGGGCACACTGACGATCAGCTTCTGCTCCGGGACGGCAGCCTCGGCCTGCGGGGCCCTGCCCAAACACAGCGAGAGGAGGGCGCTGAGCTGAGCAGGAGCGGTGCTGCAGCTCCCACACAGCCCCTGCGCCTGGCGGGGGGGCACAGAAAACGCTCAGAGGAGGCAGAGAAGCCCCCGGGGGTCTGAAGGCTGCTCAGCCATAACCTGTAACAGCAGGTCTAGGAAACCCTGAGCACTGGCACCAGAAAGTCCTTAAGCACAGCCCCCAGGCCCCTGAGAACCACCATCGTGCTCCTGACGTGGACACCACCACCAAGCCCCCCACAGAGAGCATCAGCCTGAGCCAAGGCCTCCTGCTCCCCCCGGAGCTGCCAGCACAGGCAACTCCACCCAGCAGGGTTTGCTCTGAGCCAGGTCCTCAGCAGCAGCAAGCACAAGGAGCAGGCCAAGGGCTCCACCACCCCCCAGTATCCCCACGTTTAGGTGCTCTGGGGGAGACCTGGGGCCACTGCCCTGTGCTGTGCAGAGCTGGCATGGGCACAGCCTCAGAGGCACCCAGCAGCACCAGCCTGCCCTACCTGAAGGCCTCCCTGGCGTCTCCTGGAGCTCTCCCCAGCACCAGCACCTCGTAGGGCTTCTTGTGCGGCGAGTCCAGCGGCAGCACAAACTCTCCAGCTCTGGTGATCTGGCAGGAGGGAGCCCAGCGGTCACCACTGCAGCACAGCACCAACGGCAGGTGCTGGTGCCAGCAGGCCCTTCGCAGGGCAAAGCAGACAGTGGAGACCAGGCACTGGCTGCACCAGAGAGCTCTGGAGGCCCCTGCCAGCCCAAGCCCTTCTGTGATGCCCAGCAGAAGCCCCTCTGGTCTCCACAGATGCCAGGGAAGCCGCAGCTGCCCCTCACCTTGACCCAGTGCCACTCTGCCAGGGGCTGCAGAGCCCAGTGAGGGTAGAGCTGGTCCCTGACGAAGCGCAGGTGCCTCTGCCTGTTGGTCACCCAGGTGAGCACCAGGCAGCTGGGCGCTGCCAGCGCAGGCACAGGGAGCTGCTGGATCTGCCAGGGTGCCAGGGTGCTGTACCTGCGGGCCGGGGAGAGGACAGCAGTGAGTGCAGGGCAGCCAGCTCGGGGCCAGCAGTGCTGCTGCAGGAGCCACGCAGACAGGGGCTGGGTGGGCACCCAGGGCTGGCACCAGGGCCTTGCTCTGGGTGCCAGCTGCGAGCCACCAGCCTGTGCCACACCCTCGGCTGAGCCTGCACTGCTGCCTGCTCCCTGCAGGCCTCGCCCAAGGCTGAGCACCCTTCCCTCGGGCAAACGTCCCTGCCAATTGCAGGGCCTGGGCCCAGCTGAGCTTTCAGGACCCTCCCAAGCCAGAGCAGCCCAAAGTGCCCCCAGCAAGGCCCTGGGCTGTGGCTCTGAGGCCCAGGTGCCCACCTTGCCCTCGAGAGCTCCCAAACGAGATGGCATCTTCTGTCTGCAGGCCCGGAGCAAGCTGCTGAGTGAAGAGCAGCTCCGCAGCCAGCTCCAAGCTCAGCAGGGACAGGCCCTCTGCTGCAGCACAGAGGCATGGCAAGGGCCTGGGCGAGGGCAAGGCTGTGTGAGTGGCAGGCTGAAAGGTCACCCAAGAGCCACCACTTCTCCAAACAGCGGCAGGGGATGGGGGCAGGCTCCAATGCCAGCCCCTGGCTGCTGCAGGAGCAGCTCCCCCTGCTGCCCTCCAGGCCGGTGGCACTGGATGGCTGCCGGGCTCCTGGCTGGCCCTGAGGTGCCCCTCATCTGTGTGAGCTGAACTGGCAACCCCCTGGGGCCCGAGTGCCACAATTACCTTTTGCTCCTCTTCAGGGACTTGTTCTCCCAGGGCGGGTCCAGCACAATGACATCGAACTTCTTCTTGCCTGGGCAGTGGAGTTGCAGACAGACAGACAGAGACAGGCAGACAGTAGCAGCAGTGTAAGTGCACCTGCCAGGGCGAAGCAGCCGAGGGGCACCCCCCAGAGCCTGCTGCTCCTCTGCCCAGCCAGAGGCTGCCAGGCTCGGGCACGGCTGTGTCCCTCCAGCCACACCAACCAGAGTGGGCTGGGCTGAGGGGACCTCCAGAGCCCAGCCCCGGCCACCTCCCACCAGCACAGTCTGCTCAAAGCCTCACCCAGCCTGGCTTGGAGTGTCCACAGCTTCTCTGGGCAGCCTGTCCCAGTGCCTCCCCACCCCGGTGGGGAAGCATTTCCCCCTCCTGCCCCAGCCCCTTGCAGTTTGAAGTGTGTGGTGCTTGGCTTCAGAGGTGCTTAGGCTGCTTACCCCAGGAGACAACCTTTGTGTGACCTGAGTCAGAGCCCTCCATGAGCTTCTGAAGGTCTGGGGGCCTCAGGCAGAGGGCAGGTGTGAGAGGTGAGCACTGCCTGCAGGCTGCCAGCAGGGCTGTGCAGCAGGGGCAGCGAGGGGCTGCAGCCCTGAGTGCCACCTGGGACGTGGGGAGCCTCCCACCAGCTCTGCACCTCCTCACCACCTACAGCTCCCTGAAAGGAGGCTGGAGCCAGCTGGGCACTGCTCTCCCAGGGCAGGACAGGAGGAAATGGCCTCAGGTTGCACCAGAGATCATAGAATCATAGAATTGTTTCAGTTGGAAAAGACCTCTCAGGTCATCGAGTCCAACTGTAAATCCAAGACCACCATGGCCATTAAACCACGTCCCAAAGTGCCACGTCCACAAGTTTCTTGAGCACCTGCAGGTACGACTCCACCACCTCCCCAGGCAGCCTGGTCCAATGCCTGACCACTCTTTGCAGGAAATAAAGTCTTCCTGATATGCAACCTAAACCCCCCTGGTCTAATTCAGACTATTCCTTCTTCTTTTACCACCTAATTCTAGAAGTAGAGACAACCCTGCCACCTCACTCCCACTTCAGGGACTTGCAGAGAGAGATTTCATACAATCAGAGACTCAGGCAGGCTGGCAGAGAGCTCCAAGCTCACCCAGCCCAGCCTAGCACCCAGCCCTGCCCAACCAACCAGACCATGGCACTCAGTGCCCCAGCCAGGCTTGGCAAGAACACCTCCAGCCACAGCCACTCCACCACCTCCCTGGGCAGCCCATTCCAGTGCCAATCACTCTCTCTGCCAACAACTTCCTCCTCATATCCAGCCTAGACCTGCCCTGCCACAAGGAACAATTTCTGCCCTTCGAGGCTGCCCAGGGCAGTGGTGGAGTGGCCGTGCCCGGAGGCATGGTGCTGAGTGCTGGCAGGGCCAGGGCTGGGCTAACACAGCATCACCTGCAGCAGGCCAGAACCAGCACCCTGAAGCAGCTGTGCTCCTCCAGGCCCACGGCTGCTGGCCAGGAGGTGACCTGCCCTGGCAGCAGGGCAGCCCCAGCAGCTGCAGGACTCACAGCTCAGCAGGGGCTGCAGGCAGGAGACGTCAGAGAGCAGGAAGCTGCTCCTCGGTGGCACCAGGTACTGCTGCCCCATGACCACGACGATCTTGGCAGAGCTGGAGGCGTTCTCTGTGAGGCAGCAGAGCAGGTCCTGCTCTGCAAGGGAGCTCTCCTCACCCAGCACCTGCACAGGGCTCTGCTGGTCTGCCCCCATGCCTGGGAACTGCTTGGCCATGTCACACAGCTCAGCCAGCCCACAGACAGTGTGCCCAGGGACAGCTCTCCTCTTGTGGCCCGGTCCTGCAGCAGTGGGGTGAAGGAATCCACTCCTGAGGCCTTCCTGCACCAAGCCCAGGGTGCCCTCCCAGATGAACTTTCTGACCTGGATGGGCACCAAGAGACAGGGGAAATGCTTCAAGTACCTCCTGGATCAGGAAATGAGACAGAAACCAAACCACTGTCCTGGGGCTGAGAGCCTGCACAAGAGCAGCCCCAGAGGGGACCTCAGCAATGCTCAGCCAGAGCTGAAGGAGCTGTGGGGGGCATGAGGCTGGGGCCAGGCTCTGCTCAGTGGTGCCCAGGGAGAGGCCAAGGGGCACACAGTGGAAGCCAGGAGGCGGCAGCTGAAGAGCAGGAGAAAGTTGTTTGGTGTGAGGGTGCTGGAGGGCTGGAGCAGGCTGCCCAGAGAGGTTGTGCAGTCTGCTTGTGTGGAGAGCTTCCAGCCCCAGCTGGGCACTGTGCTGCTGGGCAGCTGCTGGGGGTGCCCTGCTGGGGCTGGGCTGGGATGGGGGAGCTGTAGAGCTGCCTTCCCAGCACACTGTGGGTGTGGGTGCTGTGGGTGCCCTGCTGGGGCTGTGTGAGTCTGGGGGGACTGAGCACAGGATTTCCTCCCAGGGGTTCTGCTGAGGCACTGCCTGGGCTGGGGGGGAAGAGCTCCATGCAGGTCCCTTTTCACCTCTGAAGCTGCCTTCCCACCACAGCAGCTGGGAGTTGGAGACTCCCCTCAGTGGCAGGAGCTAGGAGAGCAGAGCTGGTCTGCAGCCAGGAGTTGAGCCCAAGTCAGTGCCAGGCAGATGCCAGCTGCCTCTGGCTGGCCTCACCTTGGCATGGTACTGCAGGGCCTGCTCCTCCCCCGAGTTCAGCTCCCGCTGCCTCCTGCGCTTCTGCTGGGGGGAGAAGGGAGCAGCATCAGAGTGCTTGTGGGGCTGAGGCCCTCCTGGTCCTGCCCCCCTGGGGACAGCCTGCTGAGGGGCCCTGCCCTCTGGGTCAGCTGCACAAGCCTGGGCAGCAGCCACAGTGCCAGCTGAGGGGCATGGCCAGAGCCAGGAGCAATTGCTGAGGCATGGAGTGCTCACCACTGGCACAGGGCCAGGGCCTCCTCACGGGGCCTGCACTTCTGCCTCCTGTTGTGCAGAGGCTGCTGCCCTCCTGCACCAGGAGGGGCTGAGGGGCCTGGGGCTGCCCAGCCTGGGGGAGAGGAGGCCGAGGGGAGGCCTCACTGCTCTCTGCAGGGCCCTGCAGTGAGGCTGGGGCTCCCCAGCAACAGCAGGCAGCACAGGATCAAGTGGGCTCAGGCTGTCCCGGGGGAGGTTCAGGTTGGCCACGAGGAGCAATTTCTGTGCCAAAGGATTGTGTAGGCCTGGCCCAGGCTGCCCAGGGCAGTGCTGGAGTCCCCAGCCCTGCAGGGGTTTCAGAGCCCTGCAGCTGTGCTGCTGGGGACCATGGGGTGGTGGTGCCCTGGCACTGCTGGGGGCAGGGCTGGCCCCGTGACCCTGAGCTCCCTTGCAGGCCAAGCAGCCCCCTGGCTCCATGGCACAGGCAGGGGCAGCAGCAGGGCCCCCCCCACGGCTCCATGGCACAGGCAGGGGCAGCAGCAGGGCCCCCCCCACGGCTCCATGGCACAGGCAGGGGCAGGGCAGCAGCAGGGCCCCCCCCACGGCTCCATGGCACAGGCAGGGGCAGGGCAGCACCGGACCCCTCCGTTCCCGAGCGGCCGCGGGCAGCGCACGCCAGGACGCACCTTCGCCGCGGCGCACACGGGGCCTGCGGCACCGCCCCGGGCTCCTGCCGCCTGCTGCGCCCTGCCGCTGGCCGCTCCGGCTGCCGCCGCGGGGCTCGGGCCGGGGCAGCCCTGCCGCAGCCGCTCCCCGGCAGCTGCAGCTATGTGCGGCTGAGGGACGTCGAAGAGCTCCTCCCGGAACACGAATCTCCTGCCGGCGGCTCCCCGCCCGGCTCGGCCCGGCTCGGGCCTGCCCCCCGGCACGCAGGGCGCCGCAGGGCCCGGGGCAGCAGCGCCGGCTCCAGGCCCGGCAGGCCACTCCCGCACCTCGTAGCCGCAGTGGTTGATGAAGGAGAGGTGATCCAGCAGCCAGCCCGCCGCCAGCCGGTGCACCACCGCCATGGCGCCCGGAGCCCGCACCGGGGCGCTTCCTGACGGCACCGAGCGGAAAAGCACCAACCGCTGCAGCCGGTGCGGCGCGGGGCTGCGGCCGCCGCAGGGCTGCTCCCCCCGGCCCGTCCCGGCGAGCCCCGGGGCCGGCCCGGCCGCGCCTCACCCGCACACGGCCGCCGCTCCGCCGCCCCTGGGCGCCGCCATCTTGTTCTGCGGACGTGACGTCTGCCCGCTTCCGGGGGAACTGGTTGGGCGGGCGAGCGGAAGTGACGACACATCTCGTCGCCGCGGCGCTCGCTTTTGCGTCAGCAGCGTCGCGCCGTATGACGCAGGGGTGGCTGGTTTGAAAGTCGGGGCGCGGCGGCGGCGGGAAGCGGCAGCGGCCAGAGGCAGCGGCGAGAAGCGGCAGCGGCGGGGAGAGGCAGCGGCGGGGAGCGGCAGCGGCGGGGAGCGGCAGCGGCAGCGGCCCGAGGCAGCGGCAGGAAGCGGCAGCGGCCGGCAGCGGCCGGCAGCGGCCAGCGCCGGAGGCGGGCGGCGGCGGCGGTAAGCGCCGGGGGCGGCGGCGGCCAGCGCCGGGAGGGGCTGCGGCCAGCGGCGGCGGCGGCAAGCGCCGGGGGCGGCGGCGTCGCCTTGCGTGGGGCGGGCGGCAGGACGGCAGCCGCGGGCAGGGGCTGTGGAGGGGGAACAGGCCCTGGAGCCGCGGCGTGGGGACGGTGCCCGCCCCGTTTGGGCTAGGTGCGGTTTAACGGCGGTGTTACTGTGGGCGGTTGTGCTCGGTCCTGCCGCGCCTTTGCCGCTTTGGTCGTTAAGAGGCTGGAGCGGGTCCGGCGAAGGGCAGCCGTGGCCTAGAAGCGAGCGGGCCCGAAGGACGAGCAGTCAGCCTGGCCCTGCCGCCGGGGAGAGGCTGTGTCTGACGGGCACCACCGCCCTGCCCGCGGCTGCTTTTCTCTAAGGAGAACCCGAGGGTTCTGGAAGCTGTCCCAGTCCCGCAGCAAGGCTCCGCTGCTCCTCCTGCTCCTCTCGGAGGTGCCTGTGTGCCCACTGCAGCCCCTGCTCCTCGCTCCTGGCTGCTGCGGTGCTGCTCTCTCCGGACGGGTCGCCATGAGGAGGAGCTCCATCATCGCCGGCAGCAGCGGCCGCCAGTCCATCACGGCTCTGAGGGTGCAGGACAGCAACAGGATGGGTCTCCTGGGCCTCCAGACGCCCCAGATGTAAGTGGTGCTGATGCTCCTGCTGGGCTTGGAGACCCCTTCTGAGCAGGTGTCCCGGGGTGGGCTTGAGCTGGGGTGCAGGGGCTGCAGCCAAGGGGCAGCAGCGAGGAGAGAGCTCCTCCCGGCAGAGGCGGTTGACATGGGAAGGTCCTGCAAGGAGCTCCTTTGGTCTGCCTGTGCTGCATCTGCTTCTCCTTGCCCCTCAGGAAGGACAGAGGCGTGTCTGGGAAGCTGAGCATGAGCAAGCCCACGCCTGGCACTGCAGAGAGGAAAGTCAGCTCTGTCGGGCACAGGTATGGAGCTGGTGGCATGGGGGCACTGCACAACTGAGCTCCTCAGCACCTCTGCCTAAGGTAGAGCAGTGTCTGCAGCGAGCTCTGCCTCGCTGCCTGTGTCTCTGGGCCCCGAGCCTCCCAGCGTGCCCCAGCCCTGCCTGCCCTGCTGCCCTCTGGAGCTGCACTTCACTGAGGGGCTGGAGCAGCTCCAGAGAAGGGCAGCCAAGCTGGGGCGTGCTCTGGGGAGCAGGGCTGGCGAGCAGCAGCTGGGGGCCTGGAGCCTTGGCCCAGGCTGTGCCTGCTGTCTGCGCAGAGCCAGTGGGGCTGGGGGCTCCCGCAGCAGCCAGTTTGGCGTCTTCGGCACGGAGAAGATGAAGGACCCCAGGCCCCTCCACGACAAGGCCTTCGTCCAGCAGTGCATCAAGCGGCTCTCCGAGGTGACCCCTGGCACCAGGCCTCCCTGCTGGGCGTGCAGGGCACTGCCCGAGGCACGGCTTGAGTCCTGGGCCAGGGCCGGGCGCTTACTGCCCGCTCTGCTCCCTGCCAGTTCCTGGCCGAGAACGGCTACGCCCACAGCGTTTCCATCAAGTCCCTGCAGTCCCCCTCGGTGAAGGACTTCCTCAAGATCTTCACCTTCATCTATGGCTTCCTCTGCCCTTCCTACGAGCTGCCTGGCTCCAAGTTTGAAGAGGAAATCCCCAGGCTCTTCAAAGAGCTTGGGTAAGGTGGTGCCCCTTAGCTGAGAGCTGTGCAGGGCAGAGCTGGGCTGCAAACGCTGCCAGCCTCCAGCGCACTTGTTTAGAGCTCTCCCTTCAGCAGCAGCTGTCATAGAAGGGGTTGGGTGGGCAGGGACCTTCCAAGGCCATCCAGTCCAAGCCCCAGCAGGGACATCCCCAGCCAGAGCAGGCTGCTCACAGCCCCAAACAGCCTGACCTGCACTGGTGCCAGCCACGGGGCAGCTCCCAGCTCTGGGCAGCCTGGGCCAGGCTCTCCCCACCCTCAGCATCAAGCATTTCTCTCTCTTCTCCACTCTGAATCTCGCTGAGTCCAAGCCATGGCCCCTGGTCCTGTCACAACAGGCCCTGAGAAAAAGTCTGCTCCAGCTTTCTGATCCCCCTTTGAGCATTTAAAGCCACCCTGGGGCCTTCTCTTCTCCTGGACGAGCAAGCCCAACTCTCAGCCCAGCTTCACAGCAGAGAGGCTCCAGCCTCAGCCAGATGGTTCAGTGCTGGGTAGGCCTGGGAGGGGCAGGGGCTGGGCTGTGAGGGCCCTGCTGGCTCCTTTCCACTCGAGACGCTGTGGAGTTCCAAGGGGCTCAAACCATGTGCTCAGGACTTGGCTCCCCTCCCTTCCAGGCGCAGGATACAGGGCAGCTGAGCTCATTGTCCCCTGCAGGGAGTCCTGCTGTGCTGGGCTTGCTGCAGCAGCTCAGTGTCCTCCCATCCCTGCAGGTACCCCTTTGCCCTGTCCAAGAGCTCCATGTACACGGTGGGAGCTCCTCACACCTGGCCCCAGATGGTGGCAGCGCTGCTCTGGCTGATCGACTGCGTCAAGGTAGGGCGTGTGGGCTCTGAGCCGGCTGGCCCCTGCAGGCCCCTCTCTGAAATGCCTCCTGCACCTTTTGCTTTGGTGCTTGCAGGAAGAAACATTTCTGCCCCAAAAGGGCTGGCGAGGCCTGCTCTGGGCCGCCCAGGGCAGTGGTGGAGTTCCACCCCTGGAGCTGTGGTGCTGAGGGCTGTGGGTCGGTGTTGCCCTGGCAGTGCTGGACTAAGATTTGGGCTCCATGATCTGCAGAGTCTCTTCCACCCAGTGCCCTGATCCCATGACAAATGCAGATGTCCCTCCTTGGTACTTGCTGAGCTCTTAGCATGCTGGTGAGACAGTGGCTGTGTGCAGCAGACCACCTTGTGCCTGAGAGAAGGGGAGTGGACGACTCAGAGGCACCAAAATGGAGTTCAGGGAAATGCTTCCTTAGGAGGCTGCTGAGGCACTGGGACAGGCTGCCCAGAGAAGCTGTAGAGGCTCCATTCCAAGCCTGGAAGTGTTAAAGGCCAGGTTGGATGGGTCCTTGAGCAGCCTGCTCTAGAGGAAGATGTCCCCTGCCCAGGGCTTGCAACTGGATGATCTTTAAGGTCCTGTCCAGCCTTCCCCAGCCTGTGACTTTAGACCAGCCCTGTACCTCTAGGGCTGACCTCCTCATGCCCTCTGCCAGCTCCTGCTCTGAGGATGGCCTCTTCCACAGCAGTTACCCAAGTGTCCTCCTGAATACAGGGGTGGGATGGGAGGGGTCTCACTGTTCACCCTCCCCACCTGTCCTTGCAGCTCTTCTCTGCCATGAGGGAGAACGCAGCAGCCTTTGACGATGACCAGAGCTGGGGAGGAGAGACAGAGGATGGGATTGTCCACAACAAGGTAGCAGGGACAGCCAGGGCTGGGTAGCTGAGCTCCCCCATGCAGAGAGACAGGGACCGGCTGGAGAGAGCCCAGGGCAGACTGCAGAGCTGCTGGGGGGCCTGGAGCAGCTCTGGGAGCAGCAAAGGCTGAGAGCCCTGGGGCTGAGAGCCCTGGGGCTGAGAGCCTGCACAGGAGCAGCCCCAGAGGGGACCTCAGCAATGTTTGGCAAGAACTGAAGGAGCTGTGGGGGGAGCGGAGGCTGGGGCCACACTCTGCCCAGTGGAGCCCAGGGACAGGACAGGGAACATCCTTGGTGTCCATTGAGAGCTCCTCCAGGAGAGGAAGAGCAGCTGATTCCTGCAGCAGTTTGCTCAAGGCATTGAAGGTGTTTTGGGAGTGGGCAGCTTTGGTCTCTCCAGCTCTTGCACAGCCCTGGCAAGCATTGAGAGGAGACATTCTGGCCTTGTTTCAGCTCTTCATGGACTATGCTGTGAAGTGCTATGAGCTCTTCATGAAGGGGGCAGACACCTTCGAGGAGCAGGATGCAGAGCTGGAGGCCAAGCTCAGTGAGTTGTTCCCTGGAGGAGGGGTTTGGCTGAGAGAAGTCAGCAGGGCTTGGGGAGCCAAAGTCCCTCAGCACCTCGGGCTGAAGCCTCTTTGGCTGCTGGTGCAGCCTGCTGGAGGAGCAAGGCACGCTCTGCTGCCACTCTCCTGTGTCGGGTGCCTTTGCAAGGAGCACTGCAGAGCTCTGCAGGCTGGATCTTAGGAGAAAGCTCTTCACAGAGAGAGTGATTGGCATTGGAATGGGCTGCCCAGGGAGCTGGTGGAGTCCCCTTTCCTGGGGGTGTTCAAGGGAAGCCTGGATGAGGCACTTAGTGCCATGGTCTGGTTGACTGGATAGGGCTGGGGGATAGGTTGGACTGGATGAGCTTGGGGGTCTCTTCCAACCTCGTTGGTTCTATGATTCTAAGTTCCACCCCTGCAGATGGCTCCTGTCTGACCCAAGGAAGCTTGAGTAGGGCTGCTGCTATAAGCCAGGAAGCTCAGCTCCTGAGAGTCATGGCAAGAGCCTGCTCTGGAGCTCCTTACAGGAGCCTTTGGTGGGCTTGCTCCTGATGGGCCAGGGGTGGTTGCAGCTGGGGATCACTGTCCAGGTGATGGTGCCTGCTGAGGTCACTTTGACCACCTCTGCCCTCCTGTCCCTTGCCAGAGGAGCTGTTCAAGGTGGATGAGTCCAGGACAGAGGAGCTGGTGGCTGAGAACAGGAGGCTGAGTGAGGAGCTTGCCAGGCTGGAGAAGGAGAAGGAGAGCGAGCCAGTGAGTCCCTCTGCCCTGCGCCCTTCTCACCAGGAGCCGCCCAGAGCTTGGGCACTGCGCCTGCACCACAGGGGTCTGCTGAGGAGCCTCCAGCCCCTCTGGCCCTGGGCACGTGTTTTGTGAGGGTCCCACTGAAACTGAGTCAGAGAACCCTTGGGGCACCATGTCTTGTCCTGACCCAGAAGCTGCAGAGCTCTTGCAAGCTGCCTGCTCCTCTCCCTGGTACCTGGTGCTGACACGGGGAGAGCTGAGGGCAGCAGAGGTGGCACTCAGAGCAGTGACGCCTTTGAGGGGCGTTGGAGGAGCTGGGGTCTGCTTATGGTATGGGTTTGAGATGGGGTGATGGCTGTGGAGCTGGCAAGCTGCCTCCTGCAGAGGTGCTGGTGGTGCCCCCAGCTGTCCTTGCCCTTGGCGTGCCGCGGTGGGTGCCCTGCAGGAAGAGCCTTCTTCGTGCCTGTCCGACGGCACAAGCCCTGCTTCCAGCCTTTCTTGCTGTGATGGCTGTGGGGCTTTGCTCCACTTAGCTGCCACAGAGGGCAGCATCTGCTGAGGTTCTGGAAGGCTCCGTCTGTGCTGGCCCTGCCCAGAGGGGCACTGGTGGGGGCTTGCAGCAGTGGCTGTTCTCCCGCCCCCCGCAGGACCGCAGGGTGGCCCTGAGGAAGCTGAAAGCCTCTCTGGAGCAAGATGTACAGAAGTTCCAGGCCTATCTGGCCAACATGGAGTCTCACGTGGCTCTCCTGGAGCAGAAACTGGAGGCTGTGACCGAGGAGGTGGAGGCAGCAGGTAAGGACGCCTTGGTCTGCAGCAGGAGACTGAAGGCAGGACTGGGCCTCAGGTGGAGCAGACACTGGGGCTGGACAGGGCCAGAGAAGGGCAGCAGAGTTGGAGCAGGGTCTGGAGAACAGGGCTGGGGAGGAGCAGCTGAGGGAGCTGGGGGGATGCAGTGTGGGGAAGTGGAGGCTCTCTGCAGCTCCCTGAGAGGAGCTGGGGTTTTGCTTAGCTCCCTTGTGTCAGCTGATAGAAGGGGAGGAAATGGCCTGGAATGGTGCTGGGGAGGGTGAGGTTGGCCATGAGGAATGATTTCTGCGCTGCAGGAGCGGTCAGGGACAGGCACAGGCTGCCCAGGGAGGTGGTGGAGTCTCCATGCCTGGAGGAGCTCAGTGAGGGGGTGGACATGGTTTGATGGCCGTGGTGGCACCGGGCGGGGGGGTGGATGCTCCTGGAGGCGTTTCCCAAGGCAGACAAGTCCGTGCCGAGCTGGCACAGCCCGAGCTGAGGCGCAGCTGCCGGCCCCGCCTGTGCCCGCAGAGCTGGAGGCCGAGGCCGTGCGGCAGGAGAACGCGCGGCTGCAGCACCTGCTGGACAGCCAGAAGTACTCGGTGGCCGACATCGAGAGGATCCACCGCGAGAAGAACGAGCTGCAGCAGACCATCAGCAAGCTCAGCAAGGAGCTGGAGGCCGAGGAGCAGCAGCTGTGGAACGAAGAGATGAAGTATGCGCGGAGCAGGGAGGCGGTAGGTGACAGCTCTGCTGCTCCCGGGGAGCCGCCGAGCCGCTGGGCACACCCTGTGCCAGCCCCTGCCACGGGCAGGGACACCTCCCACCGGCACAACTTGCTCAAGGCCTCATCCAGCCTGGCCTAGAGTACCTCTAGGCAGGGGGCGTCCAGGAGCTCCTGGGCAGCAGGTAGCTGTGGAGGCTGAAGAGAGCAGAACCTCTCTGGACCATGCGGAGCTCTGCTCTCCTCTGGCCTTAGTGCCACACGGATATCCTCTGCTGGTGCTTTTGTGCACTGTGAGGGACAGGACTGGGACGTGCAGCCAGAGCTGGCAGCTGCTGTGGTTACACTGCCTTGGGCTGGCCCCTAGTGTGGAGGTGCCACAGCAAAGAGGGCTCAGCCGATGCTTGGCATGGCTGTCGCTGTGCTTAGGGCCAGAAGCTCCGGGGGGTTGTGAGGGCCACACTCGGCCCCTGAAGCAGAATGGGAAGATGTGGTCCTGGAAGCGGTGGGATTCCAAAGCTTCCTGCGTGCTGTGCCCTGCGGTGTGATCAGGCTGACAGCAGCCTCTGAGCAGCCTTGCTCTGTCCTGCCCGAGCAGCTGGAGCTGCAGCTGGCAGAGTACCACAAGCTGGCCCGGAAGCTGAAGCTGATCCCTGCCAGCGCTGAGCACTCCAAGGGCTACGACCTGGCACTGCAGTTCAGCCCCGACGACGGCGCCGCCTTCCTCAGCCGCTGCAGGGAGATCAAGGTCAGGGGGCGCTGTGGCACCAGGCCGCTGCGGGCGCCAGGGCCGGGGGCCCCTTTCGGCAGCCCAGGCAGCCTGCTGTAGTGCCCCAGCGTGGTCTGGGGCAGGTCTGGGCTTGGCTGCCCACCCCTGCTGACCCACGTCCTGCTGGCGTCCCAGGGTCCCCTCATGGACATCATGAACCAGACGGAGGAGGACATCCGCGATGCCACCCAGCGGAAGATGGCTCTGGAGGAAGCTCTGGAACAGGTCTGTGGTTGGGCAAAGCCAGGGCTGAGGCACCAGGAACTTCCCTGCTGTCTCCTCTGGCCTGGGCTAGGTCCTGAGTTAGGCTGCCAGCCTTGCTAATGGGCTGGGCTTGGTGAGACCTGGGGAGTGGGAAAGGGAAGGGAAGCTGTGAGAAGATGGCTTTGATTAGCATAGCAGCTAAAGGGGCTTGTGAGAATTGGAGCCTCCTGCCCTCTGCTCTGCCCTGCTGGGGCCACACCTGCAGTGCCGGGGCCAGGAAACTGCTGGGGAGAGCCCAGGGCAGGCTGCAGAGCTGCTGAAGGGCCTGGAGCAGCTCTGGGAGCAGCAGAGGCTGAGAACCCTGGGGCTGAGAGCCTGCACAAGAGCAGCCCCAGAGGGGACTTTAGCAAGAGTTGAAGGAGCTGTGGGGGGCAAGAGGCTGGGGCCAGGCTTTGCTCTGTGTTGGTGCCTAGGGACAGGCCAAGGGGCACACAGTGGAAGCCAGGAGGTGGCAGCTGAAGAGCAGGAGAAAGTTGTTTGGTGTGAGGGTGCTGGAGGGCTGGAGCAGGCTGCCCAGAGAGGTTGTGCAGTCTGCTTGTGTGGAGAGCTTCCAGCCCCAGCTGGGCACTGTGCTGCTGGGCAGCTGCTGGGGGTGCCCTGCTGGGGCAGGGCTTGGGCTGGGTGGGCTCCAGAGCTCCTTTCCCAGCACAGCACACTAGCTTGTGGGTGACTGTGCCCTGCTTTCATTCCAGCTGAATGCTATGGTGGTGGAAAAGAACAACAGTGTGAAAGTGCTGAAGGAAGAGGCTGAGAAGCTGGATGAGCTTTACCATCAGAAGCTGAAGGTAAAACTTCCTGGCTGAGGACAATTTGTCCTTCATTTGCTTTGTTTGCACTGCCCCAGGACATTTGGAGACCATTTGTGTTTGGACTTGAGACTTGCTCTGAATTCCCTGGAAGTAGCCTGCAGCAAGCTGGGGGTTGTCTGCTCCCAGGGAACAAGTGACAGAAGAGGGAATGGCCTCAAGCTGCCCCAGGGGAGATTTAGGCTAGACATGAGAATAAACTAATCCAGTGAAAGGGCTCTCAGAGCCTGGCACAGCTGCCCAGGGGCGTGGCTGATTCCCCATCCCCAGAGATGTTCCCAAGAGGCAGAGCTGTGATGCTGAGGCCCGTGGCTCAGCCCCAGCCTGGGCAGAGTTAGGCAATGGTTGGAGTGGGTGAGCTGGAAAGCCTTTGCCAAGCCAAGTGCTTCTGTGACCCTCTCCCATCCAGACTCCTGTTGTAAGCAGGACCCAGAGTCCTTGCCCTGCTGGCTGCAGACTTTTCCTGTTGTTCCAAACCCCCTGAGCTGTCCCTTTTGCTCCGCTGCTCTCCTGAGGTGAGCTCAGACACTGCTTGGTTACTGCTGGATGGCTCCAACAAGCTGTGGATGTGGAGCTCAGGGAGTCAGATCTCAGGTGGCAGCCAGGGGCCTGCAGCATGCCAGTGGTGTTGGAGGCTGCTGTCGGTGAGTGCCCACAGTAGACATTTAGCTGCTGGCAAAGTTTAGCTGGAGCTTGGTGTCCCCAGTGGCAGTGCCCTGGCAGAGGTGGTGACTCCCATCTCCTGCTCCTCTGGACATAGCGGACAAGTGGCTTTCTTGCCCAGCTCTTGGCACTCTGGGCTGGGTCAGTGACTGTGCAGCTCTCTTCCCTTTGGGGTTCAACTCAGCAGCCTTGAGATGCTTTAGAGGAACCGAGGGAAGGCTGGGCTGCAGGTGTCACCAGATCTCTACAGCTTCAGTTCTTGGGGCTGATGGGCTGGAGAACAGCAACTCCTCCTTGCTCCTGAACTAGGCAGGGTTGGGCTTTTCCTCCGGTGTCTGCAGGAGGCAGAAGAGGAGGAGCAGAAGTGGGCAGAGGAGCTGGAGCTGCTGGAGAAGCACAAAAGGCTGCTGGAGGGTGGCGTCAATGAGGGCCTGGATGAAGCCACCAAGGAGCTGCAGGACCTCCAGCGACAGTAAGGGCCTGAATCCAAGCTGCCTGGGCAGCTCAGCCAGGGCTCTGTGTGCCAGGGGTGAGGGAGGGCCAGCCCCAGTGCCCCTCTCCACCTCTCAGTGGCACTGCTGACAGATGTTTCTCCTCCACAATGAACCTTCAGCCAGCAGATGACTCTGCCCCAGTGGCAGCTCTGCTTGCCAGAGGGGCTTCGTGCCTAGAGTGAGAAAAGCAGCTTGTGTCTGAACACCTGAGCCTGCACTTTGCAGCCTGGGGCCTGCAGAGCCTGTCCCATGTCCCCAGCCCCCAAGGTCCTTTCTTGCTGACCCGCCAGCAAATGTGGTCCTCCTGGGCTGGGTACTCAAGGGCAAATCTGCCTCGGTCTAGGTCTTTGCTCACAGAACACCTCTGGTAAAGCCAGATCTTGATGGGGCTCTCTGTCTGTCTTTGCAGGTACCAAGTTCTTCTGCAAACCAGAACAGAGGAGAGCAGGAGAACTGGAGACAAGCTGGACCACCTTTTGGAAGTGGTTGCTACTCACGTGGTGTCCATAGAGGTGAGTGGGAGTTGGGCTCTTCTCTGGAGAGCTTGCAAGCCCAGCTGCTGTAGGTAGGGGTTGGCTGCTCCCTGAGCTCCAGCAGTGCCATCCTGCTCCGGGCAGATCGTGCAGGGGAGACCAGGACTGTTGTGATAAGCTTTCTGTGCCTCTCTAGAAATACCTGGATGAGCAGAGCACACAGACTGACAGAGCCTATGAGGAGCTCATGGCTGAAGACCTCTTGTCACCCTTGACCATGATCCTAGACAGCTACAAGAAAAAAGCTGAAGGGCTGAGTGCTGCAGGTGGCCTCAGCTAGTGAGATGATGCCATTGCTCTGGGGCTTGGTGCCCCTCATGTCTGACAGCCTGATGCTGGGCAGTGTCTCTCCCTGCCCCTGTCCTCTTTCACTTTACCTTTCCACACTCCCTTCTCTCTTCCAGCCTTACCCACTCTGTTCCTGCTCCTTAGGAGCTTTTTTAACCTAAAGCATCTCTCTCTGCTGGGGTGGAGCCAGTCCCCTACCTTAGTGGTGCTTTTTTTATAGGGGCTTGTGCCAGGGCTCTGTGCCCCGGGCTGCCTGCCAGCTCCTTGGCGCTGGAGCTGTGCCTCCTCTTATGCTTATTCCCAAGTCCTCGGTTGGACAGTTCCCTCCTGTGCTGCTCTGTCTTCCGCACAGACGCTAACTTGTGTGTTTTCATAGCCCAGACTCCTGCAGCACACAGCAGTGGGGTGCAGACCGCACCCTGACCGGGACGTTCCTAGGGCGGGAGCTCAGTGCTGACCTCGGCAGCAGCCGCTCCTGCCTTCCCTCGGGGGGGAGAGCAGAAGCAGCTCTAGCACTAGCAATGGAATAAAAAGTGTTCTTAGCCAGGGCCTGTGCCCTTTGCTGTGCATCTTTCCAGGCGGCCTCTCCCTTGCCGCTCTCCCCCTTTGTGTGGTCACTTCCATCTCCTTTCTACCCCTCCGTGGCTGGGGACTCCGCCACCTCGCCGGGGGGCTTGGGCAGGCCTTCACTGTCCTTAGAGCGAGGAAGTCTGTTCAGGGGCGGGCCCTGGAGGCTCTGCCTCCGCCGGCCGCGGCGAGGCGCCAGCTGCTCCCGCCGGGAGCGTGTGGAACAGCCCCACGGGCCGCTGGGAGGCAGCGGAGCTCCCGCGCCGCACCGGGCACAGCCGAGGTGCCGGCGGCGAGGGAGTGCGCTCGGCCCGGCCCGGGCGCGGCCGGGAGCGAGAAGCGGCCGCCGCGGGCCCCTCGCCCGCCGCTCTTCCCGAGCGCAGCGCCGGCCTCCGCTTCCCGCTCTCGCCCCGCCGCTTCCGGGCCGCCCCTGCCCGGCCCGGCCCCGGGGCGCGGCGCTGGGCGCGGAGCCGCCGGGCGGGGGAGCTCGCGGGCTGCCGCCGCCGCCATCGCCGCGGGACGGCTTCGCGTCTCCTTGGCTCCCCGACATGGCAGCGGACGCGGCGGCGGGAGGCAGCCGCGGAGGGCGCAGGTCGGCGCTGCTGACCCCCGGCGGTAGCGGGGACCGCACCGTGTTTCTCTTCGATCGGCGGCGGGAACAGGCGGACCGTGAGGAGAAAGTGCTGAGCTACGGCACGAACAACTACCGTGCCTTCCGCAGCGCCGTCTGCCAGGTACCGGGGGGCCGGGGAGCGCTGGCAGCCGGGAGCGGGCGGTGCCCAACGGGCTCGGCTCTTCGTCCGCCCGGTTCCGTGAGGCAGCGGCCGCCGCTTGCCGCCGCTTGCCGCCGAGCCCCACGTGCGAGGGGAGGCGCGAGGGGGCCGGTCCCGGCGGCCCTGCGGCCTCCTCCATCCTCCTCCCGCCAAGCCTGGTTCCCCGCCTCAGGCCGTGTCTCCCCGGGGCAGCTGCTGCCTGGGCCTCGGGAGGAGGCCGCGCTGGCCTCTTCCCGCTGGGTACCGGACCTGCCGCGGCGCTGAGAACGGCCGGAGCAGCCCCTGGTGGCGGGCGGAAGGGGAGCAGCAGGCCCGGCAGCTCCCCGCGGTGCGCCCCGGGCTGAGAGCAGAGCGGCCCCGGTGCCGGGCCAGGAGGGAGCAGCGGGCCCGGCAGCTCCCCGCGGTGCGCCCCGGGCTGAGAGCAGAGCGGCCCCGGTGCCGGGCCAGGAGGGAGCAGCGGGCCCGGCAGCTCCCCGCCGTGCGCCCCGGGCTGAGAGCAGAGCGGCCCCGGTGCCGGGCCAGGAGGGAGCAGCGGGCCCGGCAGCTCCCCGCCGTGCGCCCCGTACTCCCGGCTCGGCTCAGCAGCTCCCGCGGGAGGCGAACGGGCCGCGGCTCCGTCCCGGGGCCGCGCTCGGCGGGCGGAGCGGGGCTGTGCTGTCTGCGGCACGGCACCGGCAGGGCAGCGGCAGCCGTGCAGCTGCTGCGGAGCCGCTTCCCCGTGGCTGGGGGCGCCGTTGGCACCGCGCGTCCTTGCCCCTGCGCTTGTCGGGCTGGAGCCCGTGTCGGGTCCCCACGCAGTTCCTGCGGCTGTAGGCAGCAGCTGCTGCCGAACGCTTGGGTCGTTGGCAGTCTTCTGCCGAGTCGCTCCTGCGGAGCTTTTCCCTTGGATGTTAATCTAATGGAAGAGATGCCCCAGGGGGGCCGCCGCTGGAGCTCTACCTCTGTCCTTGCGCAGCATCTCTTAGAGGCTGCTCCCGTGCGGCCCTAAGGAGAGGCGCATCCGGCTTCTGCGGGAACCCCAGCGCAGCTTTGGTGCTGCTGGCTGACAGCTCTTTACCTGCTGTGGAATCGTTTTGCTTGGACCTTTGCGGTCAGAGTGCAGCTCTGCCGAGCCCAGCGCCAAGCCAGGGAGGCACAGCTGCACCGGCAGTAGCTGAGTTCCGGGTCTCGGCCGCTCCAGCGCTGCGCTTTCTGACCCTGCGCCACGGCAGCTGATGCTCTGCTCCTCCCTGCTGCTGCCGTCTACCCCACGGGGCCCCTGCAGCTGGCTGCTGGCTCCATGTACCCTACGGAGCCCCTGCAGCTGGCTGCTCTGCTGTGGCTCCCCTCACTTCTCTTCCTTCCCTAGCCAGCGGGAGGTGGTCTGGTGGCTCTGCTGTGACACAGCAGGGGCATGACCCAGGGCTGCTCCAGCAGTGAGTGTGCTGGTGCTGCTGGCTGCCTGCAGCTGGCTTGGGAAGTACCTGGGGCCGTCAGCTGGGAGCTGGGCACTGAGTCAGCCCCTAGACCTGTGGTGTCCTGGTTGGTGTCACCTGCTCTCTAGGGCCCCACCTCTGGGTTTCTGCTGTGTCTTGATGCTGCTTAATAGGTCCTCTGCACATGCACCTCTTGGAGCAGGTCCAGAGGAGGCCACCACAGTGATCTAGGGGTGGTCTTCTTGAGGCCGCTCAGAAAACTGAGGACAGACTTTTTCTCAGGGCTGTTGCAACAGGCCAAGGGGTGATGGTTTGGACTCAAAGAGGGAGACTCAGTGGAGAGAAGGGAGAAACGTTTGACACTGAGGGTGGGGAGAGCCTGGCCCATGCTGCCCAGGGAGCTGCCCCATGGCTGGCACCAGAGCAGGTGTCTGGGGCTGTGAGCAGCCTGCTCTGGCTGGGGATTGGAGCTGCCTGCAGGGGCTTGGACCGGATGAGCCTGAGAGGTGCCTTCCCAGGACCGCAGGTGTCCTTGCCAGAGTTGTCAGTGTTCAGCTGCTTCAGCTGAGGTCCTCCTGAAGAGGTTGGTGTTGGCTCTGAAGCTCCTGGCTCTGGAAGGTGACAGTAGCTCGCCTGTCCCTCCAGGGTGGCTGAGCAAAGGCTCCAGGTGGCTCCTGGAGGCAGGCTGCGGGGGCTGGCCCGGGACGGTCAGCTCGGCTGGGCGCTGTCACCCAGGCCTCAGGTGGCTTTTGTTCTGCTTCCCTGTGGCTGGGTACGTTGTTTGGCAAGGGGCAGAGAACAGCGGCACGGAGACACCTGGGTGGAGCAGTTGGAGCCTGAGCCATCGCTGCTCCAGCAGCGGTCCCTGCCTGCCCTTCTGCAGCGGTGGGCGCTGCCAGCTGTGGAACGCAGCCATCGGGCACTGCTGTAGCCTTCTCATTGGGCAGCAGGGAGGGGTTGGCTGCCTCAGCACAGGCTGCTCTGGGCCCGGGGCTGCTCTGCTCCGTAGATGCCAGGCAGGGCATGGAGCAGCCTACCTTTGCCACCTTCCTGCCCCGGGGGTGTGCCCCGGGGTGCGTCACTTACGGCTTTTGCTGACTTCTTCTCCGATGCCCACACTTCTGCCGCGGGCAGCTCTTGTCCTCAGGTCGCTTTAGCTGCCGCATTGGCACGTGGTGATGCCAGGTGAGGAGTCCTGCCCTCCTGAGGAGGTGTCTTGTCTTGTCTTTTCTCCTAGGCCGTGGCTTAGTTTGCAGCTTGTGCCTGCTTCCCCCTAGAAGAAGACCTTTCTGCCTGGCTGCTGCAGCACAGCTGCTGCCAGCGTGCTGCCCCGGGATGGTGCTGGCACGCCCCTGAGCACAGCCACTCTGCTGGCTGCTCCCAGGCTGGGCTGACCTCAACAGCTTGACTGTGGCTGTCCACCTGGACAGGCTGCAGCAGAACAGCCAACAGGCCTGCGGTGTGCACCTGCTGAGGGCAAGGACCGTGTGCACCTTCAGCACTTAGCTGAGGCTGAGCGAGACCTGAACCTGCTGTCAGGTCAGCCCAAGGCACCGTCATGTCCTCTGCTTGAGAGGGGCTTGGTCAGCAGAGGCATCAGACCAGTGCCTAAATGCACAGTAGCTGTTGAAGGAAGTCATCCATGAGGTTAACTTTCACTCAGGGGTGATCTCCTTCTCTTCCTGGAGACCACATCCACGTGATGGGACAGCTGCAGACTGCTGCCTGGCGCTGGCTGCTGTGGCGTGTGGGGCACCGCAGTGACAACTCTACTGGCACAGACACCAGGAAGAGCTTATCTGCAGTCAGGGCTGCCAGCCTTGGCCCAGCAGCTTATCTCCTAGGGGCAGCCTTTTGGAGGGGGACGGGATGGACCTGCTGCCATGAGACGCAGCAGTGCTGGGCTTGCCTGAGCAGCTCTGGAGCTCGTGGAATGGGGGCAAGGACTGGGAGGAGGCTGCCCCTGCCAGCTTCTGACTTCTGGTTGCCCTGAAGGCAACCCTGGACCCTTCCTAGGGCTTGGAGAGCAGGAGAGTTTCTGGGAGGTAGGGAAGGTAGAGAAGCTCCAGTGGTAGCTGGAGAGCAAAGGCTGTGCCAGCTGGGAGCCTCCAGGAAGGGCTTTGCCTGCCACTTTTGGAGTGATTTTTCTTTCTCTGAACAGTTTATGTTTGGGTTCCTCCTGCACAGGTTTGCCACATGGAAGCTGGTGTGATGGGAGAGGTCCAGGTGGGGTGCTCTGAGTCAGAAAAAAAGCAAGAGCTGCTCCAGACATCCACCTCTTGGTGGCATCTCCACTGGGTTCACTTGCACCAAGTGCCATGAGCAGCTTGGCAGTTGTGCTGGGCCAGGAGGGCAGTTGTGCTGATGGGCATGGTCACAGCTGGGGAGGAGGGTGCTAAAAGCTGCCTGCTGGGGAGACCTTCAGCAGTGTTGTAAAGATGAGACTCTGGGAGCTAGGGAAGGAGAGGTCTGGGGAATGGTGAGGACAAGCTGGCCCAAGAGCTTCGGAGAGGAGTCCAGCTGGAAGGGCAGAAACCACCTGTGGAGTGGTGGCACAGGCCTGGAGGGATTAGGGGAGACTAGAGCTGGCTGGGGCTCGGGTCTCAAAGACCCAGAGAGGCAGACAGTGGCTGCCTGCAGAAAGGTGAGTGTGGGACTCGCGGGAGCAGCAGGACAAGGTTCAGAGCTGCAGGAACAGCTGCCGAGGCTGCAGAGCCGAGGCTTGGATGTGTACCCAGCCGCCAGGAGGCTTTGCCTTGATGTCTGAGTGCAGCTACACCTGGGGCACCCTCTGCAGCAATGGGCAGGCAGGGGCCTGCTGCCTAGCCCTCAGGTGGTTCCCCAGAGGGTGGCTCTGGACACTCCTGCTGCTCACTGGAACAGATGGGAAGCAGCTGGAAAACCAAAGGGCTCTGGCCAGGCGAGAAAGGAGAAGTTTCTTAGGTTCCACAGAGTGAGCTGCCTTGGAAAGGGCCTCTGGAGGGCACAGAGGACCTTCCAAGCCAAGCCCTGCTGTCCAGCCTCCTTGCCAGGAGCTCTCTGGAGTGCTCCACTGACTGGATGACCTCTGCCTTTTCCAGACCTTTGGCATAGCTGATGAGGAAGCCTTTGTTATCACCACCACCAACAGGAAGGAAATTACAGAAGACAACTTCAGTGAGTATGAGAGGAGCTTCTCAGTGCTCAGCAAGGGCTGAAGCACCTGAGGGGGGCAATAGAGTGGGGCCAGGCTCTGCTCAGTGGTGCCCAGGGACAGGGCAAGGGGCACACAGTGGAAGCCGGGAGGTGGCAGCTGAAGAGCAGGAGAAAGTTGTTTGGTGTGAGGGTGCTGGAGGGCTGGAGCAGGCTGCCCAGAGAGGTTGTGCAGTCTGCTTGTGTGGAGAGCTTCCAGCCCCAGCTGGGCACTGTGCTGCTGGGCAGCTGCTGTGGGTGCCCTGCTGGGGCAGGGCTTGGGCTGGGTGGACTCCAGAGGTCCCTTCCAGCCACACTATGCTGAGATTCTGGGATGTTGGATAGGCAGATGCAGACAGCTGTTTGAGCTTCTACCCGTGAGGCCCCCAGGCTGCCTGCTGGTGCTGTGTGACAGCAGTGGCTGACAAACCATTTGGCACTGCACCAGTAGTGGGGCAAAGCTGCTTCCAGGAGGTACTGGGCATCTGCTCCTCCTGGTGACCTGAGACAGGGGCAGCGTTTAGCCTCCTGTCCCAGGCTCTGCAACGGACAGGAGGAATTGGTGGGTTACAGGGCATGGCAGATGAGTGAGTGCCTGGCAACTGGCTGAGTGCAGCCCGAGTGAGTGCCTAGCAGCTGGCTGCCTGCATCCTGAGTGAGTGCCTGGCAGCTGGCTGCCTGCATCCCGAGTGAGTGCCTGGCAGCTGGCTGCCTGCATCCCGAGTGAGTGCCTGGCAGCTGGCTGCCTGCATCCCGAGTGAGTGCCTGGCAGCTGGCTGAGTGCAGCCCGAGTGAGTGCCTGGCAGCTGGCTGAGTGCAGCCCGAGTGAGTGCCTGGCAGCTGGCTGAGTGCAGCCCGAGTGAGTGCCTGGCAGCTGGCTGCCTGCATCCCGAGTGAGTGCCTGGCAGCTGGCTGAGTGCAGCCCGAGTGAGTGCCTGGCAGCTGGCTGAGTGCAGCCCGAGTGAGTGCCTGGCAGCTGGCTGCCTGCATCCCGAGTGAGTGCCTGGCAGCTGGCTGCCTGCATCCCGAGTGAGTGCCTGGCAGCTGGCTGAGTGCAGCCCGAGTGAGTGCCTGGCAGCTGGCTGCCTGCATCCCGAGTGAGTGCCTGGCAGCTGGCTGAGTGCAGCCCGAGTGAGTGCCTGGCAGCTGGCTGAGTGCATCCCGAGTGAGTGCCTGGCAGCTGGCTGAGTGCAGCCCGAGTGAGTGCTGCTGCTGAGTGCCCAGGTCCGGCCCTGTGGGCCTGGCCGCAGCCGTGCCCAGCGCCCCCTGGTGCTGTCGCCACAGGTGAGGTGGTGCAGGATGGGCTGACGCTGTACCTGCTGCAGAGCGTGGACCAGATGCTGCTGTCGGCCACCAAGGAGCGCATCGACTTCCTGCCGCACTACGACACGCTGGTGAAGAGTGGCATGTACGAGTACTATGCCAGCGAGGGGCACAACCCCCTGCGTGAGTACTGCCAGTGCCCGCTGCCCCGCGCTGCTGCTTGCCAGGGGCTGCGCTGCCACACCTCAGCTGTGGCCCTGCAGTGCCTGAGGGCTGCAGCAGAGCTGGGGAAGGGCTGCTGGGGTGACGACTGCTTTGAGCTGGGAGAGGACAGGTTGAGACTGCAGAGGAGGGAGAAATTCTTACAATGAGGGTGGGGGGAACCTGGCACAGGCTGCCTAGGGAGGCTGTGGATGAGGCCTGGAGTAAGCTGTGCTGGTGGGAGGTGTCCCTGCTCGTAGCAGGGGTTGGCACTGGATGGGCTTTACAGGGCCTTCCAGCCTGGCCCATCCCCTGACTCCAAAGATCAATTAACTGCTCTCTGTGCAAGTTGTCCTTCAAAGAGGGCTCCAAATGGTCCAGGTCTACAGAGGAGCCTCCTTGGGTGCTTCTCCAGCTGGAGCCTCACCAGAGCAGAGGGCAGGAGAACCTCTCTTGCCCTGCTGGCCACTCTTTCCTGCCCCTCAGCACACCTTTGGCCTTCTTGCCCATCAGGGTGCAGTGCTGGCCCCTGGGGACCTTGTTGTCCCCCAGCACTCCCAGGTCCTTCCCCCTCAGCTGTGCTGCTGTGCTTGCAGAAGTCAGTTCTTGACACACCGTAGTGTTCCCCAGGGTGTCACACACTTGTCCCCAGGCACGGCCATGTCTGCTGCAGTGAGCAGCCAGCTGCAAGCCCTGAGGGGCAGTGCCCACCAGAGGTGAAGCCTCTGCAGAGCAGGTTTGGTTCTGGTGGCTCTGGCAGTGCCTCTCGGTGCCTAGGCAGTGTCCCCCTGCCGGCTGAGCAGCAGCTGCTGAGTGCCTGGGTGAGGAGAAGACTTTGCCAGAGCTGTTGTCCTTCTCTCCCTGCAGCCTTTGCCCTGGCAGAGCTGATTGACAACTCCCTGTCGGCCACCTCCCACAACACCGGCATCAGGAGCATCCAGATCAAGCTGGTGAGGGGAAGCTGCCTGCTGGCTCCTGGGGCCTGGGGGTTGCTGTGTTTGGTGCTCCTTGTTTTCTCCTCTTCTGCCCCCGCAGCTCTTCGATGAGTCCCAAGGGAAGCCAGCGGTGGCTGTGATGGACAATGGCAGGGGGATGACCTCTAAGCAGCTCAACAATTGGGCCGTGTACAGACTGTCCAAGTTCACCAGGCAGGGGGACTTTGAGAGGTCAGAGTGAGCACTGAACAGCTCTTCTGGTGGCAGCTGGGGACTGTCACTGTGAGGCAGCTGCTGCAGCCCTTTGTCAGGACCTGTCAGGCCCTGAGCCTCTGGAGGCATCTTTATAGGCAGGCAGCAGAGAAGCACTAAAGGTCTCTGCTGGGCTGTTCTGTTCTGGGCCTGTCTGAGCTGCCTACAGACAGCTGGGGGCTGGCTCTGTCCTGCAGAGGGCTTGAGAAAGACCAACTGCAGGGTCTTGCAGCTGGGTCAGACTAGCCCAAATCCAGGCTGGGGCAGAGTGGGTTGGGAGCAGCTCTGAAGAAAGAGCCTTGGGGCTGTTGGGTGCTGAGCAGCTCCCCAGCAGCCAGCAGTGCCCTCCTGCAGCCCAGCAGGCAGCTGTGTGCTGGCTGCAGCCAGAGGAGGGTGGGCAGAGGGCAGGAGAGGGCATTGTGCCCCTTGGCTCTGCTCAGACCTCACCTCCAGTCCTGCCCCCAGCTCTGCTGTCCCCAGCAGGAGGAGGGCACAGAGCTGCTGGAGAGAGCCCACAGGAGGCCACAAAGATGCTGCCAGGGCTGGAGCAGCTCTGCTGTGAGCACAGGCTGAGGGAGCTGGGGGGGTGCAGCCTGCAGAGGAGGAGAAGGCTCCAGGGGCACCTCAGAGCTGCTGCCAGGGCCTGAAGGGAGCCTGCAGGAAGGCTGCAGAGGGACTTGTGCTGAGGGGGCCTGAGCCAGGCCAAAGGCAATGGTTTGGAGCTGAGGCAGAGCAGGCTGAGAGTGGAGCTGAGGCAGAAGTTGTTGAGTGTGAGGGTGGTGAGAGCCTGGCACAGGCTGCCCAGGGAGGCTGTGGCTGCCTCCTGCCTGGGGGTGCTGCAGGCCAGGCTGGGTGAGGCCTGAGCAGCTGAGTGTAGCTGAGAGGTGTCCCTGGGCATGGCAGGAGGCTGGAGCAGGGCTCTGAGGTCCCTACCAGTTTGAGCCACTCTGGGATCCTGTGGTGGATTTTGCACCACGTGGAGGAGTTGTCGGCAGCTGCAGCTCAGGCTGTGCTGCTCGGAGCTGCCTCTCCCGGGAGCTCACCCGCGCCTGTCCCCGCAGCGACCACTCCGGCTACGTCCGCCCGGTGCCAGTGCCGCGCAGCCTCAACAGCGACATCTCCTACTTTGGGGTCGGGGGCAAGCAGGCAGTGTTCTTCGTGGGGCAGTCTGCCAGGGTGAGTCAACCTCAGCCTTCCTGGAAAGCATCCTCGCATCATCTGTAAGGGCCAGCAGGGCACTCGCAGAGCTGCCAGTGGGCAGCAGGGAGGGCTGCCAGGCTCCGGCACTGTCCCGGGCCCACCTGGGGTGTCTGCCATAGCAAACATTCCACCAGCAGCAAGCCTTGCCCCGCGGCATGGGCACAGGCGCCGCCACTTTGCCCAGTGATGCTCCAAGTGCCAGGGCACTTAGGCTTATGCAGTGTTTGAGGCTGGACCTTTGGGATCGTCAAGTCCATCCACTCAGCCCTGCCCCTCTTGGGCACCTGCACGGCCTGGGAGGCTTCTGCCTCCTCGCCCAGCACTGGTTCCTGGCAGCTGCTTAGGAGAGGAGGGGCTGTGAGTGTGGGCAACACCTGCCCTTGTGCTGCAAGACAGCTGGGTTCTGACCCAGCAGGGCCACCCTCTGCCTTCATGGCTGCTGGCAGCTGCCAAGGCTGAGCTTGGCATACTTACTGCACCCAGCAGTGGGGAGCCCATGTCGCCTGGTGATTGTCAGCCATCAGGTGTCTCCAGAGTTAACCAGAGAGCTGGGAGCTGCCCCGTGGCTAGCACCAGAGCAGGTCAGGCTGTCTGGGGCTGTGAGCAGCCTGCTGTGGCTGGAGATGTCCCTGTTGCCTGCTGGGGCTTGGACGGGATGAGCCTGAGAGGTCCTTGCCCAGCCCAAGCAAGCTGTGAGTCTGTGCTTGTCCATCTGGCTCATTTTAAACCTGGTGTGGCTGGTGCCCACCCTGTCTTTGGCACAAGCAGATGATCAGCAAGCCTGCAGACTCTCAAGATGTTCACGAGCTTGTCCTGTCCAAAGAGGACTTTGAGAAGAAGGAGAAGAACAGAGAATCGATCTACAGCGGCTACATCCGAAACAGGAAGGTAAGAGGCTCCAGGCTCAGCTGCCGCGGGAGAGCCTCCCCCAGCTGGGCAGCGTTTCTCTGCGCAGCCTCCTTGGAGGACTTGGCTTGTCCCTCAGGCTGTCCCTCAGGCGTTCAGCACGTGTCTTACTGAGCCGTTTGTACCCGGAGTGTAGAAAGATGCTGGTGCCCCAGCAGGAGGAGGACGTGGCAGTGCTGGAGCAGCTCCCAGAGCCAGCTGCCACTCCTGCTCCTCTTGCCTGTCTCTGCAGCCCTCTGACTCCTCTCACATCACGAGTGATGACGAAAAGTTTCTCCATAACCTGATCCTAGAGGAGAGGGGCAAAGAGAGCTTCACAGCCGTTGTCATCACAGGGGTCCAGCCTGACCACATGCAGTACCTGAAGAACTACTTCCACCTCTGGACACGGCAGCTGGCGTGAGTTGGGGGTGGGATGTGAATTGCAGCTAGCATGAGCAATTAACCCCTTTTTGTCCCCCCACTGCAGCCAGCAGGAACATCCCCAGCTAGGGCAGGTTGCTCAGGCCTGAGCCTGAGGGCAGAACTCTTTGCTCTTTGCAGCTCTCTGACAGGAAAGTGAAGCCAGGTGGGGTTGGGCTCTGCTCGCAAGGCGCAAGAGGCAGGACAAGAGCAAGTGGCCTCAAGTTGCCCCAGAGGAGGTTTAGGTTGGACATGAGAATAAACTTCCTCCCTGAAAGGGTTCCCAAGCCTGTCCCAGGCTGCCCAGTTTGGTGGCTGAATGCCCACCTCTGGAGCTGTTCCCAGAAGGCAGAGCTGTGGTGCTGAGGGCCGTGGCTCAGCCCCAGCATGGGTGGAGGTGCAGAATGGTTGAAGTGGGTGAGCTGGAAGGGCTTTGCCAACCCAACCCGCTGTGTGCCTGCAGGGGACTCCTCTCTCCCTGACTGCAGCAGTCCCTGTGCTGTGCAGCAGAGTGGCAGCCATGCAGTGCCGTGAGGCCAGGGGCTGCCGCAGGTCCTCTCTGAGGTGTGCTCCTTCCCCTGCAGCCACATCTACCACTACTACATCCACGGGCCCAAGGGCAACGAGAGCAGCGCTGCCGCCAAGGACTGCAGCCCCTTCAACAACATCGACATTCAGGTGAGTCAGCCCAGGCTGCTTCCCCTGCGCCCTGCAGCCTGGGCTGTGCCCTCCAGCAGCACCCCGCAAGCTGCCTCTGGCGCTGGAGCGCTGGCACCGCTGGTTCCAGCAGCAGTGCTCCTGCGGCCGCGGCTGGGGCTGAGGGAGTCACCCGCTGGTCTGCCCTCTCAGATCGCCATGTTTGAGAAGGGCAAGGTGCCCAAGCTGGTGAACCTGCGGGAGATCAGGGACGACATGCAGACCCTCTACATAAGCACCGCCGCCGACAGCTTCGAGTTCAAGGCGCTGGTGGAGGGGGAGGGCATCGTGGAGGGCATCATCCGCTACCACCCCTTCCTCTACGACAGGGAGACTTACCCTGATGATCCCTGCTTCCCGTCCAGTGAGTGACAGCTGCCCTGCCTGCCAGGCGGGCACAGAGGGGGTTGACTTGGACGGGACCCTGGAGACCATCCAGTTTAATTCTCTGCCTGGGGCAGGGACACATCCCAGACTGCTCCAGACCTGGTCTGGAGTCTTGCTGCCTCCTTCTTTGCTGCTCAGCTTTAATGACAGAGAAACCAGAACTGGTTTAATGGAGGCAGACCGTGAGGAGAAACCTCTGGGGTGAGGGTGCTGGAGGCTGCCCAGAGAGGTTGTGCAGTCTCCTTGTGTGGAGAGCTTCCAGCCCCAGCTGGGCACTGTGCTGCTGGGCAGATGCTGTGGGTGCCCTGCTGGAGCAGGGCTTGGGCTGGGCGAGCTCCAGAGATCCCTTCCCACCATGCTGGGGTTCTGTGTGAGTCAGGAGCAGTGACCCTGAGATTGGGATTTGCAGCTCTGCTCAGTTTGATCACAGTTGTCACTCCCTGTGGGAAACGTTTCCCTGGTGCTTCTGCTTGGTTCTTCCTCAGCAGCAAACCCAAACTCCAGCCTTGTAGAACTCGGCATGGTCACAGCTGTCCTGACTGCACCAGCAGAGACAATCCTCAGTTTAGGCTGCTCTGGGTTTCTTGTTCTGCCTCTCGAAGCAGAGTTTTGATGAAGACTTCTCTTTTTAATCAAGAGCCAGTGGAGGAGGATAGCGATGAGGAGTGCTTCATCGTGCAGAAGGCAGCCCGAGGGAAGAGGCCCATCTTTGAGTGCTTCTGGAACGGAAGGCTAATCCCCTACACCTCTGTAGACGAGTGAGTGGGCATCTCGTTCCTCCAGCACGGCCCAGCCTGCTGCTGCCCTGGGCAGAGCTGAGGCTGCCCTCCGCTCCCCTTGCAGCTTCGAGTGGTGTGCCCCGCCCAAGAAGAGAGGCCTGACGCCCATCGAGTGCTACAACAGGATCTCAGGAGCCCTCTTCACCAACGACAAGTTCCAGGTCAGCACCAACAAGCTGACCTTCATGGACCTGGAGCTGAAGCTGAAGGACAAGAACACTCTGTTCACCAGGATCTTCAACGGCCAGGTGAGCTCCGGGCTCCGCTCGCTGCTGCTCGCCAGCCCTGCTGCCTCGGACAGAGACGCCTGGCACTTGGCCCTGGCACTCTGATTGCCTGCTGGCTGAGGGGACTTCTCCTGGGGCAGTGCTGCAGCTCTGGGGAGCAGACAGCTCTCTGGGCTTGAAATCTGGCAGAGCAGCTTCAGCACTTTCTGTTCTCAGACAGTAACTGCTGGAGAGCAGCACAGAGGAGAGGGGCTGGGGGCAGCAAGGTCGACAGGAGCCAGCAGTGTGCCCTCCTGGCCAAGAAGGCCAGAGGTGCCTGGGGGGCATCAACAGGAGCGTTCTCCTGCCCTCTGCTCTGCCCTGCTGAGGCCACAGCTGCAGTGCTGGGGCCAGTGCTGGCTGCCCAGTGCCAGGGCCAGGGAAGTTCTGCAGAGAGCCCAGAGCAGGCTGCAGAGCTGCTGAGGGCTTGAAGCAGCTCTGGGAGCAGCAGAGGCTGAGAGCCCTGGGGCTGAGAGCTTGCACAGGAGCAGCCCCAGAGGGGACCTCAGCAATGCTCAGACAGAGCTGAAGCGCCTGTGGGGAGCAAGAGGCTGGGGCCAGGCTCTGCTCACTGGTGCCCAGGGACAGGCCAAGGGGCACACAGTGGAAGCCAGGAGGAGAAAGTTGTTTGGTGTGAGGGTGCTGGAGGGCTGGAGCAGGCTGCCCAGAGAGGTTGTGCAGTCTGCTTGTGTGGAGAGCTTCCAGTCCCAGCTGGGCACTGTGCTGCTGGGCAGCTGCTGGGGGTGCCCTGCTGGAGCAGGGCTGGGCTGGGTGAGCTCCATAGCTGCCTTCCCACCACAGCCTGCTGGGGTCCTGTGGGAGCTTTGTTTAGTCGTGTCACAGTGTGTGTGGAAAACGTTCCCTGTGGAGGGCCTCGAGTGCTGGGGAAAAGGTTTCCTCTGGCCATGAGCCTGACCCTGGTGCTGGGGCTGTGCCCGGCACTGGAGCTGGGGGCATGCCTGTCGTTGGAGCCGGTGCTGGGGCCGTGCCCGGCACTGGAGCTGGGGGCATGCCTGTCGTTGGAGCCGGTGCTGGGGCCGTGCCCGGCACTGGAGCTGGGGGCATGCCTGTCGTGGGAGCTGGTGCTGGGGCTGTGCCCAGCACTGGAGCTGGGGGCATGCCTGTCGTGGGAGCTGGTGCTGGGGCTGTGCCCGGCGCTGGAGCTGGGGGCATACCTGTCGTTGGAGCTGGTGCTGGGGCTGTGCCCGGCGCTGGAGCTGGGGGCATGCCTGCCGTGGGAGCTGGTGCTGGGGCTGTGCCCGGCGCTGGAGCTGGGGGCATGCCTGCCGTGGGAGCTGGTGCTGGGGCCGTGCCCGGCGCTGGAGCTGGGGGCATGCCTGCCGTGGGAGCTGGCGCTGGGGCCGTGCCCGGCGCTGTGTCAGCTGCCCTGTGCCCCCAGGAGCAGCGCATGAAGATCGACAGGGAGTTTGCCCTGTGGCTGAAGGACTGCCACGAGAAGTACGACAAGCAGATCAAGTTCACCATCTTCAAGGGCGTCACCCCCCGCACGGATCTGCCCTCCAAGAGGATGCAGAGCCCCTGGACAGTCTACGGGGCCATAGAGTGGGACGGCAGAACCTTCAGGAGTGGGCAGCTGGTGAGTTAGCTCAGAGCTCTGCCCCAGCCTGCACCCTGCCAGCAGCGGGCACGGAGCCTGGCTGCAGGGCTGTGCCCATGGGTCCTTGTCTCCTCCTCGCAGGTGAAGACGGTGAAGACTCTGCCAATATTCTATGGGACCATTGAGAAATTCTTCCTCTATGGCCACCACGATGGGGACATTTTTGCCACTGGAGGAGAGGTTCAGATTGCTTTGGTAAGGGAGGAGTGCCTGGGTGGGGCTTAGGCAGCCCTGGGCCAGGCTGGCTTCAGCAGCAATTTCACAGCTGCCAGGGGGTGGGTGAGGTGCTCCAAGCTGCTGGGGGTGCCCTGCTTCAGCAGGGGCTTGAGCTGGATGAGCTCCGGAGGTCCCTTCCCACCCCAGCATGCTGGCACTGGGGAATTTCAGCAGGCCTTGGACATGCCTGCTGGAGAAGCCAGGCAGTGTTTGTTAGCACTTGGCCTTGTGTCAAGGCCTGCCTGCCTGGGCCTCTGGCACAGGGAGGTTTCTGCTCTGCCTTCAGCAGGCTGCTGGTAACTGGCCTCTGTTTCTGCTGTCTTCAGGAGCCTCAGGCCTTGTATGCCGAGATGAAGACCATCCCCATCTCCAAACTGGACAGGACCGTGTGTGACAGTGTCATTAAGAAGTACATCGAGGATGAGATGGCAAGGTCAGCTCGGCTGCACTGCCTGCGGAGGCACTGCGGTGCCGCCCAGGAGCCGCCGCGGAGCTCCCTCCCTGCTGGGGCAGCAGCAGCTGCTTCAGGAGCCAGAGGCTGCTCGCAGACGGCCTCGCTGTGTCTCAGTGCAGCTCAGCTGCCCTGGCTTTCAGCTCCCGGCCAACTGCTGGCTCGTTCTTTTCCCCAGGCTCCCTGACAAGCTGTCAGTGACGTGGCCTGAAGGAGATGAGCTGTTGCCAAACGACACCAGATTTGCTGGCACACCGATAGGTACCTTGGCTTTGCTCCCCACTGCCACAGGGCAGCATTTATAGGGTCTCTTGTCTAGGAGAGAAGCCCCCAGCAGTCTCCAGTCTCTCCTAGTCCACAGCCCGTTCTGAGCCTGTCCTTTCTCCTCTCAAACACAGGAGCACTGAGGATAGAAATCCTCAACAAGAAAGGAGAAGCAATGCAAAAGCTCCCGGGGACGAGCCATGGAGGGTCAAAGAAACTTCTTGTGGAGCTGAAGGTTATCTTACACTGTGAGTATCTTAGGGGTAAAGGAGTCCTACAGTGGCTCAGCTGGGAAGGGACCTCGGAGCTCAGCTACTCCAGACGCCCTGCATGCCCAGGGACGCCTCTCAACTAGTATCAACTGCAGCTCTGAGGTGGCCCTGGAGCCTTCTCCTCTGCAGGCTGCACCCCGCCAGCTCCCTCAGCCTGTGCTCACAGTAGAGCTTCTCCAGCCTATGGATTCCATATTTCCTCATGCACATCCTCGTTAGAGTTTGGTAGATGAGCAGACCTTTGGATTTTCAGGGCAGTGTCCCATCTGAGCACATAGTGCTCCAAAGCCATGTCTGATGACCTGGCAGCTGCTGCACTGCCACACCTTTTGTGTCTGAATGCTGTGCTCTGCCCCTCTGCTGAGACCTCACCTGGAGCACTGCCTCCAGCTCCAGAGCCCTCAGCACAGTCAGGGACCTGAGGGAGCAGGGCCAGAGGAGGCCACAGCAGTGGTGGGGGGGCTGGAAGGGCTCTGCTGTGAGGCCAGGCTGGCAGAGCTGGGACTGTGCAGCCTGCAGAGGAGAAGACTCCAGTGACACCTGCTGGTGGTCTTGCAGTGCTAAGGAGACCTCTGCGAAGCCTGAGGACAGACTTCTTCTCTGGACCTGCTGTGACAGGGCCAGGGGTGATGGTTTGGACTCAAGAGGGAGATGGAGAGTGAAGAGGAGGGAGAAATGTTTGATGCTGAGGGTGGGGAGAGTCTGGCCCAGGCTGCCCAGAGGTGGGTTCAGGAAAATGCAGCTTAAGGGATCTGCTCAGAGCTCTGTGGGGCACTTGGGGTTGCCGTGGGTCAGACGCCGAGGGAAGCTCAGTGGAAGGGTTTTGGCTTCGTGTTAGCTGTAGGACTTGAGGTGGTGTTTTAATGGCTTGGGGCCTGTGCCCTGCAGTCAGCTGCAGCCTTTTAGCGGTGCTCCTGTTTCAGCTGGTTCCTTGTGGTCATTTGTCACACTGAGCAGGGAAGCTGTCACCAAGGGGCTGAGCACATCCAGCTTGCCAGAGCTGCTGGGGTGTCTGAGACTGGGAACCGCCATTGGGAGTGGGATTAGGTGTGGAGTTCATCTCCTGGCAGTGACCTGTGTCGTTGACTGGAGGGTGGCTGTAGCAGAGTGACTAATGGTAGTAAAACTCAAGGACTGTGGCTGAAAACCTGCCCCCTTGCTTGTTTTGCAGCACCCACTGGCAACAAAGAAATCATCTCCCACATCAGCCAGCACGGGGGCAAGTGGCCCTACTGGTTTAAAAAAATGGGTATGTGCCAGGGCAGTCTTGGCTCTTCGTGGAGCTTCTGCTCCTCCCTGCCCTCTGACTGCCTTTGCATTTGTGTCCAGAGAACCTGCAGAAGTTGGGCAACTACACCCTGAAGCTGCAGGTGGTGCTGAACGAGAGCAACGCCGACACCTACGCGGGCAGGCCGCTGCCCTCCAAAGTCTTCAGGTTCACCATTATAGGTAAGAACCAGGCACGAGTTGCTGTCCTGGGCAAGAACTGAGCCAGGATCGACTGCCCTGGGTAATCTCAGGCACAGAACCTGGCTGGGTGCACAGTGGGTTGGGAGCAGCCCTGAAGAGAGGGACTTGGGGGTGTTGGGTGCTGGGCAGCATCGCAGGAGCCAGCAGTGCCCTCCTGCAGCCCAGCAGGCAGGGTGTGAAGGTGGCTTTGGGCAGCAGAGGATTAGCCTTCTCCATCACAGCTCCTGGCTCAGTGCTTGTCCATCAATGATGCCGAAACCAAACCTTGCCCAGGCCGTCTGCAGGCTCAGGGAGGCGCTCCTGGCGGCGCAGAGGGGGGCAGTGTTGACCTGCACATCGCTGCACAGCCTCCTCCTTCTCACTCAAGCTCTCACCGCCCTGTGGGTGAGGCCTCCTTGTGGCACTGACAGGCAGGTTCTGCTTCCCTGCTCTGGGGCAGCTGCAGCACAAAGAGAGGTTTTGCCGAACGAAGGATTCTGCTCTAGCAGAACCAAAGCAGTGGAGTGCCCAAGGCAGCCTATCCAGAAGGCGCTGCTGTGTTGGTGCCAGTTTGGGCTTCCCGAGGGTGCTGCCTGCACCCCAGTGTGCAGCTGGTTTAGCTCCTGGGTTTGTGAGGTCAGAGAAGGGGAGCAGGCAACAAGCAGGCAGGCTCTGCAAACCACTGGGCTTAAGTGCAGCTTTAAGAGCAAACCAAGGAGCACCCCTGGCTCCTCCTGGGCCTGCTGGATTGCTTGCTGTGAAATCCCCTGCCTCCCCTCTTCTCTCTTAGAGGGCAAAGCAGAGAAGTTTTCTGTCGGTCTCCTGGAGCTGCCCTGTCGGGTTGGGGTCCCCTTCAACATCCCCCTGGAGCTGCAGGATGAGTTTGGCCACACCACGCAGCTCCTGCCTGACCTTAAACCAGTCCTTGAAGTCAGGTAACTGAACCGTCTCAGGCTGCGTTGTTTTGGGGTTGCTTTTGTGCCTTTCTTCACACAACCTGAGTGAAGCCATGTCCAGGGTGGCCTGAGGGGATGCTTAAGTTGATTGGTGGTTGGGCTTTAGCTGACATGGGAGCCCCTCAAAGCGGGTGTCTGTTAAGGCACGTAAGGGTGGGTCTGAAAGTGATTTGGGTGTTAAAACACCCAGGAAGATGTGAAGTGGTTTGTGAATGGAAGCAGCCTTGCTCTAACCCTGCCCCTGCTCTGTCTTCTCTGCTTTCCCAGTGGGCTGACCTTGCACTACCGAGAAGTGACCACAGGAGCCAAGAGCATGATCAAGGGGGTCACTGTCAAAGGCTCTATAAACAGCTGCCAGGGCAAGGTACGCTCCAGCATTCTTGAGTCTGAGTTAAATCAGAGCATCCTAGAAGGGCTCAGGCTGGGAAGGACCCCACAGCTCATCTGCTCCAACCTCAGACAGAGACACCTCTCAGGTAGACTCAGGGCCTCACCCAGACTGGCCTTGAACACCCCCAGGGAGTTAATCAATTAAGATATTAATGAGCAGGGGGTTGGAACTGGATGGTCTTTAAGGGCCCTTCCATCCCAAACCATTCTGTGGTTCTGTGAGCAAAAGGCAAAACCAAGCAGAGAGCCAAAACCTGTTTGTGTGAAATTCGTGGGGGGACCTCAAAGCTCATCCAGTTCCAGCCCCCTGCCATGGGCAGGCACACCTCCCGCTGGCCCGGGGGATGAAGGCTCCATCCAGCCTGGAGGATTATTGACCAGAGAGCCTGGATGCCTTCCTATGCAGCCTACCCTAGGTGGCCTTGCTGTGGCAGGGGAGTTGGGCTGGATGATCTCTGCAGGCTCCCTCCTAGCCCTACCATTCTGTGGCTGTTGGTGACTGATTGATCACAAAGGTTATTGACTACAGTGCTTCATTCTGATTGAATGAGAGGATGAGTTGAGGTGGTGCATTTTAGTCCTTAGGAGCTGGATGGTCCTTCTGTGCCTGCCTTCAGGCAAGTGGTGGGGGAGTACTGGCCACAGAACCTGCAGACTTGGCCTTGAAAACTGCTTGATTTGAGCTGGGACACTTTTTTTTCCCTCTGAAGCAGCCTGTGAGCAGGAATCACAGAGTGGTGGGGTTGGAAGTGACCTCTAGAGATCAAGTCAACTCCCCTGCCAGAGCAGGATCACTCATGACAGGTCACACAGGAAGCATCCAGATGAGTCTTGAAGTTCTGCAGAGGAGGAGGCTCCACAACCTGCCTGCTCCAGGCCTCCAGCAACCTTCTCCTCCTGTTGAGGTGGCACCTTCTGGCTTCCAGTATGTGTCCTTTGCTGCAGGTGGTGGTGGCTGCTCCTGATGCCAATGCATTAAAGTGCTGCACCTCCTGGGTGAACATCCCTGGGCAGCAGAGCATGAGAAAGGCAGATTGTGACAGAGGGGAGAAAACCCACCCTGAAGTGTGGAGCAGGGCAGGAAAGTGTGGCTGGGGTTGTGCCATGTAAAGCTCTGGGAGCTGTGACTGATGATCTGCTTTGGAGTGAGCTTAGTATCTAAAATGTTCTTCCACCAGAACTTCAACATGAAGGTTACTCTGCCTGGTTTGAAGGAAGACACTCAGACCCTTAAGATCAGAGTGCAGCCTGGTGAGTACCCTCCACACAGCCAGGGGCTCTGTGCCTGCCCCTGTGGTCCTGCTACAGAGGCTGCTGTAGCTCATCAGTATGCAGGCTGAAGAGACATGAAGCTGGGCTGGGCCAGGCACAAATCCAAGCTGGGGCAGAGTGGGTTGGGAGCAGCCCTGAAGAAAGAGCCTTGGGGGTGTTGGGTGCTGAGCAGCTCCCCAGCAGCCAGCAGTGCCCTCCTGCAGCCCAGCAGGCAGCTGTGTGCTGGCTGCAGCCAGAGGAGGGTGGGCAGAGGGCAGGAGAGGGCATTGTGCCCCTTGGCTCTGCTCAGACCTCACCTCCAGTCCTGCTCCCAGCTCTGCTGTCCCCAGCAGGAGGAGGGCACAGAGCTGCTGGAGAGAGCCCACAGGAGGCCACAAAGATGCTGCCAGGGCTGGAGCAGCTCTGCTGTGAGCACAGGCTGAGGGAGCTGGGGAGATGCAGCCTGCAGAGGAGAAGGCTCCAGGGGCACCTCAGAGCTGCTGCCAGGGCCTGAAGGGAGCCTGCAGGAAGGCTGCAGAGGGACTTGTGCTGAGGGGGCCTGAGCCAGGCCAAGGGCAATGGTTTGGAGCTGAGGCAGAGCAGGCTGAGAGTGGAGCTGGGGAAGTTCTTCAGCATAAACCTCTGCTCTGGATCTGGCCTCTGTGTTGGTCCCGTGGGTACCCTGCAGCCTGGCCTTGCAAACTGCCAGCTGGCAGAGCCCTGCAGTGCCCCTGTGTGCCGCCAGGTCCCCCGCACCAGCTGCGGGTGAAGCCCGTGTCGGAGGTGCTGAAGATCGAGAACGGCACAGCCTTCCCCTTCCAGGTGGAGGTGCTGGACGAGGCCGGGAACATCACCGCCCAGCCGCGCCTCGTCGTGCACTGCAAGGTGAGAGGCCTGGGGAGGACCTGCTGGGGCTGCTGGCAGGGCTGATTGTCCTCAGCGAGGCTCTGGAAGTGTCTGCACCTTGGCAGCCGCAGGATGGGTTGGAGGAGACCTCCAAAGGGCCTCCAGCAGGGACATCCTCCACTAGAGCAAGTTGCTCAGAGCCGTGTCCAGCCTCACTTCGACTGCCTCCAGGGCTGGGGCCTCAACTACCTCCTGGGCAGCCTGTTGCAGGGTTCCCCCAGCCTGCTGGTGCAGAACTCATTTCTCACATCCCATCTAACCCTGCTCTGCTCTCACTTCTGACACTGCCTCTTGATTTCGCCCACACGTCTCTGGCCTGCGGGGGCTGACCTCGCAGGGCTGTGGGAGCCTGGGATTTACCCCTCTGAGCTGTACCTAAGCCTGGCTGTGGTTGGCCAGCAGCCATCAGCTGAGGCCTGGCTCCCCTGCCCCAGTTCCTAGGCACCTCCAACCTGCCTGTGTACTCGGTGGACTGCAGCAACGGCGGCACCAACATCCTGACGGGGCCTGTCATACAGGTGCAGAACATCAAGAAGGACAAGATCCTGAAAGCCAGGATCGAGCTGCTGGTGAGTGTTGCTGGGCTGCTTGGCTGGGCCCCAGCTTCTGCTGCTGCCTGCTCCCTCTCCTGGACTCCTCTGGGAACCAGCTGAACCCCAGGAGCTTCTCATCACCATCAGCCTGGGCACCTCACTGGCTGTGGCTCCTGGGCTTTACCAGGGGTCAGGGCTGGCTCCAGTCTTGTTCAGCATCTTCCTCACTGGCCTCGGCGGGGGATGGGGTGGAGGCTGAGGCAGCCTGCCGGTGGTACAGAGCTGGGAGGAGTGGCTGACACGTCCTCACTCTCTACAGCTCCCTGCAAGGTTGGGGGACAGGCTGTTCTCCCAGGATGCACCAGAGGAGGCTTAGGTTGGACATGAGGAGCAATTTCTGCCCCTTGAGGGGTGCCAAGGCCTGGCCCACACTGTCCAGGGCGGTGGCGGAGCCTCCATCCCTGCAGGAGTTTCAAAGGTGTGGAGATGTGGTGCTGAGGGCCATGGTGGCCTGGCAGTGCTGGGTTGGTGGTTGGACTCCAGGATCTTCGAGGCCTCTTCCACCCCAAGAATTCCCAGAGTCCCTGCTTTTGCACCAGCCAGCACCCTTCCTGGAGCCTGCTGAAAGCTGCCAGTGTTCTGCCACCTCCTTCGGTTCACTTCTGACCCCTGGGGACTTGGTGCCCCTGAGCAGTGCCCCAGGCTGCCACGGGCTGCTGTTTGTGCTCATTACCCTGACTGCACTTCTCTTTCTCCGTGTCCAGAACTGTAAGGAGGTGCCAGCAGTGGAGAAGATCATCAAGCTGCTGCCCAGCAGCCACGTGGCCAGGCTGCAGATCCTGAGCATGGATGGGCAGAAAGCCATCCAGATCAAGCACCAGGATGAGATCAACTGGGTGGCTGGGGATGTGATGCACAACCTCATCTTCCAGATGTACGACGAGGGGGACAGGGAGATCCACCTGACTCCAGCCATGGCAGACAAGATCAAGGTGGGGCCTGCTGGGGCAGCAGCAGCATCTGGGGCAGGCTCTGGCTCTGCTGCAGAGCTCAGCCTGCAGAGTCCTGTTCCTCAGGGCTGTGTCAATGTGGGAACTTCGCTTCCTGCTTAATCGTTTGGAGGAGTTCGGTGAACATTAAATTCAGGCTGAGGTCGTGCAGGGAGCTCCCTGCTGGCTGCAGGGGCTTGGCCAGCAGAGCCTTCCAGGGTCCCTTCCAGCCTGATGCCTGGAGCTGTGATTTTAGCAGCAGTTTCTGTGGTGCAAGAGTGGTCAGGTCCTGGAGCAGGCTGCCCAGGGAGGCGGTGAAGTCCCCAGTCCTGGAGGGGTTCATGAAACCCTTGGCCATGGCACTTGGGGACATGGCTTTGTGGCCATGGTGGGGTTGGGTTGATGATCTCAGTGGACTTTTCCCACCCAAGCAATGATGCTAAAACTTCAGGGCAGTGTTGTGGAGCCAGGCATGTAACTGAACACAGGACACCATCCTGACAGTCGTGATTCTGCAGCTCTGGGCCTGCCCCAGCTTTGAGGAACCTCGAGCAGAGACCTTCCCTCTTGGGCCCTCTGGCTGTGGAGCTGAACCGAAGGGAGAGCTCCACCAGAGGTGTTTGCTGGGGAGGTTTTCCCTCAGCTCTTTGCCTGGAGCAGGTGACCCCTGAGGTCCCTCCCAGCCTAGTCCATCCTGTGCGGTGCGATGTCTGTTCTGGTTGGGCCGGAGGTTTTCCAGAGCCCCTGCGTGTGCTGGCAGCCGCAGGGCAGCTGCGGGTGCTGGTGGCGGTTCCAGCTGTCCGGAGGCGAGCTCTGCGCTGCTCGCTGCCCCTCAGCTGATGGCAGACATCCCCGTTCTAGGTGAACTGGACCCCCAAAATTAACAAAGAGCAGCTGATGCAGGGCCTGCTGCCCAACGTGAAGGTGCCCACCTCGGTGAAGGACGTGCGGTACTGCCTGATCACCTACCTGGACGACCACGTCTCTCTGGAGAGCGCCTTCACCGTCAGGTGTGTGCCGGGGCCAGCGCCGCCGCCCCTGCGGCCCGGGGGCTGGCAGCTCTGCGGCCGGGGAAGGTGCAGAGGAAGCCTTCCTGCAGGAAGCAGCAAGCAGATGAGCTGGCAGGGGCCTGGGAAAGCTCCCAGGAGACATCAGCTGCTCAGACAGCTGCTTTGGCTTGGAGGCCAGCAGAAAGTGGCCCTGGCAGCACCTGGCATTATTCCCTGGAAGCTGACGGTGAGGGTATGAGGTTAGAAGGTTAAGAGAGGGCTGGGAGGGTAAAGGCCAAACCCTGGATGCTCACCTCTGGTTCCTCAGTCAGGAGTGGCAGGCTGCAGAGTGAGCCCCAAGCTGCCATTTGGTGCCTCTGGGCAGTTTGCTGTGCCCGCTGCAGCCTTGCTCAGCTGAGGAGAGGAGCCTGGCTGTGAGCTGCTATGCTGCAGGAGGGCTGCAGGGCAGCACAGCTGGCACAGGGCAGCTGCAGCAGGAAGGAGGAGGGAAGGAAAGAAGGAGTGCAGGAAGGAAAGAGGGAAGGAGGGAGTGCAGGAAGGGCAAATATGCTCTACTGAGGCTCTCTGAAGCCTGGGAGCTGCTTGCTGCAATGCTGGGGCAGCAGCTCTGCAGCCCTGGGGAGCTCAGCCCTGCGGAGTGCAGTGCAGCAGGCTGGGTCCTTCCCTCTGGCCAGGAGCAGAGCAGGGCTGGCTCTCTGCAGTGGGATCTGTCTCTGTGCACTGCTGCCTGGGAAGCAGCTGCAGATCAAGGAGCTTGGGTTCAGGGTTTCCCCGGCGGCCACTCCAGTGGGGGGTTTTACAGGGCTCAGGTTCCTTGTGGCTGAGAGCACACAAAAGGAGTGAAAACCTCTGTGCCAGTAACTCCGAAGGCGCTGAGAGGTGCCAGGTGACTCCTCAGTGCCTGGGGAGCCAGCACAAAGCCTGCAGGTGAGGAGAGGGAGAGGCTGGGGTGCCTCAGAAGCACCCAGGCAGGGCACATGAGAGGCCCTGGCAGTCTGGGTCTGTTTTTAGGGTGTCTCTCAGCGTAGGCTCTGGGTTTGGGTCACTAGAAACATGACAGTGGTCAATCAGGACTATGGTGAGCAGGGCAGGCTGGGGTAGCTCTGGGCAAAGCAGGGTTCCTGCTGGCACTCGGTGGGGGGGGGGGGTGCAGAACAGGTGGGGCTCATGAAGCCACATTATTTAAAAGGCATTTAACATGGAGACATTTGGTGAGGTTCAGGACAGGCTGAGTGTGGCTGCTCCAGGGGGTGCTGCGCAGCTGAGCTTTTAGCAGGAGCTGAGCTGCTGGGGCTGTGCTCTCTCGGGCTGCTGCTGTGCCCTGTGGTGAGCCACTGCTGGGCAGGCTCTTGCAGGTCCCCTTGACCCCCTAAGGTTTCTCTCAGCAGTGCCTGGTAAGCTGCCCTGGTCAGGCTGGGGTGGAAGCTGCCACGTGCTGAGCCTTGATCCTCTCGGCAGGGCAGGGGAGGGAGGACCCCGCTCGGGCCCAGGGCAGCAGGCAGTGCTGGGTACCCACTCCCTGCTGCCTGCTGTGCTGTGACTGCAGCCTCAGAAGGGTCTGATTCTGCTTTCCTCTGCTGCCCAGGCCCATTGCTGACGAACCCAAGCACATCAAGTGTAAGTTAAAAGGACCAAACACCCTGCAGCTGGGTGAGGAGCTGCCAGGAGAAGTTGGTGAGTAGCTGAATGTTCTCCGGGGCCTTGACAGCTCCCTGAGTTCTGCACACATAGGTGCTGTGGTGAGGGAGGGAGCCTCAGCTGCTCTCAGTGATGCCCAGGGGCAGGACAAGGGGCAAGGGACACAAACTGCAAGCCAGAAGGAGAAAGCTGTTTGGTGTGAGGGTGCTGGAGGGCTGGAGCAGGCTGCCCAGAGAGGCTGTGCAGCCTCCTTGTGTGGAGAGCTTCCAGCCCCAGCTGGGCACTGTGCTGCTGGGCAGCTGCTGTGGGTGCCCTGCTGGAGCAGGGCTTTGCTGGGGGAGCTGCAGGGGTCCCTTCCCACCCCACTGTGCTGAGTGACTGCTTTTACACGGTGAGTGGAGCCAAGCACTGGCACAGCTTGTCCAAGAGCTTGTGGAGTCTCTGTCCCTAGAGACACTCCAGAGCCATCTGGACCAAGTCCAGCAGCTGGCTCTGGGCGGCCCTGGGTTTGGAGCAGGTCAGCTCCAGAGAAGCTTCCCCAGCTGAGGCTCTGGCACTGCTATGCAGCGTCTCTGTGATGTGTGGTACAGGCTGGCTGATGTCTCATTAAAGCAGCTGCTGAGGTAATTAATCACCCTGCTAATGCCCATCTCCTCTAACAGACATCATGATCACCGATCAGTATGGCAACCAGGTCCAGACAGTGACATCTTCATGCATCAACTCCCTTGGGATTTCTGCACCTGGACTGGATAAATCCAACCTGAAGATTACTTGGCAGGTACTCTGGAGCTGCCAGGAGGCTCACTGGTGCTGGCTGTCCCCTTCCATCACACAGCTCACCCAGAGCTGGGGGTCAGCCAGCCCAAGACGTGCCTGATGCAGGTTTGCTCTGGCTGCTCTGCTCTCTGTTTTCCCTACCTTGTCCCTAATCTTCTGGGTGTGTTTCCGGTCAGCTGAGCTGATGCCTTGAAGACCCTCTAGAAAGGGCTGGTGATGCAAGGAGAAGTGGAATGAAGCTCAGCAGGGGCAAGTGTAGAGTCTGGCACCTCAGCAAGAACAACCCCAGGGAGCAGGAGAGGTTGAGGACTGAGCTGCTGGAGAGCAGTGAAGGGGAGAAGGACTTGGGAGTGCTGCTGGATGGATGCCATGAGCCACCAGTGTGCTCTGGGGACCAGGAGGGGCAATGCCATTCTGGGGTGGATTAGAAGGGATGTGGTGAGTAGGTGGAGAGAGGTTCTCCTGCCCCTCTCTGTGTGCTCTGCTGAGGCCACAGCTGGAGTCCTGTGTCCAGTTCTGGGCCCCCCAGCTCAAGAGGGACACAGAACTGCTGCAGAGAGCCCAGCCCAGAGCCACAGAGATGATGAAGGAAGTTGAACATCTTCCTTATGAGCAGAGCCTGAGGGGGCTGGGAGCTTGAGAGGAGGAGCTGAGAGGTGACCTCAGCAGTGGTGATCAGTGTGTGCAGTGAGTGGCAGCAGGCTGCAGCCAGGCTCTGCTGGGGGATGCCAGTGCCAGCACAAGGGGCACTGGTGGCAGCTGAGGCAGAGGAAGTTCCATGTGAACCTGAAGAGGAATTTTTCCCCTGTGAAGGTGCCAGAGTCCTGGCAGAGGATGCCCAGGGGGGCTGTGGAGTCTCCCTCTCTGGAGATGTTCAAGCCCTGCCTGGATGTGTTCCTGTGTGATCTGCTCTGGGAGATGCTGGTCTCTCCCAGCCCCTGACACTGATTCTGTGCTGCCTGCCATAGCTCACTCTAACATGCATTCTGCTGTGTGTCTGATGCCAGCCATGCATCACTCTTACACCTTGCAGACAGGGTCCTGAGCAGTGCCTGAGCTGGGCACCCATCCCCTCTTCCCCAGGGAGGCCACTGAAGTTGAACAGAAGAAGCAGGATTTGTAGTTTAGTTCTTAGCCCACAGTGAAAGCAGCAAATAGAAGTCTGGAGTGGGACATTCCCTGGGGGCCTGAGCCAGGCCAAGGGCAGTGGTTTGGAGCTGAGGCAGAGCAGGCTGAGAGTGGAGCTGAGGCAGAAGCTGTTGAGTGTGAGGGTGCTGAGAGCCTGGCACAGGCTGCCCAGGGAGGCTGTGGCTGCCTCCTGCCTGGGGTGTTGCAGGCCAGGCTGGATGAGGCCCTGAGCAGCTGAGTGTGGCTGAGAGGTGTCCCTGGGCACGGAGAGGGTTTGGAGCAGCTGAGCTCCGAGTTCCCTTCCAGCCTGAGCCCTTCTGAGGCTGGAGCAGCGTCTGGAGGGTGCCAGGTGGGACCAGGAGGCGCTGAGCTGTGGGACTGGCCCTGTGCTGACCGAGGCGTTGCTGTGTCCCCCCAGGGCAGCTCTCTGATCATGCGGGTCAAGGGCATCCGGTTCGGCAGCTGCCAGCTGGGCACCAAGGAGCTCTGCTTTGCCTGGAGAGAGTTCTCCGACTTCATCAGGGTCACCCTGACTGCAGGGCCCCCTGCCCGGCTGCAGTTCCTCGACTGGCCCGAGCTGGAGAAGGTCAGTGCCACACCTGGGCTGCCTCCTGCCCTGCCCCTCTGCTCCGCTCTGGCCTCGCCTCCAGCGCTGCCTCCTGCTCTGCTGGAGAGAGCCCACAGGAGGTCACAGAGCTGAGCCCGGGGCTGGAGCAGCTCTGCTGTGAGCACAGGCTGAGGGAGCTGGGGGGTGCAGCCTGCAGAGGAGAAGGCTCAGGGGGCTTTTCCTTTCCACTCTTCACTTGGGCTGTTCAGATGCCAGGGCTGGGGCTGGAGCAGAAAGCAGAGTTGGAAGCAAGGGAAAGGAAATCAGAGCTGAGGCCAGCAGTAAAGGGGAGCAAAACAGGATTTATGAGTGGAGAGGAGGGGTAGAGGAAAGGAAAATGGGATCTGTGAGTGGAGGGGAGGGACAGAGGAAAGGAAAATGGGATCTGTGAGTGGAGAGGAGGGACAGAGGAAAGGAAAATGGGATCTGTGAGTGGAGAGGAGGGACAGAGGAAAGGAAAATGGGATCTGTGAGTGGAGAGGAGGGACAGAGGAAAGGAAAATGGGATCTGTGAGTGGAGAGGAGGGACAGAGGAAAGGAAAATGGGATCTGTGAGTGGAGAGGAGGGACAGAGGAAAGGAAAATGGGATCTGTGAGTGGAGAGGAGGGGTAGAGGAAAGGAAAATGGGATGTGTGAGTGGAGGGGAGGGACAGAGGAAAGGAAAATGGGATCTGTGAGTGGAGGGAAGGGGTAGAGGAAGCAAAATGGGAGTTGTGGGTGGAGAGGAGCTGCCCTGCCCGGTGCCAGCTGCAGGGTGACCCTGGCCTGTCTCTGCAGCCCATGGCGGTGATCGACGGCAGGCAGCTGCAGAAGCCTCTCGTGGTGCAGATGTGTGACCAGTGGGGAAACCCAATCCCCGAGCCCAACGTCAGGATCGGCCTCACCAAGAGCAGCAACCTCAAGGTGAGCTCTGGGCAACATGGGACACTGCTCCGGGCTGCCCCTTCCCTGCCTGGGCTGCGTGTGGAAGGACCCCAAAGGCTGCAAGGGCCCAGCAGAGAGCAGCCTCTGCCTGGGGCCGGGGCCAGCTCTCTGCTGCCCTCCATTGCAGCAGGAATTCCAGTGCTCTGGAGTCAGTGGAGGCTTTGGCTTGGAAGGGACTTTGCAGGGTCTCCAGTCCCAGCCCCTGCAGTCAGCAGGGTCATCCCCAGCTTCCAGTCCTCTGCAGCTCCCTGAGGGGGGCTGGAGCAGGTGTGGGCAGATCTCTCCTGAGTGATGGGGCTGGAGGAGCTGGCCTGGAGTTGCCTCAGGGCAGGTCGAGGTTGGAGACCAGAAGAAAGCGCTTCACTGGAAGGGTTCTCAAGCACTGGAACAGGCTGCTCAGGGAGGCTCCAAGCCTCCTTGGTAGTTGGGTGGGGCCTTGAGCAAGGGGTGGCACAAGGTCGGAGCTGGGTGATGTCAAAGGTCCCTTCCCACCCAGCCCATCCATGACTGACCTGGAGCGCAGGCCCAGAAGCAGGTAGTGCTGCAGTGGCACAGCAGGCAGCAGAGGAGCTCCAGCTGCATCTCCTGCTCTCAGAGCCAGCAGTGCCCCCGGCACTGGCACAGTCACACCTTCTGCTTTGGCACAGGTTGGCTCCTCCAGCCAGCAGCTAAAGACCGATGACAGCGGCAGGGCCAACCTGGGGGTGTTGTGCATCTATGCACCCAGGTGAGTGGGCACAGCTGGGGGTGCCAAGGGCCACTGCAGGGATGGAACTGCACATCCTGGGCACAGCTGGGGGTGCCAAGGGACACTGCAGGGATGGAACTGCACATCCTGGAAACAGCTGGGGAGTGCTGAGGCTCTCATTCCATGCAGATCCTTCCCCCTGCAGCCTGTGGGGCAGCTGCCAGCAGAGCTGTGGGGCAGCTGCTGTGCTTTCTGCCTGCAGGGGGGAGCACACCTTGCAGGTGAGAGCCTTCCACCACAAAGCCACCTTAGATGCTCCTCTCATCACCTTGAACGTCCTGCCTGACCCCGAGAAGCCTGTCTATGTGAAGGTTAAATATGACAAGGATGCCTCTTTCCCAGCAGGAGGAACCTTCCCTGGTGAGCAGAAGGCATCTTTGGTGGGAAGCCCTCAGCAGCTTTGTTCACCTCTCCTGCTGCTTCTCCTGGGGCATTTCCTTACCTGCTGTTGTCCCTGCTCTTTAGAACAGGCCTGTCTGGGGTGCCTCTAGCACCTGGGGGGAAAACCCCAAGCATCACCTTTGGGGAGCATCTCAGAGAGCCCTGCTCTGTTCCACGTGGCTCCCTAGGCAGCCCTGGGGCTGCTGGGCTCTGCAGAGCAGGCTCTGCTGGCTGCTCGGGGCGCTGTTGGCAGTGAGGGACTTTGCTCTGCCGTGTAGGTCTGCCTGGCTTGGAGCTGCCCTTCTGGCTCACCCGCTCCAGCCATTCCCCAACTGCCCAGGCCAGGGCTGAGCTGTGGCACTCAGCTCTGCCTCTCAGGAAGCCCTCAAGGAGTGGGGCTTCAGCCCCCACCGTGGGCAGGCTGTGCCAGGCCTCGAGAAGCCTCTGGGTGCGGCAGTTTGCGCTGAGGCCCGCGGGCAGCGCTGACTGGAGTGCCCCTGGCACGCCTCTGCCCTTCCCAGACTTCATGGTCAGTGTGCTCTCGGAGGAGGAGAACATCATCAAGAACCTCAGCTCTGCCCGGGTCACCATGAACATGTGGGAGGCACAGGGCAGCGTGGCCAAGGCTGGCACCGAGGTGAGTGGCTGCAGCGGGCGTCGGGAGGCCACACACCTGCAGGGGTGCCCCTTCCTGGTGCTGGGGCACTCTCCTGCTCTGGCCTCCAGCTGACAGGGCTGAGCTCATGGTACACAGCAGTCAGTGCTTGCTCACCGGTAGCAGGACTGGAATTGTTGGAGCTGGAGCAGACCTCTAAGGTCATCCAGTCCAGCACTGACCCAGTGCCACCATGGCCATCAAACCATGGCCCCCGGCCCATGGCAAACACTCTTGAACACCTAAATGTTCACATTTGTGGCTGTGGAATCACAGAAGACCTTCAGGATCAAGTCCAACCATTCTGTAGCTGTAGCAAGGCTGGTGGCAGCCCACGGCCCTCAGCACCACACCTGCAAGGCCCTGGGACGCCGCCAGGGCTGGGCACTGCACCACCTTCCTGAGCAGCCTGCTCCAATGCCCAAGCACTGCTGCAGGGCAGAAATTGTTCCTGCTGTCCAACCTAGCCCAAGCAGTCACTGTCCCAGTGTCCAGGCATCGCCCAGGAGCTCGCTGGCAGGGAGGCTGCCAAACGGTGCCACCCTCAGCTTGGCCCAGCCAAGGCTCCACGGGTGGAGTCCAACAGAAGTGCGCTGGCAGCTCTGCCTGGTCTCCAGCCTGGTAGCACCTCCCAGGCGAAGTGCCTCGGCCTGCAGTGCAGCGGTTCTGTGCCCTCCCTCTGCAGGTGACGACCTACAGCTGCAGTAAGGTGAAGGAGGACAAGGAGGATGGCTTCTTCTACTTCAGGTATGGCACTGCCACAGGTGGCAGGCTCGGGCTGCAGTCAGCACAGGCTGGCAGGGAAGGGCAGAGTCAGTCAGGCTGGAAAAGACTTCCAAGGTTACAGAGTCCAAGCAAGACCCAACTGCCATGGCACACACCTCCTGCCAGAGCAGCTTGCTCAAGGTGCCATCCAGCCTGGCTTCAAGCACGTCCAGGCCTGCAGCCTCCACAGCTTCTCTGCCTGGCCTGTTGCAGTGCCAAGTGGTGGAGGGTGGGAGCAGGATGCATGCAGGGAGGGAGCTTTGCCTTGGCTGACTTTGGCATTCAGTCTGAGAGCAGAGAATGGAGCCCAGGGTGACACATAAGAAGGGCTGTCTCTGTAGGGCATCTCCTGCTTGGCACTGCTCTGGCAGCATCTCTTGGCTGTGTTCAGTGCTCCCCTGCCAGGGAAGTGCAGGCTGGACAGAGGCCTTGGCTCTGATGTGCTGAAACCTGCTGGGGCTGGGAGACCTCCACAGGTGCTCAGCTCCCCTCTGGGGCTGCTCCTGTGCAGGCTCTCAGCCCCAGGGCTCTCAGCCTCTGCTGCTCCCAGAGCTGCTCCAGGCCCCTCAGCAGCTCTGCAGCCTGCTCTGGGCTCTCTGCAGCACTGCCCTGGCTCTGGCACTGGGCAGCCAGCACTGGCCCCAGCACTGCAGCTGTGGCCTCAGCAGGACAGAGTAGAGGGGCAGGAGAACCTCCCTTGCCCTTCTGGGCACAGCAGTAGGGAGTAGCACTCAGTGGGAGCTGCCTGTGTGCTTGGCTGCTCCTCACCTCAGCACTAACTTTGGTTTTGCTTGGGCTGTGTTTTTCATTAGGGATAAAATGATTCCAGAGAGAGTTGCCACTTACTGCATCCAGTTTACCTTCGCAGTGGACAAGCTGAATACCCTCAGCAGTGACCAGGTTTGAGCCCATAACTCAATCCGTGTCCTGGCTGGGGGAGCTGAGGAGGCCCAGAACAGGCCCAGAGTGCTGCAGGCTCTGCAGAGGGTTGGCAGTGGTTAGAGTTCAGTGACTGCAGTTGGTGCCTGAGCTCCTGTAGCTGAGCACAGATTAAAGAGTGCTTTGGGTTGGACCTGTGGCATGCTAGAATGGCTCAGCTGGAAGGGACCTCAGAGCTCAGCTGCTCCAAACCCTCTCCATGCCCAGGGACACCTCAGCTAGACTCAGCTGCTCCAGGCCTCATTCAGCCTGGCCTGCAGCACCCCCAGGCAGGAGGCAGCCACAGCCTCCCTGGGCAGCCTGTGCCAGGCTCTCAGCACCCTCACACTCAACAACTTCTGCCCCAGCTCCACTCTCAGCCTGCTCTGCCTCAGCTTCAAACCATTGCCCTGGCCTGGCTCAGACCCCCTCAGCACAAGTCCCTCTGCAGCCTTCCTGCAGGCTCCCTTCAGGCCCTGGCAGCAGCTCTGAGGTGCCCCTGGAGCCTTCTTCTCTGCAGGCTGCACCCCCCCAGCTCCCTCAGCCTGTGCTCACAGCAGAGCTGTGATCATTCTCTAACTCCAGCAAGTGCTGTGCAGTAGCAGAGCCTCACTCCTGCCCCAACAGAACTGTTAGGAAATGATTTCAGGGTCAGCTCTGGGCAGTTGCTTCCCTGAGCAGAGCTCAGAGTGGTTTGGGCTGGAGAAGCCCTCGGAGGTCTCTGGAGTCCAACTGCTGCGCAGCTGCAGCAGGTGGTGTGGAGCAGCAGAGCTGTGTGGTGCTGCCGGTGCCTTTCTGCCCAGTGCAGCGGTTGCAGCAGCCCAGGACCTGTTTGTTTTGCTCCTTCCCCTCTAGATCCTGGTGGAGGTTGTCCCTAACGCCCCTGTCCGCCTGGCCCCCGACTCCTTGCCAGCCACCCCAGCAGTCTCCAACGTCCGCACCCTCGCCAGCCGTACGCTGGTCAAGGACCTGCACCTCCACCTGATGGTAACTATGGCATGGGGCTGCTGGGGGCCTCTGCTGACAGCCCTCTGCTCTGCTCTGCTCAGACCCCACCTGCAGCACTGCCCTCCTGTCCCCAGCATAAGAAGGACCTGGAGCTGCTGGAGAGGCTCTGGAGGAGGCCACAAATTCATAGAATGGGTTGAGTTGGAAAGGAACTCAAAGATCATCCAGTTCTGCCTGGAGGTGTCCAGGGCCAGGCTGGATGAGGCCTTGAGCAGCCTGGGGAGGTGTCCCTGCCCATGGCAGGGCCCTGGAGCTGGATGATCTCTGGAGTCCCTTCCAGCCCACCCCATTCTCTGGGTCTCTAAAATGCTGCCACTCGGTGCTCTCCAGTCTGTCAGGGCCTCCTTGGCCTGCTGACACCCCAGTGACGCAGCTCAGCTCTCCTGGGTGAAGCTTGTTTCTTGTTGCCACTGGAGGAGATGAGGCTGCAGCTGTCCTTGCTCCTGGCAGTCTGTACTGCACGAGATCAGTCACCCTGGAGCCTTCACGGGGATGCAGGGCCACGGCCTGCAGGGCACTGCCATGGCCAGCACAGACTTGGCTTGTGGGAGAGGAACTTATCCCAGTTAAATAGGCTTGAGTGGGCCAGGAGCAGCCTAGCAGTGCCTTCTGCACAACCCTTTGCCCTGCCCTGCTGCAGGCTCCTCAGCCCTTCCCTGAGCCCCAGGTGGGGAGCGGGAGGTTGTGGCCAAGTTCATAGCGGCCTCTCTGCTGCTCCTTGCTCCTCACACTTCCCCCACTCTGCTGTGGCTCCTGCACAGACTGCTCGAGTGTGAGCCTCCTCCACAGGCTCCAGTCCTTCAGGAGAGGTCCAGCACACCACCAGCAGCCTCCCTGGGTCTGCTCCACCACTACCCCCAGGAGGTGACCTTGCAGCCCCCCACTGCTGGCACCTTGTGAGCCAAAGCCAGCAGAGCGCTGGATGAGTCAGTGCCAGCAGCTGGTGGTCTAAGGAACGTTTCTGCCCTCTTCCCTTGCAGGATGAGTACAACAACCACACTGGCACCGAGCTGGGGGGCAGAGTCCTGGCCAAGATCAAGAGCCCTGGGGAGGAGGACGTTGAGGTGCCCCAGTTCCAGGGCAAGGTGGAGTTCCCCCTGGAGAGGGGCTCGGCACGCATCGTAAGTGTGGCTGCAGCCCGCGCTCGGCTCCTCTGCAGCAGGGCTGCTCCTCCGGTGGGGCTGCAGCTGCTCCAGGGGCTGGCTGGGGGCCGAGCTGCTGGGGACGTTTGGTGTTTGAAGCATGGCTCAGCAGTTATCAGAGCCTTCTGCTGTTTGTTTGTTGCATTAGAGCCTGGTGCTGGCCGAGAACAGCCCTGGAAGGGACAGCACTGAGTACGTCCTGGTGTTTGAGCCAGAAGTGCCGGCGCTGAAGCAGCCTCTGGAGCCCTACCACCTGTCCTTCATGTTCTACAACGGTAGTGCCCCTCACTGCCTGGGCAGCCTGGGGGCATGCAATGCCTTGGGCTGAGAGGGACCTCAGGCATCATCCAGCCCCCTGCCACAGGCAGGGACACCTCCACCAGCACAGGCTGCTCAAGGCCTCGTCCAGCCTGGCCTGGAACACCTCCAGGGAGGGCTCATCCACAGCCCCCCTGGGCAGCCTCTGCCTCACTGCCAAGAATTCCTTCCTTCTCTCCACTCTCATCGTCCCTCTCCCAGCTAAAACCATTGTCCCTCGTCCTGTCACTCCCAGCCCTCATCCCAAGTCCCTCCCCAGCTCTCCTGCAGGTCCTTCAGACACTGGAAGGCTGCTCTGAGGTCTCCCTGGAGCCTTCTCTTCTCCAGGCTGAGCAGCCTGAACTGCCCCAGCCTGGCCCCATAGCAGAGGTTTTTCAGACCATCTCTGTGGCCTCCTCTGGATCCTCTCCAGCAGTTCCAGGTCCCTCTTGTGCTGTGTTCCCAGAGCTGGAGGCAGTGCAGGTGAGGTCTGAGCAGAGCAGAGGGGCAGAATCCCCTCTGGCTGCAGCCAGCACACAGCTGGCTCTGTGCTGCCAGAGGGAGTCTGGCACCAGCTGACACCCCCAAGGCCTTCTCCTGCAGCCTGTTTCCTGGGCCACAACTCAGCCAGGCTGGATCTGTGCTTGGCATTGCCCCGACCCAGCTGCAGGAGCCTGCCCTTGGCCTGGGTGCACGTCATGAGGTTGTCTGGGGCTCACCTCTGCAGCCTGTCCCAGTGCCCCTGCACAGATCCCTTCCCTCCCCCCAGCCTGGTGTCACCTCCAGCCTTGCTGAAGGAGCACTCAGAAGCTGGTTTTAGTCCATGATAGTTCTTAGGAGTAGTGCCATGGCCTGGTCGATTTTGCTGCTGTTGACCCCAGTGCAATTTGTGCCCCAGCTGGTAGCTGTTTGCTGTGTTTGACCCCAACTGTTCACTGCTTTGCTCCTGCAGATTTCAAGAAGCAGCAGCAGATGGCAGCGCTGACCAAGGAGAGGGATCAGTTGTCCCAGTCCATCGGGGTCTACAGGAACTGGTTTGACACCCACAGCCAGCTGCTGACTGAGCTCAAATGTAAGTTCAGTCAGAGGGAGAAGCTCATTCCCTGGGAATTAAACCTTTTTTGCTTTGAGAGTGTGTGAAGAGGGAGAAAAATCCCTCTTGGAATGGTGAGGCAGTATGGAGGGAGGGGAGCTTTGGGATGGATCTGTCCAGGAAGGGCCTTGGGCTGAGGCAGAAGTGCCAGAGGAGGAATAAAACCAGTGGGAGGTTGAAGATTATCCGGTTCCAACCCCCAAGCCCTGGGCACCTGCCCATGGAACTGAATGATCTTCAAGGTCCCTTCCGGCCCAGGCTCTGTGGTTGTGCCCTGCACCCCCTGTCTGCAGAGGGTGTCTTGAGTGCAAACTCAGCAGTGGCCTAAAAACAGCCTAGGGCTGGTCCTGTCCAAAGATCCTGTCATCCTCCAAGATGCTGCTGTGGCCCCTCCTTGCCCCCATTGCTCACGGCAGTTGCTCTGCCCTGCTGCAGCTTCCTGGAGCTGCCTAGGAGCTAGGCAGAATAGCTCTGTGGCCAAACCCTGGCAGCCTGTGCTGAGGTGAAGGAGCAGAGAGGCTCAGCTGTGGGGGGCACCCTCAAAGATTCCCTTGCTCTGTTGATTTGCTTGGTTCCAGGTCAGGTTAAAGAAGCTGAAACAAGAGAAACTCACCTGAAAAACGAGCTGAGGAAACACCAGATTGAAGTGCCACAGACCAACACAGTAAGGATGCTCCCTGCCCCCTGCCAGACAGAGCTGCTCCTGGCTGGAGGAAAATAAACTCAGCCTTGACGGGAGCCAAAAAGCTAAGCCCAGCCTTGATCTGAGGCTGCCACCACTCACGGCATCCCTCAGCCAGGCCCAAGCACCCACACTCTGCACGCCAAAGCCCTGAGGGCAGTTTGAGGCTCAGTGCCACACTTAAGGGTCGTTTTCAGTCCTTCCACAGCCCGGTGTGCCCAGTGCTGGTTCTGGTAAGGGCTTTGCGTGCTGCGGCTGTTCTGACAGCAAAGCCTTGGGCACAGTCCCCACCCCCACAGCAGCCTTCTCCCCTAGCTGGCAGTGTGGACCTGCAGGGCGGATGTGCAGTGGGCAAGGAATGGTTGGATGATGGCACCCAAAGGGCAGTGGTCAACAGCTGGATGCCCAGATGGAGATGGTGGCAAAAGATGTCCCTCAGGGCTCTGTGCTGCTGCCAGTGCTGGGCAGTACTTTCATCAGTGCTACAGACACTGGGCCTGAGGCGCCCTCAGCAGGCCTGGAGATGGCACCAAGTTGAGTGGTGCTGTTGGTAAGGCTGAAGGATGAGATGGAGCCATCCAGAGGGACCTGGACAGGCTGCAGGGGTGGCTGAGGAGAGCCTCAGGAGGTTCCAGCAGGACAAGGGCAAGGCTGTTGATTGTTTTGTTGGTATGAACTTGGTGAACACAGGTAAAGTAACCTCTCCTGCAGCTCAGCCCTTGCCCCCTGCTCACCAACCTGCCCTTCTAATTCCCAGCTCCAGTATGTGGATTCTCTGATCAAACAAAAGCTGTTGGACCAAGAGGGGTTGAGGAAGCAGCCCAGGAGAACCTGTACCCTCCCAAACTACCCAAAAGGCAACCCGGATGTGCTAGGCAAGGTGAGTTTCCTCTTGGCCTTCAGGTGAGGGCTGTGAGCTCCAGGAAGTGGAGTGATGAGAAATGAGCCAACTGTTGGAGCAGGCCAGAGGAGGCCACAAAGCTGAGCCCAGAGCTGGAGCAGCTCTGCTGTGAGCACAGGCTGAGGGAGCTGGGGGGGTGCAGCCTGCAGAGGAGAAGGTTCCAGGGGCACCTCAGAGCTGCTGCCAGGGCCTGAAGGGAGCCTGCGGGAAGGCTGCAGAGGGACTTGTGCTGAGGGGGCCTGAGCCAGGCCAAGGGCAATGGTTTGGAGCTGAGGCAGAGCAGGCTGAGAGTGGAGCTGAGGCAGAAGTTGTTGAGTGTGAGGGTGGTGAGAGCCTGGCACAGGCTGCCCAGGGAGGCTGTGGCTGCCTCCTATCTGGGGGTGCTGCAGGCCAGGCTGGATGAGGCCTGGAGCAGCTGAGTCTAGCTGAGGTGTCCTTGGGGCTTGCAGGGGGTTGCAGTAGCTGAGCTCTGAGCTCCCTTCAGCCTGAGCCCTGCTGCGAGAGCTCTGCCAGCTCAGGAGGGCTCAGAAGGTGGCTCCTCAGCCCCTGGGTGACAGCCCTGCTGCCAGAGCTATCTGGGGCAGGGGAGTGCCCTGCTGCTGACTGCCGCCCGCTGCAGATCGCCCACCTGGCCCAGATCGAGGACAATGAGGCTGCCAAGGTGATCTCCTGGCACCTGGCCAGCGACATGGACTGCGTGGTGACGCTGAGCACGCAGGCTGCCCGTGCCATCTTCGACGAGACCCAGGGCCGCCAGCAGGTGCTGCCCCTCGACTCCATCTACAAGAAGACGCTGCCAGACTGGAACAGGTAGGGCAGGGCCTGCTGCAGCTGCTGCAGGGGGTCCTGCCTGCCTCTGGGTCTGGGCTGGCTGCAGTATCCCAGGGGGGTTGGGAGGGGCCCCTGGAGATGGCCAAGGTCCCAGGAGGTCACCTGCAGGAGCTTTGGGGGTCTCTGTGGATCACAGCTCGGTCCTGCCTCAGGTCAGCTTTGGTACGGCTCAGCTCCGCTGCCGTGGCTGCCGGGGCCGGGGTCACAGCTGCTGGAGCAGCAGCCTGGGCTGGGTGGGCTCCAGGGTTCCCTTCAGCCTCACTGCCAGCGCCAGCAGCCCAGGGGCACTCGGGCAGGGCCGAGCTGCGGGCAGCGCAGCCGCAGAGGCTGTCCTGGGCGGTGGGCAACAGCACTGAGGTGAGACCCTGTGCCCACGGCAGGCCCCTGCCCCACCTGCGGAACGGGAAGGTCTGCTTCAAGCCCGTGGGCAACCCTGTGTTTGCCAGAGACCTGCTGAGCTTCCCCGACAGCGTGGAGCACTGCCAGACAGGTGAGGGGCAGGGCCCACCGCTGGGCATCCTCCCTGGCACGGCTGAGGGGCCTGGCCAGGACCTGTGCAGAGAGGGGACGTTGGTGTGCAGCACTTGCTCTTACCTTGGCTCCCTCTGCTGTTGGCGTTGACCCCTCGGAGCAGTGTGCCTGGGGGGCAGGAAGGGCACCAGCAGCCTGGCCTGGAGCAGCAATGCTGGGGGCAGCAGGAGCAGGGCAGGGATTGTGCCCCTGGACTGGGCACTGCTGAGGCCACACCTTGAGTGCTGGGGTCAGTTTGGGGCCCTCACTCCCAGGAGGACGCTGAGGGGCTGGGGCAGGGCCAGAGAAGGGCAACAGAGCTGGGGCAGGGCCTGGAGAACAGGGCTGGGGAGGAGCAGCTGAGGGGGCTGGGGGGTGCAGTGTGCGGAAGGGGAGGCTGAGGGAGACCTCACTGCTGCCTGCAGCTCCCTGAGAGGAGGCTGCAGTGGGGTGGGGTTGGGCTCTGCTGCCTAGTGTCAGATGATAGAAGAGGACGAAATGGCCTTAAATGGTGCCAGGAAGCATTTTTGTGCGGGAGGAGTGGTCAGAGATTGGCACAGGCTGCTGAGGGAGGTGGAGGAGTCCACATCCCTGGAGGGGTTCAAGAAAGGTGTGGCCATGGCACCTGGGACCATGGTTTGGTGGCCATGGTGGGGCTGGGTTGTGGCCCCTTGGGGGGAGTTGGAAACTGCGAAGCTTGCCAAGCCTCCTGTGAGGCCACATCACAGCAGGCTCCTGCAGAGGTCTGCAAGCAGAAGCAGAGCAGGATGCTGAGTGGGACAGCAGCCTGGGAGGGCTCCCTTGGCCTTCTGCGTGCTGGGCTCTGGGCAGTGCCGGTGCTGGCAGCAGGCAGTGGCTCCCTGTAGTAGTTCCTCCACGTTGCCTCTTGCAGTGTTTGGGATGCTCCTGGGGGACACCATTATCATAGACAACCTGGATGCTGCCAACCACTACAGGAAGGAGGTGAGTCCTGGCTTTGAAGCCTGACACAGGCAGCCCCAGCCTGGCTGCTGCTTCCCTGCTGCTTTAGGCCTCTGTGTGCCAAGGCTCTGCAGCTAACAGCCCCTGGCAAAGTGACCTCAGCCCCTACAGCAGGTGGCTGCTCTGTGAAGCACCAGGGAGGTGGCTTCTGCTCTGCTCTCAGTGTGCAGTGCAAGGTCCTCAGGAATAAAACCCAGAAGCCTGAGGCAAGGGTTCAGACCACTGAGGAGCCTTCTGTGAGCCATATGGTTTGGTGGAGCAGAGGCAGGAGTCTCAAGAGGAAGGGCTGAAGCTTGAGTGCCTGGAGTAGCAGTGGCTCAGCACAGAGCTGCAGAGCTGCATTCTATACAGCTCTGGGGCTGGGCAGTCCTGGTGTCCCCTCTCCAGCAGGGTGAGAAGCTGTACTGCAGGACTGCTCTTAGAGAAGAGGTGAAGAAGGAGCCTCTGGTGGCACCTGAAATGGGTTGTCTGCTCTGGTCTTTGGTGGTCTCTACGTCACAGACCTGCTGCTCTGTGCTCTGAGCCTAGCAGAGGCTGAGAGCCCTGGGGCTCAGAGCCTGCACAGGAGCAGCCCCAGAGGGGACCTCAGCAATGCTCAGCAAGAGCTGAAGCACCTGTGGGGGCAAGAGGCTGGGGCCAGGCTCTGCTCAGTGGTGCCCAGGGACAGGGCAAGGGGCACAAACTGTGTGTCAGCATCAGCCCCAGGGCATGTGATGAAGTGCAGGGCAGGTCCTTGCCCGTGCAGCTCTGAACTCTGCGTCCAGAGCTGTCCCAGGACAGGGGGACGCAGAGCCCAGGTGCCGGTCTGAGCGCTGCAGCGCTGCTGGCAGCGGCAGCCAGGGGCCGGAGCTCCGCCAGGCGGCTGCCCGGGAGCGGCTGCTGAGGGGGGGTGCCCCCGCAGGTGGTGAAGCTGACCCACTGCCCCACGCTGCTGACCCGCGAGGGCGACCGCATCCGCAGCAACGGCAAGTTCGGGGGGCTGCAGAACAAGGCCCCCCCCATGGACAAGCTCCGGGGCATGGTCTTCGGCGCCCCCATCCCGAAGCTCTACTCGGCCTTCTCCGCACAGATCGGTGGGTTCCAGCTGCGCCTCCTGCCCCCTCCTGGCCCCGGGGAAGCTGCGGTTTAGCTCCGGGCTTCTTTCAGAAGTGGCCTCGGCGAGGTCCTCTCCATGAGCTCCACTTCCCTGCAGAGCTTCCAGCTGCTGAAGCCTGGAAGCAGAACAGCCAAGGAGAGGTTCCCCCTTTTCAGGCTCACCAATGGCTCTAAGTAGCAGTGACTGTTCAGAGAGCCACCAGGAGAAGCTTGAATGGCTGAATGCCAAACAAGGACACTTGAGGGGCTGGAGGGATCCAGAGAGGAGCAAGAGAGCTGGGGCAGGGTCTGGAGAACAGGGCTGGGGAGGAGCAGCTGAGGAAGCTGGTGGGTGCAGTGTGGAGAAGAGGAGGCTGAGGGAGACCTCATTGCTGTCTGCAGCTCCCTGAGAGGAGGCTGCAGCCAGCTGGGTTCAAGAGACAGGACAAGAGGAAAAGGCCTCAAGTTGCCCCAGTACAGCTTTAGGTTGGCCATGAGGAACATCTTCTGCCCAAAAAGAGTTGTCCAGGCCTGCCCCAGGCTGCCCTGGGCAGTGAGTGGTGCAAACCCCATGCCTGGAGGGGTTCCACAGCTGTGGAGGTTGGTGCCCTGCAGGGCAGGATTGGGGGTGGGAGTAGATGCTGAACTCTCACTTAAAGCTGCTGTGCTGCTGTGGGTTGGCAGCCTGCCACCCTTCTGCCATCTCCTTGTTAGCAGCATCTGTGGTGGGACACAGGGCAGCTCGGGGGTGCACTTGATGGCACTGAGAGCAGAAGTGCCAGGAGCACAGAGAAGGAGAGCAGCTGCCAGGAGCCTGCAGCTGAGGAGGGCTGTGCAGGAAGCCTCCAGGAGAGCAGAGGCAGCCACACTGGGTGTGCCCTCTGGGTGACTGGCAGAGGAGCCTCCAAGTGGGGCTGGTGGCTTCTGGGGAGTGCTTCTGGAAGAGGGGTCCCATGTCTGTCCTGCCCCTGTGTGGCTTCTGTGGTGGGAAGAGCCGAAGCCCAAGCAGCCCTGGGTTACTCCTGGGTCTTCTGCTCTCCTCTCCGACCAGACCTCCTTCAGCAGTACCGAGCAGCAGTGGTCAAGCTGGACCATGTCAACAAGGACTTGGACTTGCATCTGCAGTCCCTGCAGACTCCTGAAGCACAGAAGAAGAAGCAGGAGCTCGCTGAGCAGGAGAAGAGCCTCAAGCTGATAGAGCAGAAGCTGGGTAGGTTGCTGTGTGGGGTGGTGGTGTCTTCCCAGAAAGCAGCAGGGTCAGGCTTTGCAGGAAGGGGCTGGGGGAGCTTGGGGATGTCTCGCTTTAGGGAACTGCTGAATTTCAGCTGCCCTGCAGTGAGAGCTGGCCAAGGGCAGGGCAGCTGTAGGGGGAACCTCATGGAGTTCAACCAGGGCAGCTGTAGGGCCCTGCCCCTGGGGAGGAACAGCCTCCTGCAGCAGCACAGGTGAGGCTGCCCTGCTGGGGGGCAGCTCCGAGAAGGACCTGGGGGGTACTGGGGCACAGCAAGGTCCTCAGGGACCAGCAATGTGCCCTGGTGGCCGACAAAGGCCAAGGGTGTCCTGGGGGCATGAAGAAGAGGGTGGCCAGTAGGGCAGGGGAGTTCTCCTGCCCCTCTGCCCTGGCGAGGCCACAGCTGCAGAGCTGGGCCCAGGAATGGAGGTCTGGTCACTATCAAATAACTTCTGGTGTTTGGCACGTTTGAAAGCCCTACGTGGCTGTGACCAGCCCAAGCAGGTGGCTTCACCTCTCTTCTGGCCTCCTCTAGCGATCCCTCCTGCCCTCCAGCTCTGCTCTCACAGGTCCACCTGACCCTCGGGATTTATCCTTTCATTGATTCCTGCTCCTTGGTGGCTCTTCCCCAGGCATGACCTCATCAGACCGAGTCTCAGGGTCCCTGCTGCAGCCCCTCCCGCTGGAGCTGTCTGACAGCCCCAGCCCTGCCAAGAGGATGAGGAGAGAGACAGCCAAGAAGCTCTACAGGTGAGAGCTCTGAGGCCAGCCAGCACTGCCCACGGCTGCATGCCCACCACAACCCAGCCTGCAACCCAGGAGGTGGCAGCTGAAGAGCAGGAGAAAGTTGTTTGGTGTGAGGGTGCTGGAGGGCTGGAGCAGGCTGCCCAGAGAGGTTGTGCAGTCTGCTTGTGTGGAGAGCTTCCAGCCCCAGCTGGGCATTGTGCTGCTGGGCAGCTGCTGTGGGTGCCCTGCTGGGGCAGGGCTGGGCTGGGTGAGCTCCAGAGCTCCCTTCCCACCAGACCCTGCTGGGGCTGTGTGAGGCTGTGTGAGCACAGGATTTTCTCCCAGGAGTTCTGCTGAGGCACTGCCTGGGCTGGGCTGGTGGGGAAGTTCATGTAGGTTCCTCTTCACCTCTGGAGCTGCCAGAGCTGTTCTAGGCCATGGACAGGAAGGTGTCCCTGGCCATGGCAGGAGGCTGAACTGGGTGATCTCTGGGGTCTCTTCCCAGCTGGGTCAGTCTGGCATTCTGTGACGTGGGCACAGAGCAATTACTTAATCCCTGTCCTGGTTGCAAAGCTCAGTTGTGCTCCCTGCCGTGGGAGGCAGAGGGCCGCCGCTGAGCTGTTGTGCTCTCTCCCCAGCTCGGAGGAATGGGTCTCCTCTCCCTCCAAGAAGCAGCCCCCGCTGCTGCAGCTGTGCCCGGCGGAGCTCAACGGGACGCGCAAGAGGAAGGCCTAGGGCGGCGGAGCGGTGAGCGGTGCCCACTGCGGCTGCAGGAGCGGCCGCGGCCCTGCGGGGGCGTCTGTGCTGCTGGGAGCCAGCAGGAGCAGCCCCCGCGGGCTCACCCTTGTACAGTTCACTTCCATTCGAAAGGCTTCCAGAGTTTCTGTGCTCCTGTGTGCAGAGGGGCAGCAGCCCCAGCAGAGGAGCTGGAACCGACCACTTTTTATTTATGACAACCCAGTCTTTGCAATAAAACAGCTTCGGTGCAAAGCCTGCCCCCAGCCCCTGCAGCCCTGCACCTCTGAGCCCTCAGCCCCTGCAGCCCTGCACCTCTGAGCCCCCAGCCCCTGCAGCCCTGCGCCTCTGAGCCCCCAGCCCCTGCAGCCCTGCGCCTCTGAGCCCTCAGCCCCTGCAGCCCTGCACCTCTGAGCCCCCAGCCCCTGCAGCCCTGCGCCTCTGAGCCCTCAGCCCCTGCAGCCCTGCACCCCTGAGCCCCTGCAGCCCTGAACCTCTGAGCCCTCAGCCCCTGCAGCCCTGCACCCCTGCAGCCCTCAGCCCCTGCAGCCCTGCACCTCAGCCCCTGCAGCCCTGCACCCCTGAGCCCCTGCAGCCCTGCACCTCTGAGCCCTCAGCTCCTGCAGCCCTGCACCTCTGAGCCCTCAGCCCCTGCAGCCCTGCGCCTCTGAGCCCTCAGCCCCTGCAGCCCTGCGCCTCTGAGCCCTCAGCCCCTGCAGCCCTGCGCCTCTGAGCCCTCAGCCCCTGCAGCCCTGCGCCTCTGAGCCCTCAGCCCCTGCAGCCCTGCACCTCTGAGCCCTCAGCCCCTGCAGCCCTGCACCCCTGAGCCCCTGCAGCCCTGAACCTCTGAGCCCTCAGCCCCTGCAGCCCTGCACCCCTGCAGCCCTGCACCTCAGCCCCTGCAGCCCTGCACCTCAGCCCCTGCAGCCCTGCACCCCTGAGCCCCTGCAGCCCTGCACCTCTGAGCCCTCAGCTCCTGCAGCCCTGCACCTCAGCCCCTGCAGCCCTGCACCTCTGAGCCCCCAGCCCCTGCAGCCCTGCACCCCTGCACCCCTGCAGCCCTCAGCCCCTGCAGCCCTGCACCTCAGCCCCTGCAGCCCTGCACCCCTGAGCCCCTGCAGCCCTGCACCTCTGAGCCCTCAGCCCCTCCAGCCCTGCAGCCCTGAGCCCCTGCACCTTAAGCCCGTGTGGCCCTTGGCCTCCGGTGAGTCCCAGCACCCCTGACTCCCTGTGGCCCCGAATACAGCCCTACAGCCCTGGCCTGCAGCTCCTGCCCCAAGGAGAACAACTCCATTGCTGCATGGGCTGCTGTGGTCCTGCCAAGCCAGAAGTGCCCAGAGCCAGGCACAGCTCTTGGTGCAGTCTTTAGGTGGTGAACAAGAGGCAGGTGTCTGAGCACAGAGGAACTGCCACCTCCTGCAGCAGGACACAGGAGTAGCTGCTGAGCATGGAAGTGGAACAGGCCCTCCAGGAGGGCATTATGGAGGGGAAGAAGGGCGAGAAGGGACACATGGTGGGTGCAGGTGAGTTGATCTCTGGGAAGCAGCTTCAAGGAGAAGGACCTGGGAGTGCTGGGGGAGCAGCAATGTGCCTTCCTGGCCAAGAAGGCTGAAGGTGTTCAGGGGGCATCCTGACTGGTGGGCAAGGGAGGTTCTGGTCCTCTGCGCTGCACTGCTGAGGCCATGTGTGCAGTGCTGGGCCCAGTGCTGGGCTCCCCAGTGCCAGAGAGACAGGGAGCTGCTGGAGAGAGTCCAGAGGAGCCGCAGAGAACTGAGGTGGCAGGGACGTGAACTGAGCAGTGGGCCAGCATGCACCTGGCATGCTCCTGCCCTGCCTCGTGGGCACAAGGGTGCCTGCGGGACCCCAAGAACCTTCTAGCAGGTACCTGCACAGGTCTGACACCCAGACCTGCTGCCCTGGGAGAGGGGCTGGCAGAGGCCAGATTGCTGACAGCCTGAGGAATGCAGTGAATTCTGCCCAACAATGGAGGAGGCCTCTGCCAGCTGCTCAGCATCTCTTCAGCAGAGCCCTGGGGCACTTGGAACAGAGAAGTGGAGGAGGTAGTTGGGAGGGCCCTGACTGGCAGCAGCAGGCATGAGAGGAGCTCTGGTGCCTGTCAGAGCCAAGCAGGGACAGGGCTCCGAGCAGAGCTCTGCTGAGGCTGCAGCCTGCGAGAAGCCTCCCGTGGTGAGGCTGAGCTGCTGCTGCTGCCCACAGAGAGCTGCAGCTTCAGCTCTGGCTGCCCAGGGCAGTGGTGGAGTCCCCATCCCTGGAGGGCTTTCAGAGCCGTGGAGATGTGGTGCTGAGGGCCATGTTTTGGTGCTGTCCTGGCAGTGCTGGGTTCGTGGTGGGGCTGGACAGTCTTGGGGACCTTATCCAGCTCTAATGAATGCAGCCCGAGGCTGCTGTGTCAAAGTGTTGTGGCAGCCTGGTGACAGCAGGGATGGGTCAGAGCAGCCCCCAAGCTCTGCTGGCGTTCTGCAGCCATGTGTGTGCCACAGGCACTTTATTGTCCTGCTGGAAAGGAAAGCAGCAGCCTGAGAGTGGGTGGTGAGGCCAGACCTTGATTTTCTGCAGCTACCTCTGGGTGCAGGATTCACCCACCTGTGCCCACCTCCTGACCTGGGAGTCCAGCAGGGGCTTTCTGGGGGCTGCACCTGTCCACACTGCAGAGAGACAGAAAGGGCTTCTCTGCCTTCTAACTCGGTGCCCGGCAGGTGCTGGCCCTCCAGATGGTCCTGCTCAGCTCCGAACTCATCTGCCCCAACTGGAAGAGGCTGCCCAGGGAGGCTGTAGCTGCCCCCTCCCTGCAGTGTTCAGGGCTAGGCTGGATGAGGTGTCCCTGCCCACGGCAGAGGGCTGGGGCAGATGATCTCTGAGGTCCCCTCCGACCCAATCCTTCGCGTGGTTTAGATCCACTTGCACTCAGCAGGTGATAGAATCAGTTCTGGGGTCTGTGGCATCAGCCTTGCCCAGCTTGTCCTCTGGCAGTGCCTTGCAGGAGCCCCACGGTGCCCCTGTGCCCGATAACTTTATCAGGAGAGAGGAATGTGGGGTCAGGGGGTGCTGCTGTGCTCTGGTGCCAGGTCTGTCGGCTGCAGCTCCTTATAAAGCCAGGCTGACACCTCTGCCTGCTGCCCTCGGCGCCTGCTGCTCTGCAGCATCTCCCGCAGCACCTGGGAGCCTGAGCCTGCCCTGTGCCAGCACAGCCTCCTGCAGCTGCAGGCCGAAAAGCAGCTGCCAGAAATGTGCCCCCTCCTGGGGCAGCCTGGGCTCTGCTTCCTCAGATGGCAAAGCAAGGCCAGTTTGGTGCTCTGCAGGGCGAGGCAGCTTCACAGAGCAAGGCCCAAAGGACCACAGAGCCGTGGCATGGCTTGGGCTGGAAGGCACCTTCAGAATAACCCAGCTCCATGCCATGGGCAGGGACACCTCCACCAGCCCAGGCTGCTCACAGCCTCCTCCAGAGCAGTGCTTCCTTGTTCTCTGGTGCTCAGCTTCCAGCAGGTTTCTGCATCTCAGCATCGTTCTGCCTGCCCTGAGCACAGGCTGAGGGAGCTGGGGGGGTGCAGCCTGCAGAGGAGGAGAAGGCTCCAGGGGCACCTCAGAGCTGCTGCCAGGGCCTGGAGGGAGCCTGCAGGAAGGCTGCAGAGGGACTTGTGCTGAGGGGGCCTGAGCCAGGCCAAGGGCAATGGTTTGGCACTGAGGCACAGGCCTTGCCCAGCCAGGCCTTGCTGCTCTGCCCCTCAGTGTCCTGCACCCAGAGACAGGGTTTACACCCCAGTCCTTCTCCCTTTCTGCCTTCAGCCAGCAGAGCCAAGCCTCCAGAGCCAGGAGCAGGGAGCCGCAGAGGCTCTTTGTTTGCCCAGGCCACTGCTGTGCTCAGCACCGAGGTTCTGTCTGCAGTCCCTCTGCAGAGCCCAGAGGCAGCCTGGGGAGGGCCTGGCTGAGGGCTTTGCTTTCTTCTTCTTGTTGTCATGTGCCTGAAAACAAAGCCCTGTGAAGGGCCTGGGCTTGGGCCGGAGCTGAGCTCCTCCAGAGCCTGGAAGCAATTATGGAGCCTGAGCCCTGGGCTGTGCCACAGGAGCCCTGCAAGTCGCTGTGCAGTGAGTCAGGCCTGAGGGCTGGCTGAAGGCAAGGAGGGGAAGAGGGGAAGGTGCTCTCTGCCCCGGCCTCCAGTAACCCCTTCTGCAGTTCCACACCCACTCCTCACCCGGATGCACAGCACCACAGCATGGGTGGGGTGGAAGGGGCCTCGGAGCCCATCCACTCCAGCCCCTGCCGTGCCTAGGACACCTCTCAGCTAGACCCAGCTGCTGCAGCCTCACCCAGCCTGGCCTGCAGCACCCCCAGGCAGGAGGCAGTCACAGCCTCCCTGAGCAGCCTGTGCCAGGCTCTCCTCGTCCAAAATTTCCTCCTCATCTCCTCTCTCATCTGCCCTCTCCCAGCTCCAAGCCATTGTCCCTCGCCCTGGCACTGCCAGCCCTTGTCAGAAGTCTCTTCCTGGCCAGAGCACCTGAGCAGAGAGAGCTTCCACAGCAGGAACATGGAACAAAGCAGTGATAAAGGAAGGCTGAGCTGCAGGCCAGGAGCGAGGGCCTCTACACCCATCACTGGAGAGCTAATCAAAGCCTTTGGTGCCCTCCGACGTGGCACAGAGCGAACATCTGCAGCGCCAGCTGCAGGGAGTGCCCCTTGCCAGCAGCAGAGGGGTGAAGCCGGTCGACAGTGCAGGGATGAGCCAGGAGCTGTCGGAAGCACAGCCTAGGGCTGCAGGATGGCACTGGGTCAGGTCTCCGAGCTGCTCTCTGCAGAGCCGTGCCAGAGCTCACTTTCCGTGGCAGCCTGGTCTGGAGCAGGCTGCAGTGCCAGCACAGGGAGCGGCAGAGATCGCTTCGGTGCCCTGCTGCTCCCCGGGGAGGCTGAGCTCAGGCAGCGCTTCCCAGAGGCTGCGGGTCAGGAGCTGCTCTCCACCAGGGCCTCGCTGCTGCGGCTTGGGCTGCTCGCACCTCTCTAGGAATGCAGGGCCGGGAGCCTTCCCGCTTGTTTCCCGGGCAGGGAAAGGACGACAGCTGGATGAGGCAGCGGAGCTCCAGCCGCCGGCGATGCAGGCAGGGAGGTGGCTATGAGCAGTGCCAGCCTCCTTGGGCACAGCTGCCCCTGCTGCAGGGTTGCTGGCCCACAGCTGCTGCTGCCCTGCAGCATCCCTCCGCACCGCAGTTAACTCCAGCTGGTGGCTGCTCAGCAGTGCTGGCCCCCGGCGTGCAGTGCTGGGGCCAGGGCTCTTTGGCGTCTTTATCGATGGTCAGAGTGAGGGCATCCAGGCACCCTCAGCCAGCCTGCAGATGGCACCAACCTGGTGGCTGTGTTGGTCTGCTGGAGGGGAGGAAGCTCTGCAGAGGGACCTGGCCAGGCTGCATCTGCCAGCAGAGCCTCTCCTGCTTCTCCCCAGCTGGAGCCAAGCACTATCAGAAGCATTTCTGAGCAGCACTGGCAGCTGGCAGCTCTTCATCTCTTCAGGAAGAGACCAGAAGTACCCATCCCTTCTCTGCCCCTTCCCACTGCCTCCCCCAGTGCCCAGCCTCAGCTGGCTGCAACACTCAGTACGGGATCAGGAGAAGGCTTCCTGGCAGCTGGCAGCCCTTTCTCTGGCTAAGGGCAGGAGTTCTTCGTGCCCAGGAAGCTGTGAATTGCAGCGCTGGGTCTCAGTGACATCAGGAACTTCCTCCTCTTGCTTGCAGAGCTTCTGGGCTTCGTTTTACTGCGTTTTAAACTGATTGCTTAGTGTAAAAACCACCACCTCCTGTGCTTCAGCTGAGCTGGCAGCGTCTGCAGGGGAACTGGGCTGAAGCATCAGGAGCTCCAGCAGCAGGCTGGAGAGGAGCAGAGGACATTCTTCACCAGAACAATGCCATTGCTTGGACATCTGCTGACAGCCTTGTCCCACACAGTGCAAAGGCAGCTGCCACTCCCTGCTCAGCTGGAGCCTAGCATCTGGTCCGTGGAGCCAGGGGGAGGCAAAGGAGGACACGCTGGGAGACTCTGGAAGCTGCTGGAGGTGAGGACTGCTCCCAATTTCCCTCTTTATTCTGAACATTCTGCAATTCTTCAGTACCAGGGTGGTGAGAGCCTGGCACAGGCTGCCCAGGGAGGCTGTGGCTGCCTCCTGCCTGGGGGTGTCCAAAGCCAGGCTGGGTGAGGCTCTGAGCAGCTGAGTCTAGCTGAGAGGTGTTCCTGGGCACAGCAGTGGCATGGTCTGGATGGCCTGTAAGTTCCCTTCCAAGCCATTCTGTGAGGACAGCTCTGAAGGGTCGCTGGGCTGCCAGCCCTCATCTCCATCACCCAGGGGCACAAGGAAGCTCTGCTCAGGGCACTCCCAGCCTGCAGGCTCCCTGTGGAGGGAGGGCGGGGAGGATGCTTTCCATCTGCTGTCAGAGCAGCCCGCCCTGGGCTTTCTGTGCAGCTCAGAGGACACAGCAGAGGAGAACGAAGTGTGAGCGCTGCCTGTCCAGAGCGCTGCGCACCCCCCACCCCGCCCTGAAACAAAGCCAGTTACACCCACAGCAAGAATGCATCCTCAGCAGCGCCGGGCCCGCACGCCAGCCTGCACCTGAGCCCAGGGCCCTCCCAGCAAAGCCCAGCCTGACGCTGGCCGTGGCTGAACCAGCTGATGTCATAGGCCCAGTGTGAGTAACCGAGGAGCTGAGGTCAGCTCTCTGCATCTGCCCAAGCTCATCCATTTCTGGCCGGCTCTGGGCGCCGCAGCACAGCTCACCCTCTGCTGTCACCCAGCCACGCTGAGCCTGGCTGCCTGCAGCCAAGCCCTGTTCCTACACAGCTCTGCCGTGGGCACAGCAAACTCAGCTCCCGCAGGGCAGGAGGCTGCACAGCATCTCTGGGCAGCCTTTGCTGTCCTCAGGCTGCAGAGTCCCCACACCAGGGCTCAGCCCCCGCTGCTGTCTGGCTGCAGTGGAGCAGTTCCTAAGGAGCGCTGAAAGCTGTACTTGGCCTCAGCATCCAAAGCTTCTTTCCCTGCTAGCTTTGGAGACCAAGCGAAGCCCTTGTGTGGGACCCACTGGCAGCTGGAACCTGCCTGCTTCAGCAGCCTGGGGCAGCTGCTGAGGTCCAGGTTGAGCAGAAGGGTCCTGCCCCTGCTTTGCCTGCATGCCAGACATAGGAAGCCTCGGGACAGGGGGGGCAGGATTGGGGCCACTCCCAAATCTCACACCTGCCCTCGTCTTCTCCCAAGCCCCACTCCCTTCCCTGTGTCCCTCCCCTTCCCTTCCCGCTTGGTTCAGCTTTGCCTGAAGCTTGAGCAACCGCTTCTAGAGAGCTTAGGGCAGAGCTCGCTGTGGTGGGGCTCAGCACATGGTCAGGTCACCAAGGCTGGGGTGAGCCAAGAGGCCGAGGGGCCTGGAGCAGCTCTGGATGAGCAAGGGCTGAGAGCCTGCACAGGGGCAGTCTCAAAAGGCAGCTGAGCAGTGCCCACAGGTGCTTGAGCTCTCGTTGAGGGGCAAGAGGCTGGGGCCAGGCTCTGCTCGGTGCCCAGGGACAGGGCAAGGGGCACACAGTGGAAGCCAGGAGGTGGCAGCTGAAGAGCAGGAGAAAGTTGTTTGGTGTGAGGGTGCTGGAGGGCTGGAGCAGGCTGCCCAGAGAGGTTGTGCAGTCTGCTTGTGTGGAGAGCTTCCAGCCCCAGCTGGGCACTGTGCTGCTGGGCAGCTGCTGTGGGTGCCCTGCTGGGGCAGGGCTGGGCGAGCTGCAGAGCTGCCTCCTTCTCCAGCATGCTGTGACTCAGGGAATGCTCACTGCGCTGCCCATGGAGTCATTTCAGTTGGAAAAGACCTTTCAGATCATCCACTCCAGCCTTACCCCAGCACTGTCAGAGCTCCACCAACCCATGTCCGCCAGCACCACAGCTGCAGGGCTTGGAAAGCCCTCCAGGTGTGGGGACAGGCCTGGACAAGCCTCTGGGGGCAGAAATTGTTCCTCGTGTCCAACCTGAACCTCCCCTGGGGCAACCTGAGGCTGTTTGCTCAGGTCCTGTCATACAAACAACAGCTTCCTGCACTCCTGGAGCGGGGGCAAGACCCTACCGACCCCCCCGCAGAGGCCCCAGGACCCCACTGGGATCCACCTCTCCGGAGCCTGCTCTCCTCCCGGGGGTGCGCAGCCCCTGGGGCCGTCCCGCTCACGGCGGCCGGGGGCTCCCGGGAGCTCCGCGGGGCCGGCAGCTGCCCCTCAGCCCCGCGGCCGGGGGGGAACAGCGGGGCCGAGGCTGAGGCCGGGACCGGGCAGGGGTGGAGGAGAGCGGCCGGAGGGGACTGAGGAGCCGCCGAGGAGGGCGGAAACGGGGTGGGGGGAGACTTGCGTCAGTGAGGGAGCTGGAAGCGGGCGGGACGGACCGAGGGGCGGACGGACAGACAGACAACGGACGGACCGACGGACGGAGCCCGCGGAGAGGCACCGGCCCGCCTCGCTGGCCCCCATGCAGCTGTGCCCGGCCTCCGCTGCCCCCTCGGGCTGGGCGCTGCCGCTTCTCCTGGCCCTGGGCGCGGGGCTTAGCCACGGTACCCCGCACCTGCGCTACAGCCGCCCCGGCTCCCGCAGCAAGTGAGTTACCGAGCGCCCGGGGGCGCTGGGCCGGGCCGGGGAGGGCAGAGGGGCCAGGGCTGAAGCAGTCCGGGGATGCTGCGGCGGGCAGGAGAGAGCCGCGAAGGACTGGAGCAGCCTGGCGGCGCTGGGGCGGGCTGCGGGCAGAGCCGGGGCGGGAGGGCTGGAGCAGCCTGGCGGCGCTGGGGCGGGCTGCGGGCAGAGCCGGGGCGGGAGGGCTGGAGCAGCCTGGCGGCGCTGGGGCGGGCTGCGGGCAGAGCCGGGGCGGGAGGGCTGGAGCAGCCTGGCGGCGCTGGGGCGGGCTGCGGGCAGAGCCGGGGCGGGAGGGCTGGAGCAGCCTGGCGGCGCTGGGGCGGGCTGCGGGCAGAGCCGGGGCGGGAGGGCTGGAGCAGCCTGGCGGCGCTGGGGCGGGCTGCGGGCAGAGCCGGGGCGGGAGGGCTGGAGCAGCCTGGCGGCGCTGGGGCGGGCTGGCGTGTGGGGGCGCGGTGGGCGTCCCGCCAGGCTGCCCCTCATGCCGTGCCCTCCCTGCTGCCCTGCCAGGAACTGGTGTGCCTACATCGTGAACAAGAACGTGAGCTGCTCGGTGCTGGACGGGACGGAGAGCTACGTCCAAGCCCAGTACAGATGCGCCTGGAACCAGCTCCCCTGCCAGCCCACCTCCGTGTGAGTAGCCCAGGGGGCCGCGGCCGGCCGAGGTGACAGCGCGGATTGCTTGCGGCGGAGAAGGACTTCGGTTTTCGTGTTGGCCCTGCGGCAGTGAGGCTGGGGGTCGCCCTGGGCGCTGCAGGGGGCCAGGAGCAGGCCCTGGGCGCTGCTGGGGGCCAGCGCTGGCGCTGCGCCCTGAGGCCTAGCGGCGGTGGTGCAGGGCCCTGAGGTGTGCTGCTGCTGCTGTTCGTTTGCGTTGCTCTTTCGGTGCCCAGAGCCGCTCTGCTGCCTCGGAAGGTGCACAGGCAGTGCCGTTCGAAGGAAACAACAAAGGCAGCAGACAGCAGATCCGTGCTGGGGGATGTGGTTTGGCCCTGGCTTTGGTGGGATTGGACCTGCTGGTCCTGGGCGTCTTTTCCAGCCAAACCAGTCCTGTGAGCCTGTGCCAGGAGCATCAGCCTGGGGCTGTGCTGAGAGCAAAAGCTGCCTCTGGGCTCTAGGCTGCTGGGTAGCTGTTAGCAGTTGGGCTGGGAGATTAATTTCTCCGGTGTCCTTTGTGGTTTTGCTAGCTTCTGAAGAGTCCCTGGCAGCATTCAGGGAGCATGTGAACATGGCACCCTGAGACATGGCACCCTGGGCCGTGGCTTGGTGGCCTCAGTGGTGCTACTCTGAAGGTGGGACTGAGTGACCTGGGAGGTGTCTCCCAGCCAAAGAAGGGCTGTGGTTCCATGAGCTCCCCTGGTTTCACTGCAGAACTGGCGCTCTTGGGGATGGGGCCCAGGGCTGTGTCCTGGGCTCTGCCCCCTGGCTCCCCAGGGCAGTAGTGAGGAGTGGTTGAACCTCAGTTCGCAGAGCACGTCAGAGGAGGTGCAGCTAAAGAGCCACAGAGGAGCTGCAGCAGCTGCAGAGGTGCAGCAGGGCTCGCACGGCCGCGGGGAGGCAGCGCAGCAGCTGCAGAGCCATTGCTTCTGGCTCGGGACACTGCTGAGGCCTTGGGCTGCAGGCAGAAAGGGCTGTGAGGCCTCCACAAGTCCCATCCATTCCAGACTGACTCTGCAGCAGCAATGTCTGGCCTTGTGCTGCTGGCACATGCCTGGATCTGGCTGCTGTCGGGGGGAGGAGCGGGGCTGGGCTGGCTTGCTGTGGGCCAGCTCCTGGGGCTGGGCTGAGGATGGAGCTAGATGCTCGCCTGCAGCCTTTCTGCCCTTGGCTTTCTTTGGTGAATGTCATTGGTGTTTTCTTCAGAACCATGAGGGCAACCACAGAACAATTCCTTAGGCTGCCCAGATTGTGCTGGGTTGGAAGGGACCCTCCAAGGGCATCTAGGCCAACCCTGCTGTGGGCAGCAAGGACACCTTCAGCTAGAGCAGGCTGCCCAGGGACACATCCAGGCTGAGCTTGAATGTCTGCAGGGATGGGGCCTCTGCCACATCCCTGAGCAACCTGCTCATGGTTTTACCCCCCCCACGTTGTGCAGAACTCAGTCCCTCTCAGCCCCAGGTGCTGGCCGCTGCAGGCAGCCGCAGTGGCAGGGTCTGCACAGTTGGTTGTGTGCATCCCTGGCTCCTGACAGGCTGTAGCTGTGCTTTTCTCTCTGGGCCTGCTCTAGAGGTTCTCTTAGAGGTAGAGTGAGAAAGAAATTTAGAATGGGTTGCATTGGAATGGACCTGCAAAGGGCATCCAGTCCAACTCCCTGCACTCAGCAGGGACATCCTTCACCAGGTCAGGTTTCTCAGAGCCTTCTACAGCCTCACCTTGAGTATCTCCAGGCATGGGGCCTCAACCACCTCCCTGGGCAACCTGTGGCAGTGCTCCAGCAGCCTCCTGCTGCAGAACTTGTTCCTCACATCCAATCTCAATCTACTTTGCTCCCATTCCAAACCACTGCCCTGGTCCTGTCCCTGCAGGCCTTTGGGCACAGTCCCTCTGCAGCCTTCTTGTAGCCCCTTCAGGCACTGGCAGGCAGCTCTGAGGTTCCCCTGGAGCCTTCTGCTCTCCATGCTGAACACTCAGCCTGGCCCCATAGCAGAGGTGCCCCAGCAGCCTTGATCATCTTGGTGGCCTCCCCTGGACCTGCTCCATCAGGTCCGTCTTCCCTTAGAACTTGTTCGACTGCACCTTGAGCTGGCTCAAGGGAGTGAAGTGCCCAAAATGAGGGGTGGGAATTAAAAAGAGGAAAAGATCCAAAAAGTCGAAGTGTTTAGCTGCCTGAAATATTTTCACCTGGTCCAGCTCCTTCCTCTGGGCCACCAGATAGCTGAGTGCTGGCAGACTCGGGGGATGCGACTGGGATAAAGTGGCCATTTGGCTTGGAGCAGCACAAACCACACCCTCGGCAGCAATACCTTCTGTTGCATCCTAGGAGACACCTAGGGCAGTCTGGAGCAGCTAGCCCTGAGCCCCCTGCCCGTGTCCTGTGAGGAACGTTGTTTGTGGCAGCAGTGGTTGGAGGACACTGTGTCCAGACATGTCTGTGAGCCCGGGGGGACACAGGAAAGGAGAGGACAAGAGCTGGAAAAGCAACAAAGGCAGGCCTGTGAGGGACTGACTCTTTCCCTTCGTGCACTTGGACAGAGGAGTTAGGCAGGACTCAAGAGCAGATACGGGAATAAAGTGCAGCCCCTGTCTGTGACGCCCGCGGGGCAGCTCACAGCTCCTTCTGCTGGGGAGAGTGAGAGCCAGAGCAGGCAGAGCTGCTTTGCAGGGAGATGCCGGAGCCTGAGTGCCACAGGGATGCTTCTGTCGCTTGGTGGCTTTGCTGGTGCTCTACAGGATAATGCTGGGCAAACAGCTAGATCCAGCTGGATCCCTTCTCTGCCAGGGAGAGAGGCTGCACGGAGCAGGTGGGCAGGAGAAACAGCAAAACCATGATCAGAGTCTGCTGCAGAGCCCCAGAAGTGCATCCTTAGTGATGTGGCATTAGGGCTCTGCCTGCAGGTTGTCCCTCTTCAGGAGCTGTTTGCATTGCAGAAATGCTTCCAGCTCGCTCCCTCCACCTCTTCTCTGACTCTGCCCAGGCTGGGGCTGAGCCATGGCCCTCAGCACCACAGCTCTGCCTCTTGGGAACACCTCTGGGGGTGGGCATTCAACTACCCGCCAGGGCAGCCTGTGCCAGGGTTTGAGAAGCCTTTCAATGTGGAAGTGTCTCCTAAGGTCTAACCTAAACCTCCCCTGGGGCAACTTGAGGCCATTTCTTCTTGTTCATTGGGAGAAGAGCCCAATCCCCACCTGGTTCCAGCCTCCTTTCAAGGAGCCGTAGAGAGCCAGAAGGTCTCCCCTCAGCCTCCTTTTCTCCAGCTCCCTCAGCTGCTCCTCCCCAGCCCTGTTCCCCAGACCCTTCTGCAGCTTGATTGCCTTTCTGTGGCACTTCTACAGCCCCTCAATGTCCTTTTTGGAGTTGGGGTGCCAAAACCAACCTCAGCATTAGTGTAAGACTAGGTTCAGGGAGCCCTTCTGTTGCTTAGGTTCAGCCTTGGTGGTGCACAGCCTTTGAAAGGTCAAAAAGCTCTCTGCAGTTGGTGTCTCACAGCTTGAGCACAGAGGGTCTTCCTCAACTCCTCATCTTCAGACTCCACGAGGTCCTGGGCAGCCTGCTCCTGCTGCCTGCAGGGGGTTGGAGCACATACACTCTAAGGGTCCCTCCCAACCCGAAGCAGTCTGTGAATCTCCTTCCCTCAAAGTGTGCTGCAGCCATGGACTCACAGCCAGCGCTCATCCCTTGGATGCCTTTGTCCAGAAAGGGGAAGCTCTGGAGATTAACCCTAAAAATCACCCCCTGCACCCTTTTTATCTTGCCCTCGGGCCCATTGGAATACCATTTAAAGGATCCACAAGGTCCTTCCTAACGTTAGGGGCTCTGTGAGGTCTGCTCCCCCCTGCACACACACACACGTCCTCCCGGGATGCCTGCGCTGGGATCCCAGCTTGGCCTCAGAGCTTGGAGTGGAAGCGCCAGAAGTTATTACTCTGCATTAAGCGGTTTGTAGGTGCTTGGGGCGCAAGAGTGCATCTCCGGCCTGCAAAGTTAATGAGTGCTGAGGCCAAGGAGGGGGGGGGGCTGAAATGTGAGTGCCTGAGATGAGGAGAGAGGGCACGGGACTGAGAAGCAGAAGGCAGCTTTGATGTCTGCTGCCTTTGAAGTGAGGGGCTCCTGGTTTATTATCCTTAGCACTGTGCTGAGCGAGGAGGGAGGGAGCTTGCTTAGCCCTGAGTCGTGGCTCCGCAGGTCAGTCAGACTGTGCTGGGTTTCACCCACTCAGGAGGTTGGAGCAGATGAGCCCTGAGGTCCCTTCCAACCTGAGCTATTCTGAGAGTCTGTGATGACTTCTCAGTTCTGGGGTTCTGGGATGACCTCACCCATTCACCATGTTCTGGCCACCCCAGAACTACCTGGGTGGAGCACATCAACCCCCGACCGGGAGCCCGCGGCAAACCCACCTGGAGCGCGCAGCCCTCCAGCGCTCCCGCTGCAGCGCCAGCCGAAAGCCTTGGAGGCCACGTGAGGGCTGCTGAGATTTCCCCTCTCCATCCCTGGCAGGGCTGCAGGATGATTCTTTTCTTCCCCCCTGCTCATTTTGCGTCAAGCAGAATCTCTTTGTAGAGGCTCCAGCTAGCCGGGTGGGGGTGAGCCCGAGGGCTTTGCGCTGCAGACTGTGAGGGAGCCTCCTGAAGGTGCCAGGGTTTCCTGGAGGCCTGGCTGGGAAGCCTTGGAGCTTAGGCTGGGTGTGGTGAGCTTTTCCTGCCTGGCTCCCTCAGCTGAAGTCCTGCATCTCTGCACCCACCAGCAGGTCCCTCCCCATGAGCCAGGCAGGGAGTTCTCCTTCCACACATCATTCCATTTTGCTGCAGTCATACTCACCAGACAGCACAGCCCAACGCCTCCCACGCTGCTGCTAAGCTCCCACGGGGGCAGGGAAAGCTTCCTGGGCCTGGGGAAACATCTGACCTGCAGCTCCGGGCCTCCCCTGCAAGGCATCAGACTGCTGCCAGAACAGCAAACTGTTACTTTAGAATCCCAGAAGGGCTCAGGCTGGAAGGATCCTCAGAGCTCCTCTGCTCAAACCTCCTGCCATGCCCAGGGACACCTCCCAGCTAGACCCAGCCGCTCCAGGCCTCATCCAGCCTGGCCTTCATCTCCCTCAGGAAGGAGGCAGCCACACCCTCCCTGGGCAGCCTGTGCCAGGCTCTCACCACCCTGGTACTGAAGAGCTTCTTCCTCAGCTCCAGTCTAACCCTTCTGTCCAGGTGGGTTGTGGAGTTCTTGTCTCTGGAGACTTTCCAGACCCATCTGGATGCCTTCATGGCAGCAGGTGAGCTTGATTTAACCCTGCTGTGACCTGTGCCCCGCTGTGAGCTCAGCTGTGTCCCTGGCAGAGCTGCTGAGGGTTTCTCTCTGTCCTGGCAGGTACCGAACCAGCTTCCGGCCACGCTACACAGTGGCCTACAAGACGGTGACGGAGCTGGAGTGGAGATGTTGTCCTGGCTACAAAGGGGAGGACTGCAGAGAGGGCCCAGCAGAGAAGCCCAGCGCCGCCCGCCGGCCCAGCACGCCTGCCAGAGCTGCGATGAAGAAGGGCCTGGGTAAGCACCTCCCTTCTGCTGTGTGTGGAGCCGGGGCAGGGGGCTCACCTTGGAAGGGACCTCAGCGCTCACCTGCTGCACCCCCGGTCCTGGGCAGACACCTCAGCTAGGCTGGGCTGTCCAGCCTGGAGAAGAGAAGACTTTAGGGGCACCATAAAGCTGAAGGTGTCCTGCAGGAAGACTGCAGAGGGACTTGTGCTGAGGGGGTCTGAGCCAGGCCAAGTTGGAATGGTTTGGAGCTGAGGCAGAACTTGTTGAGTGTGAGGGTGGTGAGAGCCTGGCACAGGCCATTTGATGATGATGATGTAATTGAAGTCATACTTGTCTTTAAAGCTAAGTGAGGTTGGCCTCAGCTGGTGGAAGCAGCCCCCTCTGGGGATGCTGACCTTCAGGCTTTGTTGTCTCCCTGGAGCAGGCACAGAGCCCACAGAAGCTCCGGAGCCTTCTCTGCAGGAGAAGAAGCTGCAGTTCCTGGAGGATGAGCTGTTCCGGCTGACACGCTCCGTGCTGGAGCTGCAGTCCTCCGTGGCAGGGGTGAACGAAAACCTGAAGCTGACTGTCCAGGAAGATGCCAGCAGGATGCTGGTCACTTGGCTGAACAACCTCTATGACCGCCCAGAGCCTGACAGTGCTGTGGCTGGGGACACTGACACCATCCAGCTGCCCGGGCTCCTCAGCAGAGAGCAAAAGGATCCTTTTCTTGATTTGGAGGTGGAAGATCTGAAGTCTGAGCTTGCCGAGGTGAAAGAGGCCCTGAAGGTGAGGAATGAGAAGCTGGAGGAGCTGACTGGGAAGGTGAAAGGCTACGAGGGTCAGCTGAAAGAGCTGCAGGGGGCAGCACGAGGGCCACCGCTGTCGCTGCCCAAGGACAACGTCTACCAGGACTATATCGATTCCAAACTGGAGTCCATCAGGCAGGAGCTGCTGGAGGGCTTTGAGAAGAGGATGGCAGAGCTGAAGAGCTCCTGCGAGTGCAAACCGCAGCACGTCCAGCAGCAGTGTGAGCAGGGCGGCAGCTGCTCGGGAGCCAGGGATGTGCCCAGAGGGAAGGAGGAGAGCAGCGCCCCCCGGGCTCAGGCGCCATCCGCCCGGGCCGGCTGCTGCTGGGAGGGCGACGGGAGTGGCGCCGGGCAGCAGCTGCAGGATCTGGAGAAGAAGCTGGACCGCGTGGCCGAGGCTCACCGCATCCTCAACGTGCGCATAGACAACGAGATCGCGCGGCTCTCCGCCCCCGACCTGGAGGACATGTTCGCGGAGAGGCTGCAGGAGCTGGACGCCAGGATGAACGCCACAGAGCGCAACGCCGAGGAGCACTGCTTCTACGTGGAGGAGACCCTGCGGGGGGCCATGGCCGCCGAGGCGGAGGAGCTGAGGCACCTCTTCGACCAGAAGCTGCGGGCTCTGGAAACCAGGCTAGGCGGCACCATCTTGGAGATGGCCAACGCCACCGACCCCGACGGGCTCTACCTTCATCCCGGGCCCCTCCCGCCCGGGGACGGGGGCTTTGGCAGCGAGCAGCTGGCAACAGAGGTGGACACCTTGCGGAAGAAGCTGCTGTCCCTGGAGCAGCTCTGCGGGCAGGAGGGTCTGACCGCTGGGCGTGGCACCGGTGAGCTGCGGGAGCGGCTGCGGAGCTGTGACGAGAAGTACGAGGAGCTGCGCGGCGGGATGGAGAGCGGCTCCGCGCTGCTGCGAGCACTCAACGGCTCCCTGCAGGAGCAGCTGGGCCTGATCAGGGGTAACCAGCGTGACATCCAAAAGGTGCAGCGCGATGCCCGCCTGGCCCGCCACAGCCTGGGGCTGGTGGACAGAGACCTGAAGGCTCTGCGGGATGGCCTGAGCAACTGCAGGGAGCAGCTCCTGGGCGTCAACTCCACCTGCAGGAAGGCCCAGAGAGGGGTCTTCAGGAAGCTCGACCAGATGCAGAAGACCTTTGCCAACCAAACGGCCCAGCCTGGGGAGGGCTGCTGCGGGGAGGTGAAGGAAGGCCTGGAGCGGCTCAGTGAGCATGTCCACGGCCAGCTCAGCTGGTGCCAGGAGCGGGCTGGTGGCGGGCAGGAGGGTGCAGTGGCCGTGGAGAGCAGGGTATCACGCATGGAGAAGGTCTGTGGCAGGCTGGAGGAGGTCTCGGGCGGCCTGCAGAGGGTGAAGGAAGGCCTGGAGAGGCACCTGGGCAGCCTCTGGAGCAGCGTCTGGCAGCTGAACGACAGCCTGGCAGCACAGGGCAGGGACATCGCCAGTCTGAACGGGCAGCTGCGCGGCATCCTAGCGGCGCCCACGGGCACAGGTAAGGCCTTGGCCTGCATGCCAGGGGGAGGGGATTGGCCTTTTGCTGTGCTTTTGGGGGTTCCTTTGCCTGCTTCGGGTGGCTTCGTCCTGCTTCAGTGCCTCCTTTGCTGGGCTTCTTTCTGGGGTCTGCGCTTCAGTTTGGTTTGTTCCTCTCTAGTGCCTTGTTTCGGGAGGAGCTTTGCCTTCTCTAAGGCCTTTCTTCATTCTTAAGGCTTTTGGGTTGGGACTTTCTGAATGCTTCCCTTTGCGTGGCTTGGGTTTTTTCCCCTTTTTCCTGCTTTTCTGTTTGTTTGCATTTAGAATCACAGAATCAGGCAGGGTTGGAAGGGACCACAAGGATTGTTCAGTGCCACCCCCCCTGCCATGCCCAGGGACACCCTACCCTAGAGCAGGCTGCCCACAGCCTCATCCAGCCTGGCCTCAAACACCTCCAGCCATGGGGCCTCAACCACCTCCCTGGGCAGCCCATTCCAGCCTCTCACCACTCTCATGCTGAACAGCTGTCTACCCACCTCCAGCTTCGCTCCAGTCCCCCTAGTCCTAGCACCACCCATTTTTTAATGCCTTTTTGGTGGGTGGGTTTGGGTTTTGGTTTTTTTTTTCCTTCCTTTTCAATGCTTTTTATGTTTGGGAGTTGTTTTTTTACCTTGGATAATGCATTTTAGTGATTTCCCCCCCTTTTTTCAGAGCCTTTATGGGGAGGTTTTTTTTCAGCTGTCTTTCTCTTCTGAGCCTGAAAGGAACTAAACAAGGGAGGAGAAATTTCATATTACACAATTTCTGCTTTGTTTTCCCAGTGACTCTAATTTTGGCTCTTTCCTCTAGAACACCATAGGACAGGGAGTGATTTTAAAAGTAGCCTCAAAACAAACAAAAACCGAACAACCAAACGGAAAAAAAAAGGGAGGGAAAAAAGGAGGGAAAAAGGCAGGAAAAGAAAAGGAAACAAAAAGCCAACCAAGCAACCAACCAACAATACCCAAACACAAAAAGGCAGGAAAAAAAGGGCAGCAAACAAAACAGAACAAAAGTTTAAAATATCAACCACACAACACGCACAAAAAAAGGGAGGGGAAAAAAAAGAGGCAGAAGCCAACCAAAAGAGCACCAAACCCAAACAGGCAGGGAAAAAAACAAAGCAAAAGGAAAAACTGAGGGAGCAAACAAACAAAAAGGGAGACACCACACAAAAAAGGAGAAAAAAGCCTAAAAGCAGAGAACAAACCAAGGAAAGGCAGATAAACCCCAAAGACGCTGAACATCCCCAGCCCAGCCCTGCCCAGGGCAGCAGGACCCCCCAGAGCAGAGTGTCTCTGGCTTTGCTGAGCCAGAGTGACAGCGGTGGCAGAGGAAGCCCAGAGGCAGCTCTAATGACTAATTACCTGGGGTTAATTAGCTGCAGCTTGGCTGCCTCTGGTGCCGTGGGGTTGTTCTGGGCCGCTCCAGGGTGCAGGAAGCAAAGCCGAAGGGATTCAGGCGCTGCTCAGAGAGGGTCCCTGTGCTCGGCAGCCGCTCCCGCCTGGGGGGGGAGCAGAAGTGAGCTCTGCCACGGTTGCCTGTGCCCACTCAGCCCCTGCTCAGGGTTCTCCCAGCAGCTGCATTCCCATGGCACAGCTGGTGATGGATGCCCACCACAGCTGCAGGGCTTCCCCACCTCAGTGCCACCTGTCAGCTGAGGTGGCTTGAAGTGGCTGGGAAGCAGAGCCTCTAGCACAAGCTGCCCAGGGGGGGCTGTGAATGTGCCCTCCCCAGAGGTGTTCAGGGCCAGCAGCCTGGGCTGATGGGAGGTGTCCCTGCCCATGGTAGGGGGCTGGAACTGGATGATCTCTGAGGTCCTTTCCAACCCACACCATGGCCTTAGGTGGCCACAAAAAGGTCTCATTGGAGCCTTCTCCAGGCAGAACAGATCCTGGAAGGAGGTCAGCAAAGGCTCTGAGATGTCTATGGTCCTAGGTACCAGCCAGTCAGGACAGCCTGGGCAAGCAAGTTGAATCCTTGGGCAACCAGGCCTAGCTGAGAAGTGTCTCTGGGTGTGGTGGGGAGGTTGGAGTGGATGAGCTCTGAGCTCCCTTGAGCCCAAAGCAGCTGGGAAGTGGTAACCTGAACCTTGCTGTGAAGGTTTGGGCACCTCAGACCTCTCTTCCCTCCATGAGGTTCTTGCTCCAGATTTTAGCACGGGGTGCTTTTGGTGAGTTCCAGTGGCCAGATGGAGGCTGAGTTCCTGTTTCTGTTTCCATGACACCAAAACAAGGCAGTTGGAGGCTCTTTGAAGCTTCTCTCCTCAGCTGGTGCATCTGCCTCAAAGCCCTGTAGTGGGAAGGGACATCTGCAGCTAGAACAGGCAGCCTGTGCCAGAGTGCCACCACTCCTTGCCAAGAAGTTCTTCCTCCTCTCCCAGCACAAAGCCATTGTCCCTTGTCATCTCAGTTCCAATTCAGCTTTCCCCGGGACTCCCAATACCGCTGATAGAGCCAGCAACAATTGATGGGATGCCCTTCCCTCTTCCCACTTCTTTCCCAGAGAAAGGGAATCAGATGGAGAGAGAGGAAGGTAAAGCAGAGCCAAATGAACAATCTCACTGTGATTTGGAAGGTAAAAGAAGAAGAGTTTAACAATAAAAAGGCACACGAGGTAGGGAAGGTCCAAAGGTAGGGCAAGGGAAAGCGAGATACAAACCATCTAAGTACACAACCAGATTTGATGGCAGTGGGCTTTGTCCCCCCGCGGGTGAAACAGAGCAGCAGCAGAGGAGTGGTGACTGCTGGTGAGCAGGAGGCAGGGGAGACCAAACGGCAAGTGCCCCTGCTTTTAGGGATCTCAGACAGGAAGGGGGAGTGAGCTAACCACCATCACCTGGTGGTGCTCAGACCCACCCTGGGGAGGGGTCAAGACCACCTGGGGTCAGGTTCAAGATCACTCCCCCAGGAGGATTAATCCTGTACACTTGGTTTTGCCAGCCCCTGTCCCAAGTCTCTCCCAAGCTCTCCTGCAGCCCTTTCAAGTCCTGGCAAGCTGCTCTGAGGTCTCCCTGCAGCCTTCTCTACTGCAGAGCCCAGAGCTGACAGCAGGAGAGGATCGGGAGTGTGGAGTGAGGGTGTGGGGCCCACAGAGCTGCTGAACCTTCCTGCGGGCTCCAGCCTGCCTTCAGCCCTTTCCCAGTGCCATGGGCTGGGAAGGGAGGATCCCTGGTGCTGCAAGGCTGGGATGGAGTTTCCCCAGTGGCTGGGGCCCTCTTCCATCTTTGATTGGTTATACCCTAAAGCACTGCTGGCATCTCCTGTGTGGCACCACTCACCTGCCTCTGTCCTTTTCCACTGTTTCTAGGGCGGTCAGAAGCACCACAGCAGCCACTGCCCCCCAGATCCCCTGTGCAGCCGCAGCCTGGCACCCCGCTGCTGCCGTCGCAGCCGAGGACACAGCCCCACTGGCACAGGCCGCCCCTGCAGCCCCCGCAGCCCAGGCCCCTGCCTCGCCCCGTGCTGCCCGGCTCGGGGGGCGTGCCACTGCTGCCTGGCACCACCGGGGTCATCCTGGAGACGGGCGAGGCAGGGCCCCCGGGCACCCTGCTGATGGCAGGCCGGGGGCGGCTGCGCAGCACCGATGGGCAAGCCGGGCACAGCGCCGTGCCCAGCGCCGAGGGCTACGCCGGCGCACCAGGTGAGACACCCCATGCACGGGCACTCCAGGGGGTGGTGCTAGCTCCTGGGCTGAGCAAGCTGCTCTGGGTGCCCTGCTGAGCAGGGGCTTGGACTGGGTGAGCTCCAGAGGTCCCTTCCCACCCCACATGCCATAGAAGGAGTGGAAATGCCCCTGGTGCCAGCTGTGGTGACTTTGACAGGGCTGCACAGAGCATGAGCTGATGTGGAACCCATGGTGCCCACCCCAGCCTTTGGCTCTGGGCAGGCTGCTATGGTGTCCTTGCCACGGCTTCAGCCACTGCAGTCAGCCTTTGGTTTTCTTGCCATGACCCCCCCCCTGCAGTGCCCACCGAGCAGGGGCCGTCTGTAGCTGTTTTGGTAGGGTGTTGCTGGGCAACCAGGGACGCTCCAGAGGGCAGCAGAGACTTGTGCCATGCTGTGTTGCACCATGCTCTGTGTCTCACGGCCTGCTCTGCCTTTGCAGGATACCCAAAGCTGTCTGCACCTGCCACGGGCTCACCAGGTAAGGCAGCTGGTGCCTAGAAACCTTTGGCACAGATTTTTCATGTTCATCCCAGTCCCTCTCAGGCTGAGAGCAAGGGAATGGTCTTGTGCAGCTGAGCAGTGAGGAAAGCCTGGCAGAGCTGAGAGTCTCTGCTCTTTAGTGTCTTTATCAGTGCTCTGGGTGAGGGCATTCGGGCACCCTCAGCCAGCATGCAGATGGCACCAAGCTGGTGGCTCTGTTGTCTGCTGGAGAGGAAGAGGCTCTGCAGAGGGACCAGGGCAGGCTGCATCCATGGGGCAAGGCCATGGGATGAGGTTCGACAAAGGCAAGAGCTGAGTCCTGCCCTTGGGTCACAACAGCCCCAGCCCCAGGAAGGCTCCAGGGTGGAGGCAGAGTGGCTGGAAAGTGCCCAGTGGAAAAGAACCTGGGGGTGCTGGGTGACAACAGCTGGAGATGGGCCAGGAAGTGCACCATCAGCCTGGCCTGGAGGAGCAATGCAGGAGCAGGGCAGGGATTGTGCCCCTGGACTGGGCACTGGGGAGGCCACACCTGGAGTGCTGGGCTTAGTTTGGGGCCTTCACTGCCAGAAGGACACTGAGGGGCTGGAGCAGGCCGTCCCCTCTCATGCCATCTCTTGTTCCTAGGCAGCAGAGCCCAACCCCAGCTGGCTGCAGCCTCCTCTCAGGGAGCTGCAGACAGCAATGAGGTCTCCCTCAGCCTCCTCTTCCCCACATTGCACCCCCCAGCTCCCTCAGCTGCTCCTCCCCAGCCCTCCTCTCCAGACTCTGTCCCAGCTCTGTTGCCCTTCTCTGGCCCTGCTCCAGCCCCTCAGTCTCCTGGGCATGAGGGGCCCAAAACTGGACCCATGCTCAAGGTGTGCAAGGGCATCCTCCCTGCCGAAGGTCTGTGGCAGAAGCATTATTGGCAGTGCCGCTGCCAGCACTTCGGGGCCTTGTACAGGGAGGCTGTGGCCCGGGGGGGGGACTTTGTGGTGCTCAGTAGATGTCACAGTGAGACACATGGGACCCGAGCCAGCAAGCGATGTCCCTCAGTGACTGGGTTAGCCCAAGTGGAGCTTGTGCAGGACCCGGGGTGCTGCTGATAACCAGCTGCGGGTGAGGCCGGGCTGTGCCCCCTGTGCTCTGACTGCTGTTGTGCCCTGCCGCAGGCCCTGCTGCCGCCACAGCCTCCCTGGTGTCCTTCTCGGCGGGGCTGACGCAGAGGCCGTTCCGCAGCGGCGCCGGGGTGGTTCCCTTCAACAAAGTGCTGCTCAACGATGGAGACGCCTACGACCCGCATACAGGTGGGGCTGGCAGGGCACTGCTCAGGGCCAGGGGCAGCAGGGGCTGCCAGCCTTGGGTGCTGTCTCAGGGCTGGCTGCCACGTTGGCTATGCGCAAGTCCACCCACGCCACACACAGCTGCCCATGTTGAGCTTGGCACCCTTCTCTGTAGCCAGCAGTGGATAGCCCATGTCACCCAGTGGTTGTCACCGTGCTGAGAGCCATCAGGTGTCCCCAGAGTTAACCAGAGAGGGAGCTGCCCTGTCCCTGTCACCATTGCAGGGCAGGTTGGCAAGGGCTCTGAGCACCTTGCACTGGTTGGGGATGTCTCTGCTGACATTTGGACTGGGTGGGCTTTAAAAAACAGTCTGTGAGATGTGGGCACGAGAGAGAGTGTGGCCAGCAGGGCAAGGGAGGTTCTCCTGCCCCTCTGCTCTGTCCTGCTGAGGCCACAGCTGCAGTGCTGGGGCCAGTGCTGGCTGCCCAATGCCAGAGACAGGGAGCAGCTGGAGGGAGTCCAGGGCAGGCTGCAGAGGGGCCGGGAACAGCAAAGGCTGAGAGCCTGCACAGGAGCAGCCCCAGAGGGGACCTCAGCAATGCTCAGCAAGAGCTGAAGCAGCTGTGGGGGGCAAGAGGCTGGGGCCAGGCTCTGCTCAGTGGTGCTCAGGGACGGGGCAAGGGGCACACAGTGGAAGCCAGGAGGTGGCAGCTGAAGAGCAGGAGAAAGTTGTTTGGTGTGAGGGTGCTGGAGGGCTGGAGCAGGCTGCCCAGAGAGGTTGTGCAGTCTGCTTGTGTGGAGAGCTTCCAGCCCCAGCTGGGCACTGTGCTGCTGGGCAGCTGCTGGGGGTGCCCTGCTGGGGCAGGGCTGGGCCGGGTGGCTCCAGGTGCCGCTGCCCGCGCTGTGGGTGTGCGGGGCGCGGGGCTGAGGCTGTGTCTCCCCGCAGGCATCTTCACGTGTCCCCGGGAGGGTCGCTACCTGCTGACGGCGGTGCTGGCCCCGGAGCGCGGCGCCTTCGCCGAGGCTGTGCTGTCGGTGTCCAACCGCAGCGTGGCGCAGCTGCACACCGCCGGCTACCGCCGCGAGCTGCCCGAGCAGCGCCGCGCGCCCCCCGGGCAGGCTGCCTGCGGCGGCGCCGGCGCCTTCCAGCTCGTGCTGCACCTGCGCGCGGGCGACCAGGTGGGCGTGGTCCTGACCGGGGGCAGCCTCGGCTACGGCGCGGACGAGACCTACTGCACCTTCAGCGGCGCCCTGCTGTACCCCGCACCGCGCCCCTAGCCTGCGCCCCCGCCCCGGGCCGGCGGAGAGACCTGCTGCGCCTGCGCGGCCTGCGGAGAGACCTGCTCCACCTGCGCGGCTTGCGGAGAGACCTGCTGCGCCTGCGCGGCCGGCGGAGAGACCTGCTCCACCTGCGCGGCTTGCGGAGAGACCTGCTGCGCCTGCGCGGCTTGCGGAGAGACCTGCTCCACCTGCGCGGCTTGCGGAGAGACCTGCTGCGCCTGCGCGGCCGGCGGAGAGACCTGCTGCGCCTGCGCGGCTTGCGGACGCACCCTATTGCCTCGGCACGGCCGCGGGCTGCGCAGCTGGCGCCCTGCGCTCCGCTCGGGCCTCCTGCCTCTGCGGCCTGCAGAAGACCTCCGTGAGCCCCAGGCCGCCCCCGGGGCCTGACGTGAGTCCAGCGGGGAGAGGAGGGTGAGTTGCCTGTGCTCGGCAGGGAAAAGGGAGAGCTGGAGAAGGCTGCAAACAGCTCAGCCGGGCGAGGAGCGGTAATGGAGGCAGAAAGTCTCACGGGTCGCTGCTGGCGCCGCGGGCTGCAGAAGGGCGGCAGGGCTGGGGAGGAGCAGCTGAGGCAGCTGCGGGGGTGCAGTGTGGGGAACAGGAGGCTGAGGGAGACCTCACTGCTCCTGAGAGGAGGCTGCAGCCAACTGGGGTTGGGCTCTGCTCCCAAGAGACCGAGAGCAGGGCGAGAGGGAACAGCCCAAGCGAGCCCGGGGCTGCTTTAGATCAAATGTCAGAAGAAATTTCTTCTCGGTTAAGGGTTCTCAAAGCCTGGCCCGGGCTGCCCAGGGAGGTAGATGAATGCCCACCCCTGGGGCTGCTCTTGTGCGGCCTCTCAGCCTGTGCTGCTCCCAGAGCTGCTCCAGGCCCCTCAGCAGCTCTGCAGCCTGCCCAGGGCTCTCTGCAGCAGGTCTCTGGCGGTGGGGAGCCAGCACTGGCCCCAGCACTGCAGCTGTGGCCTCGGCAGAGCAGAGCAGAGGGGCAGGAGACCCTCCCTTGCCGTGCTGCCCATTCTTCATGTAGTCTGACTCAGGTAGCGCTGGGGGGAGGGTCCCATGGCACCTGACCGCAGGCATGAAGGTGCTGCTGCTGCCAGGCAGAAGCCAGGAGCTGGCTGTGAAGGAGCTGCAGCCAAAGGGCTGCAGGAGCCCTTCCTGGCAGGGTGCTGGTGGCCAGCCCGGTTCGTGGCCCTCCACCCTGTTCTAGCCTTGTGCTGCAGGGCAGCTGGCACTCAGATGCTGGTTCAGGGGGTGTTTGGTGTTCTATGGCTTTGGGTGTCAGCAGTGAAGGGGCAGCAGGGAAGGCTCCTCTGTGCTTTCTGAAGCCATTTCCTTTGCCCTGCTTGGTTGGAGCCAGGGTATCTGCTCCTATCCTGCAGCCGGAGAGGAGCCCTCAGGCTCTCTCAGCCCTCAGCAAAGGCCTTCTCCAAGGCCTGGACTGTGGTTAGCTCATGGAAGCTAACAGCTCAGGGAGCCCTTCCCTGCTGGCCCTTCACCTCCACGTGAGATGCTTCCGGGGGGGTGCAGCTCCTGCCCCCAGAGGGATGGGGGAGGCTAAGCTTAGGCTTGGAGGAGACTCCAGCATGGAAGGAGCAAGAGCCTCAAGCCGTGGAGTAAGCAGTGACCCTTCTGTGGGAACCAACAGGAGACAGCTGCATGGAGAGGAACCTCTCCTGAGGGCACTGCCATGTCCAGGAGCAGGCAGAAACAAGCACCAGCTGCTGCCCAAGAAAGCCTTCTGCGACGGGGCTGTGGCTGGGCCCCACTCCCCCTGTTGTCTTCTGGAGCTTCACAAGGCTCTGGGCAGCCTGTGCAGGAGAGCAGGGGGCTTGGACTGGACTGGATGGAGCTGCTCCCATCTGCCATAGCCGGGGCAGGAAGCCAGCCCAGGCCCAGGGCAGCAGCCTCTGTGGGACCAGAGCTTGTCTGGTCCTGGCCCCTGCAGGGCTGACCAGGAGTTGGAGTGGGTTATGCAGGGCATTGGTGAACCACCTCCTGAACCCCCATGGGCTTGGGGGCATCACTCTCCTCTCCATGCAGCCACTTCCAGGGTCTGACCACTCCAGGTGAGAAGTGCTGCCTGGTCTGGGCCTCCCCCCGATGGACACAGCTTCGAGAAGGTGTTCCATGGAGCCAGGAGGAGGAACTCCTTTTGGGGTGTGGGGGGCAGAGGCTGTGCAGTCTACTCTGGAGAGCTTCCAGCCCTACCTGGATGTGTTCCTGTGTGCCCTGCTCCGGCAGGGGCTTGGGCTGGATGAGCTCCAGAGGTCCTGGCCCACCCCCACCTCTCTTGAGCCATGCCCAGGTGTTCCATCACTGGCCCTGAGGGAGAAGAACTCAGCACCTCCCTCTGCACCTCCTCAACGAGGCAGTGTTCTCAGGGCAGTTGGCTCAGGCAGCCCCCTGTGCCCAGGGAGGACACAGCACATGGACCAGCAGGGGTTGGATTAAAGTCTTTATTGTGACTGTGTTGTTTTGGACATCACAAACACTGCACTGACCCCGGGGGGTGGCACCTGAGGTGGTCTGATGCCCCACGGGGAGTGGGCTGCTCCTTATGCCCACAGCTTGAGCAGAAAACAGCTAATCCAAGAGGGGAGAACGCCCACCTGGAAGCAGTGGGCACTGCCAGCGTGCCCCTCCCAGCTCAGCACAGCTCCACTCCAGGCAGTAGGGGCACTGGCAAGGCAACTGAGGGCCACAGCTCACAGGGTTATGGGCCCCTGGCAGCCTCTGCTGGGGACTTGGATGGAACCGGGGGGAAGGAAGGGTAAGGAGGGAGGGGCAAAAGGGGATTGGGGGGGGGAGGCAAAAGAGAGAGGGGGGACATAGGGGAGATAGGAAGGGGATAGATAGGGAGAGGAGCGGGGGGAGATAGGGGAGGGAGAAGATAGGAAGGTGATAAATAGGGGGAGGAGGGTGGGGAGATAGGGGAGGGAGAAGATAGGAAGGAGATAGATAGGGGGAGGAGGGTGGGGAGATAGGGGAGGGAGAAGATAGGAAGGAGATAGATAGGGGGAGGAGGGTGGGGAGATAGGGGAGGGAGAAGATAGGAAGGAAATAGATAGGGGGAGGAGGGTGGGGAGATAGGGGAGGGAGAAGATAGGAAGGAGATAGATAGGGAGAGGAGGGTGGGGAGATAGGGGAGGGAGAAGATAAGGAGATAGATAGGGGGGAGGAGGGTGGGGAGATAGGGGAGGGAGAAGATAGGAAGGAGATAGGTAGGGGGAGGAGCGGGGGGGAGAAGATAGGAAGGAGATAGGGAGAGGAGGGTGGGGAGATGGGGGGGGGGAGGGGAGGGGGGAGGAGGGGAGGGGGCGGGGGGGGAGGGGGAGGAGGGAGGGGGCGGGGGGGGGGAGGGGGGAGGGGGGAGGAGGGGAGGGGGCGGGGGGGGGCGGGGGGGGGGGGGGGGGGGCGGGAGGAGGGGGGGAGGAGGGGGGGGGGGGGGGGGGGCGGGGGGGGGGGGGGGGGGGGGGCGGCGGGGGGGGGGGGGGGCGGGGCACCAGGCACTGTGGCTTGGCAGTTCAACTGAGATGTGATTCTATAACTCCCCTCTCCCTCCCCCCTATCTCCCCTCCTCCCTCCCCCCTATCTCCCCTCCTCCCTCCCCCCTATCTCCCCTCCTCCCTCCCCCCTCTCTCCCCTCCTCCCTCCCCCCTATCTCCCCTCTCCCTCCCCTCTATCTCCCCCTCCCTCCCCCCTATCTCCCCTCTCCCCCCTCCCCTATC